>NC_073695.1:235555743-235920743 GCF_029784165.1 Wyeomyia smithii | reverse complement strand
CGTATTTATAGTAATCTGATCTTTTTTTGCTGTTAGGGGAATATTACCTTGTGCAACGATGTGAACTTTTGTAATAATCTTAGTAACATTGTTTTATGAAATTTTCCAACTAATGCACCTCCAGAAGGGTCTGAGGGCTCATACTGTATCGAAGACACAAATCTTTGAGTAACTGTGGGAGACGCGTTGCTCGAATCATGTCGCTGATACATGATGCTTTCGACACCGGAGACGAAAATGCAATTCAATGCTACGGTGTTATATTATCTAGTAAATATATGTTTTATAATGTGCAACATGGAATTTATGAATGAATTTCAACCATTTCAACGTTCGATTCGTCAAATGCGGAGTGTTGATCCTAGAAAGATAGTCTGCGTTAATTTGAGTCCTGAGTGTTATCATGCCAAATGTCGTATTATCATCGAATATCTACCATTTATGATTTGGCTGAATCTCAGCACACGTACCTGACTTAACAAACTGAATATTTTCCGCGGGCGGGCAATTTTTTCAGACTCAAGAGAATTTTTTTAAAAGAACATAAGTATTTTGGTATATGTTTGATTCAAAGCATTGTAGCTCAGAATCCTTCAGTTGTACAAAATAAACTGTCAGAGAATGAATTGCAGGGAACTAATAATGCTTACAAAAAAAAAAACTACACCGGTTTTTTGGTCAAAATAAATTATAAACAAACGCCTTATCTTAATTGACAAACAAAAATTAAGAGTTAATTTTTTTTCTCATTTTCTTTTCGAAGAAATCCGAAGTTATAACAAAATTTCTGGTTTAAATTTCAGGATGGTGGAATGAAATGTAAATATTTTTATTGAAGGTAAAGTTTTATAAAAAAAAAATTAAATTAAACATTTTGCAAACCATTCATGCTCTCATGATTTTGGGTGGAGGCGGGCATCGCATTTTTTGGACTAAAATGTCTATCTAAATAACTTATTTTGAGAAATAAAGAACTGAGAAATCCGATTTTGTAACCCTTTCCCGTTCACATGATTTAAAAATACTTAGGGGTTAATTTAAGCAAAATACTTTGTAGACCAATTAAAGTGAGTGTAAAATATTGCATTTTGAAGAAAAAAGTTAAATTTGAAATGGTGCTTCAGATTATCTTTAAGCACAGCAGGGAAAATTTTATCCCTAATATTTAACTATTTGAAGATTTAAAAACGGAAGAAAACCAGATGTAATTTTCCAAGAAAGAAATAATGTTTATGATTTTAAGAGGTTTTAGTAAACATTTTCAATCAAAAGGTTCGACTAGCTTTTGTTGTCAAAGCATTTGTTTATAAGGTTTAGCAGAATGAACAAAATCTTAGAACATCTTAGAACCGTCGAAACATTACAGAAAAAGTTATGGACAAAAAACTAATTTTGAGGGGTGTTTTCCTTTCATTCAGTACTCGGTTGGATACAACTAGAAACAGTTGAACTCTTATGAGTAATACATTTCTTTTGACAAACTTTCAAATGCATACAGTCTGGTTTGCTACTATCTGCAACCTTCGCAGAAATATGAACTCAAAATATGGTTATTTTCAGCAAAAAAACTAGAAATATCTTTACAACAAATAAAAATAGCAAACCAATATATTCTACAAAAATGCAAAGTTTAGCAGAATGAACAAAATCTTAGAACATTTTGAATTGTTTCGACGATCACAGAAAAAGTTATGGTCGAAAAAATAATTTTGAGGAGTGTTCCTCGTAAAACTCTGCTTCGTCATATCAGACGTACAGTTAGAAGATTACAGTGTTCAGCAATTTTTTTTTCTTATATATTTTCCTACAACTTTGCTGAAGAAAGCAATCTGGTATTTTGAAAATTAGAAGAGTAGTTTTTATATATAACTACCAGGGGAATTGATAAAAAAAACCGAAAATGCCAAAAGAAAGGTCTGTTATATGGAATAAACTTGCTGAAGACACTGGGTACAATACAATCAATATTTCACAGTCGAATCTAAAACGATTACGGTTTTCGAGTTTAGGCCAATGTGGGTTGCTTTGAAAAAGATTTACTATTTAACTTTATTTTTTGCTAACCAAGATCTAGTGTTCATTAACAATTCACTCTGGCCCAAAAAGTTTAAAAAAATACACAGTTTGCCAAGTCAAACACGAGTGCAAAGTTCCATTTAAATCGAATAAAATTGACTTTCCCTAACAGAACAGCACAAAATAATCATTACTTTGAGCCTGGTACACGAGAAAGTCTCACGAGCTCTGGCGCACGAGCTGTATCTTGTATGTACAGTACAGGCGTCTCGCTCAATTCGTAGTGCGACGAAACATCGCTTGCGCATCGCAATCCGAACCGAAAGAGAAGCGAAAGAGCAACCTGCAAATCGCATGCGACGTTGTCTCGTCTCGTCGCACGTACATGGAAATTCTACGAGCGAGAGAAAGATTTCTCTCGTCGCTTGAGAAAAAAGCACGTGCACAGGAAGTCTGCTTACAAACGATGGAAATCGTGGTGCAAGTGGGAGGCGAGTTTTAATTACGTAATCACTTTCCAACGGCAGATGTTTACTCGCAGAGCATTCTGTAAACAACGATTGGCCGAGGTAAACCGGCAAAAAGGATTTTATAATTGCTTTTTGTGTTTTGCGGCAGGAAAAAAATCGTAATCACTGTTTAACACGCATTCTATATTGCGGAGTAACTTTTAAAATAGTTTTTCGCCTGAATTTCGATTTATTAAATTTTTTATTGATTCAGCTTAGTAAGAAATACGAACAAGGAAACCAATGCTCAAGGTGTAGTCGCTAGACTGAAGAATGATTTTCATTTATTTTTGTCCTTTTATTCAAAGCACAAAAATGACACCCCTATAAAAACAGTTCTTATTTTGATAAAACAAATAATGACCAAGCGAATAACACCCAACAATTTCCTTTGTCGCAACCGTGAGGTACAAGAAACTAATTCTAATAGCGTTTATCGCGACTAATGACTCATCGCGCCTCCACCCACATTCAAAGTTCACCGTACAATCATCACATTTTTATTGAAGAAAAACGTGAAGCATCAATACCATTCAAAGCTGGAAATGCATAAACATTCCCACGCTGTTTTCATTCCTTCTCGCTGTACCCTCGACTAGACTGTATAAAAAAACTGACGGGGGCACACCTTGGCGGCTTCACCGTTGCAGCCTTCGTCAACATCATACTGAAGATGAATAGTGCAATTATGTTTTGCGAGACAAATAAACGCCATCATGAGAAGTAGGTTTCGTGTTCACAACCACATAAAAGGTTCCATGACGCGCCTGCAGTAAGGTGTGGCGATTTGAACCTGTAAAGATCTCTAGCACGAGGAAGGACAGGATGTACCAGCCATTAGTTATAGTGCAACTTTTTCTATTAATGCTTGTGAATGCTGTATGGGTATTATTTGATTTCTGCCACATTTGCCACATTTTAAAAATTTCAAAAACGAAAACGAAACACCACACATGAACAGCCCGATGCCTCCATTCGTAAATTGATTGGCAACATAACATGGATAATTGATACCGAAAGCCGGCTGCCGTCATTTGGGCTGCCCAAAGAAGATTCACCGATGTGGAAAGTGCGGTTTTACTGCAGCGCAGCGTTTTGATTCCCTTATACCCCAGAAAGGCTGATGCAAATTCAGTCTTCAATTTTGCATGCAACACTTGGCAATAAAGCAGAAAAAGAAAAAGACAACAGACCACGAAATTTCGAAACAACAAGTCTGATAGCCCCCAGTGATGACGAGGGCCAGCGGGGTTATATTCCATGTTCTGTTCAGAAAGAAACGCAAAAGCTCCACTGCGAATTATGTTCCCACGCTCGGTCGCTGTCTTCATTCTATGGTGGCTTCCGTCGAGCCATCATCATCATTAATATTGTTAACAAGTATAATTTATATTCATTATGGGATACTCGTTTTAATGGAAAAATTACCGATTAGAATAGAATGATAAGTATCTTTAAAAACATGTTTCTTTCTGTTTAGCTCGTAACCATTGAATTTTAGATTACTTTCATAACCACACAAAAAATGGAAATTCCAAAAAAAACATGTCGCAAAAACTTACCGCATCACTGCCACCTTGTGCAAATTTCAATCGCATACAACATGTAATAATCCATTCAAAGTACCTTCCAATGGGGACACAAAGTCAAAACCTCGTTCGCGGGCAGACTGCGGGTTACGTGAAACGTCGTCGGCGCACACAGCCAGTCAAGCTTCCACAGTCCAGCCCAAATCGGTGGAAGAAAGGTAAAAGAAATTGCATAACTTCCTGCATCGCATCGAAGACTCGGCAGGCAGACAGGCAGGCAGGCGGGTTTAGTTAACAACACCACCCTGGGTGTTGCACGGGAAAAAATGCACCAGCGTGAACGAAATCGAGAATAATAAACCCTCGGTTACTCATGCGGTTGGTGTTTTCTACGTGCCAATCTGGTACGCTGGCTTTGAGCACTTTCGAACGAGATTTCCAACCGAAAGCTTCGACATGGTATTAAATTCCAACATAAACCGCAAAACCGGGCAAATCATAAAGCATGCAAGGTGGTGAATTCCGAGACAGGAAGCGAAATTGGCTTTGGGTTATATATTCATATTAGGCTCGTCTAGGGTGATGTAAAATAAAAAAAGGATAACGATTTGGTTCGGTGAACCTGTCCACTTTTTCTACGTGATGAACACTTCATTAGCTTGATTTGAAACATGTTCAGTGATTTTAAAAAGAATCAATCAATATTGAAGCTTACCTCCAGTTCAATTTCTAGCTTGTTAATATCATCTGTTGCTGTATTGAGATTTTCCAGTTCGACCTGCAATTAAGAGAGAGAGAGAGAGAGAAGAAGAGAAAAATGTTTAGCCACAAGGTTTTGCAAAGACAAACAAAAAGATGTTGACAAAAAAACACAGGTTGACCTATCAGTTGATATAATTCGGTTATTTTAATCAGTGATAGATTAGAAAAAATAGATTCAGCCTTGCAGTAACTTGAGCTCAATTTTTTTTATTTTTATTCAGTGATGTCATATTACCATAGACGAATGTTATAAACTAGTGAAGGTGTACGCTTTTTGTATTTTATTTGGGTCATTAAACTTTCATGACAGTCGTTGAAAATTGATTGGTACAGCCGTACAGCTGCTACCTCATTCTCCACGTCAGAAAATTATTCAGACCGTTTTTATTTGACTTGTTCATTCGATTGACAATACACCACGCAGAAAATTGCTCCAGACGAGACTGTAGAATGTCGCAATCAGCTAAACTTGCACTTAGGCATACATTTTTTAGGCATACAGCCACTAAGACGAGCAAAAAATCCAAGTTGTTTAAACTTTTTAAGAGCTATGTCTGGTCGATACGATCAAAAGCGATCTTCAAATCGGTATAGATCACATAAATCCATGTTGCTGTGTTGAAATGTATTGCGTCAGTTAAACATTATAAAGTCGCTAACTATTAGCTCAAGAGCTTTGGAGCCATTACGGTATTACTCGATAATTTCCAACTAAGGGAGCATACTTAAATGACGTAGCATTTTTCATAACTTTCACACCCCCACCTCGTAGCATTTGGTCACGAAATCTCAACCCCCCTGAAAAAATGATCAAATGATCGATTTTTCCATTCTGAAGGAAGCTTGCTTGCAGCGTCAAAAGGTTTAGATTTTTCATGAGAGAGGCTTTAATTTTCTGCGTGCACTTGTCACAGTGTCCAAATCGACTACATTGAATGACACGTTATCGTGGCATTGAGGATCAATCCCTGCATGGTTACTAGTACTGAAGACGATAGCAAAATGCTCGGCGAATAGTTCACATTTTTCGGCGTTGTAAGAAGTCACCACATTTCCCTTACTAATTGTCGCAGACAAGCAATTCTCTTTGTGCTTTGATCACACAAAGGACCAGAATTTCACTGGATGATGACGTAGCTGCTCTTGAAGCCCTCGTATATACTCAGCAATAAGAGGGAATATGAGACCAAGCTTGGAGTCATCGTTCAGTTTCACTCGTCGAGAAAAAGGTTAAGTGGTAGGCCTTTCTTCTGCAGTTTTTTTTCTGTTACCAGTTCCCGAAAAGCGTTTTTTGAGCTGGTTAATGTGTTATCTGATCAGCTTCCGGTTGTTATATTTCACCGAACCGATTTGCTCTACTGCGGTCCTAGGGAACCTCGCGATCCTTCAGACTGAAAAACCGCGAGTTGAATTCTGCTGATAATTTTATGGTGGTTCTGGGTTTAACGGCAGACGTTTCGATTTGGTGTGGTGCAATCGATGAGAAGGAACACGTCCAATGCTTCGTCGATCGGGCCTTCTTTCTCCTAGATTTTCTTCACAAACCGCTGAAAAGAAGTGTCGAAAAATCTCTCAGCATGGCATTTCGACTTCGGATGGAATGGAGCCGTTGCTGCATAAGAACGGTATTCAATTCTTACAGCAGAAGTCATCGAATGGGCTCACATGTTGGGAACGAATTTCCCGGCTCCCAGAAAGGATCATACTCCCGCGATGTCCTTAAGCAGCGTTAGTTCTTTGATGGCCTGAATTTTGACTAGATCTGATCTAAGTCTGTGGCAATCCAAGAGATGATCCAGATATCGGATTTACTGTTGTCCGAACGAACATTTCTCCGGCGAAATTGTGAATCCCAATTCTTCGAGCCGCTGTAGCACTGCATGTGAGTTGCGCTGACATTTGGCGGCATCCTTGCTCCCCAAAACCACATTGTTCAGGTAGCCTGCAAAGTACGGAATATATGCCAGCATTGTGTCCATGTGTTAATGGTGAGCAGATGTCGGCAGGTGATAAATCAATCTGACTGAACGAAATGCTTCATCTTACGCTTATCTGCTTATCAAATGAACATCTTACGGTAGCGGATGTGACTGGAGCCGGTCATTGAATCCAGTCGAATAACCCCCACAGATGCGGACGCTACCACTCGCCTTATGCACGCCCACTTGGAAGAATCAACTGGTGAAATGATCTGCTAACACTCGGGCGAGTTTTACGTCGTTTGTTGGCAGCATAACGTACGAAACCGGTCTCTTTGGACAAAAAACGAGCTTGCACGACTCTTTTAGCGACAGCTGGACTTTTGTTCTGGAGCAAAGCCCCAGTGTGTTGCTGAACACTTGCGGATACGTCTTCTGCAGGGAAGCCTTACTTGACAATGACATCCTATTCTGGTTCCACCTGAGCTGCAACTTTTCGATGAGATCGATGCTGAGGAAATTCAGAGGATGGTTGGACGAAAGTTCGGCCGCTGTGGCTCGTGCCATTGATTTCGACGTCGCTTACAAAATCACACTTAAGATCCAGTACTCCCGGTCCCACACTTACTCGGACACAGTGGTTATATCCGAAACAGTATCAATCTGTAGTCGTACGGGAGTGCTATTGATTTTGACCCACTCAAAACGACGCTTACACTCGAACACTGTTAACCGATGCTGTTACGCTTTTGGTAGAGAATCGGCGTGACCGGTGTTTTGATGGCTTTGCTTTGCACTAGCACAATAACCCTCCTGGTCTTCTGCGCTCCTCTTCCAGCTTTGATGACGGTTTTGGACGTTCTCTGAATCGCTTTCTGAACTGCTTTCGACGCTGGAAATCACCCTTGATGGCTTGAACCTCTATCATTGAATGAACGATGAAAACCAGTGGAAACTTACTTCACCTGCAAACTGTCCCCGAACCCATTCCTGACGTTGCACTCTGGAATCGAGGAACACTCCTTTGGAACTCTGAAACACAGAGGCGACGCGTGACCAAGTGGGCTAGCTGTTCAATCAACATTTGCAACACTAAAACAACAGTATCGTGATAACAGTTTCGAAAATTTTTATCTCTACATTTATCTATATGGCAAAGAAATTCTACGGTCTATTATAACCGCGAGTTTTCCGATAATTTTCTCGTATAATAATGATATCTGCATCATTTCATAGAGGAAATCTTTATCCACATTTATCACATCATGATTCTCAATGATCGGTTTTAGTCGTAAATAACTCTGGATCCGTCGAGGAACTAGAAAAGTTCGCTCGACGGATGGCGTTGTGATATGCAATGTCAGTATCATTCAGGTTTTTTTCCATCGATAATTCGCATGATGATTTTCGCATGAGTAAAAAACCTATCTTTGTTCAATGCTAAAGCGTTTCTTTTGACGATGTTGAAATTTTAAACTAAAAAGAAAGCAGCGCGTAGGAAGACAAACGTTCAAGTTTTCGAATGAACAAAATGGGTGTAGAGGTTTGAATGAAACTATACATCGACGGAAGAATTCCACCACATTGACAGAAATAATGAATGAATTTGCTCGTTTTTCATTTTCACTACGAAAGCTCTGAAGATGGATCTGCGAACTCTCGCGGCCACGTGGTCTCTTTCAAATTTTAATGACGTCGAGAGAAGAAACAGAAAGGCATAACGGAACAGATTACCAGACACTAAAGAGAGGTGGTGTGTAATGAATGTTTTCTCTCGCTGACATCGGTTTTGTTCAGCAGAAAGCTTGAACCAAAAATGTCATTTTTACGCGAGGCGTCGCATTAGTAGTGGTGAGCATAAATGACTGCGTCTACCCTGCCGCACTTGAAGGTGCAGAGAAGTGTTGAACGACGGTTAGTTCAGGTGAAAGGTCTGAACAAACGGTAGTCATTATTGCGTGTGGGTTGCGTTGCGTGTGAGTTGTATGGCGTAGTCTGAAATGTAGCCCATCAGGTTACATTCTTCACGGTGCATACATTTCCACTATCTAGAAAATAAAATAAGGATGTTCGGGATAACATCGAAATTACAAATAAATTACTCCGATGATTTTTCATCCACTCTACAAATGTGAAAAAATCACTTTTTTCTGAGATTGTCTACCTGTCCTATGAACAGGTTGAACAGGTGGACGAGACGCCTCTGCTGAAACAATCGATCATTTTATGTACTGTGTGGCTGCTCGACAAATAGTTTTTCATGAGAAAAAAAAACTTGTGAGCAGTGTCCGTGAAAGTATCATTTTTCTCTTTTGGAGCCTCTTTTTCTGAGAGAATTCGGAACTTTACGCTTCTTATCTTGCATTCAAGGTCAGTTGCCAAAATATTGCAGACAGTCCTTGTAGATCGTGGTCGACCGGATCTTCTACGATTCTCCAAAGAGGATGCCTTCTCGTACCTTTTAGAAGTTTTTCAAACGAAATGTCGCTTAACCCCACACGATTTCAGACGTTTGAATATTGTTCTAGGGTGGTCACAAGTCAAACCCCGCTTTACTGCGACTTCCAGAAATCGCTTTATCGCGCATCAAAAACAAAACACAACTGACAGACAATTGACTCCATGCGTAGTTGTGAATGTATACCTAGAGTAAGAACTCTCGCTAACTCGTCTTGTAGGCATAGTAAGGGTATCAAACGTTTTCGGTAGTGTTTAGGCACCCTATATGTTATTTGATTGGGACTCAATCATCGTTGTCAAACTATGCTTTACCTGAATGTTGCAAGAAACTAATCAGAACAAACATCAATTTTTTACGATAACATTTTCCGGTTAGACGTCCTGTTCCAATTCCTTCCGCCCGTATCAAAAGAATATCACGCGATTATGCGCATGTTGGAATGCTATTTAAATTAGGTGTTTGCTAGCTAAATAATCTAAATAAGTACACATGCGGCACGAAGCCTCTTGCAGCAGGCATAATGATCAAAGTCACGACAAGGGTACTTGTTGGCATATTGTTCATCAAACGACAAACTTTCCATTGCATTAAATTTAACTGTGAAAGTACCCTTTCCGTTTCCATGTAGCGCCACATCGAATCAAATATGTACTAACCAGATGAGTACCGCCTGGCATGGTGCGATATTTTTCCAGCAAACAATCTTTTCTCCACGTCAGCAGCAGCATCCGGTAGTTTATGTACGGTGCCCTAGGAAAAGGTTTGTTCCATACTCTGACGGAACCAGAATTGAGCTTATACCACTGCTCACAAACTGACTTAAATTCCTCTATCAGTACGCTCCCGGCCGTCACCGTTAATGCCAAATCCATGACTCAATTTGAAATGGAAAGAAATTTATATTCTGTTTTGTGTTTGGTCTTTCTTCAATTTAAATGACGCAATTAAGAGATAAACACAACGTTCTGCCACTCCTCAACAACATAGAAAAACACTAAACAACGCCTGGAGGTAACATCCGTTCGAAACGATGCTTAAGCTGACTTTATTATTTGCCGTACGAAACTTTTCCGCAGTTACCTCACCATCACACTGTCGAACGACAGAGAATCCATTATCACCGAACGTTCAGAGCGCTCTGTTGGCGCAGCAATATCAGCCAACAAACGTACGTACGTAAGAGATACTGGCTCGCGCAATGAGTCATATTGGTGAAGAAGAAGGAGAAGAAGTAAGAAATGATCCAAATAGAGCTCGCGAAAAAATATCGATAAGATAAATTTGTAGGCTTATGGAAAAAAAAACAGGAAAAAGTGCATGCCTTCTTATCTAAGGTGTGTTAGCAACACAGAAATTCGAATGATCGTAGAAAGTGCAACTAATAGTTTGATTGTCGTTGTTAATACAGATAAGCTTTGATATAACGTACATTCCGATTTCTGATTCCCCATTCATCAGACTCTATTCTATCTATTAGGGACTGTTACACATCCTACTAGATGTCATAGGGGTTTCTCATCTTTCTGATTCCGAAAATATTTTTTTTATATGTACGTTATATCGATGTTTGTATGTATTATTATTCCATTACCGTTTCAGTTATTGAAAAAATAGTTATCGTAATAAATATTCCTGCATTCCCGAAACTGGACAATGACGCGCAAAGTTGACCAACCGAAGGCCGTTTTAGCAATTCAGCCAAAAGGCACACATATATTAACGATTGTTCGACATCAACAGTGGCCACTCAATTACGATGTCTGATATGAGACATGCTACCAGATACGTATCGTCTATCGCATTGAACACAAACTCCTTCAGGTTCAAATATTGGCGAGCTACTGTACATATTTCCCTACCGCTTATGGAATGCCATTACACATAGCGCGGTGTTATTGATACTTCCTCATTTGGTCGAAGAGTCCACTGTATTCAATGGAAGGAAAAACCCACGGTCATCCGACATTCCATACAACGACAAAATATTCTTGTTACACTGATCTAACCAATCACCATTTGCTCGAGGATTGTTGAAAGAGCAAACTCAACAAATATCGAGTTTCGGACTAATCACCTGCGGAGATAAATGTACAAGAACAAACTAGCGACTGCCACCTTATCACGACATACAACGTCAATCATCGCTCGGATGCGAAGTGCATGCGCCGTTGGTTGCCTCATCTTAGAGCGACAGCAAACTGATGGTTATTCCAATAAGCACTAGCATTGCACGGCACTAATTGACTCTGGGCCATTCCACTTCGTGTAGGCACGACTGTGTCAAAAATAAGTTTGTCCTTCAACCATTGAATGCAGACGTATCACGTGTAGGTTTGTTGATTGTATCAGAAATATTTGTTAATTTGATTTTACATGGTAAATGCTGAACATCATACACCGGAAAAGGTAAATTCTTGTGCTCAGATAGCCGTACCGTTATTCCCTTACAATAAATCAGCCCCTTTGAACTCTTTGACCGAGCATATCTAGAAGCATAGGCAAAAACAAAGTCACGAAGAAATGCTTACACATACACATCTATCAAGTGAAAATATCATCGTAGGCACGACCCGGTCAGTCGAGGAGACCTACCTTTGGCGAAACTAAAAGAACAAACCGGTTTGGAGAGCATACAGCTAAACAAACTTCAAAGACCATAGCTGAGAACAACCTTAAGATCTTGCGGCTATCTTTATTTGTTAAACAGCGCACAGTACGCAAGCACACAAAAAGATACAGGATCACTGTATCAACACCATTAGCTAAATCCTACTCATACCAATACAGTTGAACAGGTCAGCAGATTATGATTGATCACTGCTCTGAACTTTTCATTCATCAGATTATTGCGTCTCAGCAGATAGATGCTGTGCGTAGCACACTCGGCATCACATTGTGATGTATTCTGGTTTGTACCTATCATTGGAATAATAAATGTAATTGGATTGTCTCGCATGCATGCAAACGTTTTTTCCATTGAAGAAATAAAATTAAGCTTCGAGTGATATATAAGACAAGCCTTGCTCGCGGAATAACATAAGGAATGCAAATTGTTTGTGTCTTTATTACCGACTATATTAGCTCAAGAGAATTTGCTTTAACTCTGCGCGATGCATCTGTACATAAGTTTCAATCTCACACTGCCAAAAATTGTATGTGAATCGTAATTACAAAGTACAATTTAGAAGAATTTGTAATTCATACCAAACAAAAAATGGTACTTGCCGTATCCGAAAATAGAACCAACCCACTTATCAAATAAAACACCAAAACCTACCTGGATTCTGGGATCCAGATCGGGATTGTCGTCCACTTCTGTCTCCTTCGTTGAACTTTCCATTGTTACGAGGAAATTCAGCCGAACTTTCCAACAAAAGACTTTGCACGCCAATAAGATCCAACAAGATTTACATTCGAAACGACGTAGATCAGATGCCTATTTTTAGCTGCAACAGCATCACAATCTAGTGCTTTTCACACACCACAGATGAAGACCACCAGTGTACTTTCCCTTTGTTTAAGGTACAATTTTCCTTAATTTATCCAGCCAAACTAGCACGACCACTATGAATTAGCTTTAGGTTATTTTCCTCACATACGCTGCCTGTTTACACCACATTTGCACATGAACTAGGAAGTAAATTTATTGCAGAAAAAACTTCCCACCCCTGTGTATGGTACAAGGAACTTTTCCTCCAGTAGCACAAACGATGACGAATGCTGCTTGCCTCCACCGATCGAATACAAAATTTTACACCTCACGCGCGTCGCGATTTCACGAAGCAGGGATCCGATTTCCGCCAGTTCAATGTAAGGGTCCGTTTTCCCATAACAGCGGAAAAAGCGACGCCACGGAGGGCAATTTGTAGGCTAATTTATATCCGAAATGCCACTGCTGCGATGCAACGAAATTTCTCGCAGAAATAAAATTATACGTCCGTCGCGGATGAAAATAACTTCTCGAGTGCAAGCGAATGACAGCTGGTTATAAACGCGAAGCGAAGCATTTGGAAAAAAGAGCAGAATGCGTCAAATCCGTCAAACGACGATGAAAAGTTGTTGGCGTTGGTCAAGATAATATATTAGAAGGTAGGGATGGCCGAACGTCTCATGTGCCGTTCATATGAACCGGTTCTTAGGCCGTTTACATACTGGCGCGTTCTGCGTTGCGGAGACGGTTCGCCTTGTCGTGTGTTAATGTACAGCGCTAGAGCTGTACAATAACCCACGGCAAGGCGAACCGTCTCCGCAACGCAGAACGCGCCAGTATGTAAACAGCCTTAGAAAAAAAACGAAAGAACGAACGGCTCCGAAAAGGAACCACGGTTCTTTAAGCGCACCTGAACTGATGGTTATCGCTAACCCGAAGTTTACCGAGACAACACGAACTGTCAACGCCCGTGAATCATTGTGAACCATGAACCGTTCATAAAAGTAGGTTCGGAACGGTGAGTCAGTGTTTCAGAGCCGCTCTTGCAAAAGAGCCATTCCGCCCACTCCTGTTGGAAGGTGTATACATATTTGTCTGTTCTCCGAAGTGATTCCCAATTTGTATTTGCGTCGTAGTCAGGCCTTATACGCGCTTATGCTTTTGAACTGGATTGTTTGTGACATTTTTTTGGCTCCATTTCCATTTAGAATCCACCGTAGCTCCACTGACAAACAGACGTGCCACTCGATGACGATTTCATCGACCAGAAAAATAACGATAATTTTGAAATTTTGCTTAGTGGGCAATAATACCGCTAGTTTCGCTATAAGCAAGAGTGCGCATTCATTATCAAAGACAAAAACCATCAGTACCGCCGCTTGTGTTAATTTAAGCCAGCGTGCACACCCATTAGCAGAGATAAAAACCGTTTTACGAAAATAAATCAGTAGGCAATAAGCTCACATGGTGTCGCATGAGTGTAACGTTTCGAATAAGGACGAAGATTTTTAAGGATTTTTGTTCGAAGAGGCACGTGTGTTTGTCTGTGGTAGCTCCATGATGTTGCTTGTTGTTTTTCGGTCATGAAAAGATGGTGTCTTTTCATGGTCGTAGCTAAACACGAACCAGAACAACACTTTAGCACTGCTTGCTTCCTGAGCTACACCAAAAAGCGTCGAACGCCAGGAGCTAGACCACTTTATTTTCACGAAAATTATTTCAATATTGCTTATTGCTTTGACTACGGGATTTTCTGATCACTTCTTCAAGCACAGTTGGATCCGTGCACTGTTGTTGCCAGAAAAGATTGAGTAACACTAATATACTTCCTTCAGAATCTGATTGAATCAAACTCTTACTAATTTTTTTAAGTGTTCAATCAAGAGTGGAATTGAGTGAACGTATTGCGTAACATTTATTAGATGTCCGTACATGAATAAAATATTGCAACCTAGGGGTGAGACACTATTGATATATTGGGAAATATTCCCAATATACAATATTAAAAAGTATTTACCGTTCCATTTTCGGGCACCCCTCTATCTATATCATAGCCCATTGCCGTTACATCAAGCGTTACATTATCGTTGGAGAATGTCAATTGACAGATAAACGATAAATATCAAAATATATCAACGAATATCGTGTAATATCGTGTAATATTAGAGAAATATTTTTCATGAAAATGAAGGTGTCTAGCCCCTAGATTGCAACCACAAACAAGATTTTTTCAAATTTCCAATATTTAAAAATGGGGTGATGGTAAATTTGTTTTTGCGGTGTAGCTACACTCGTGTCACACTTTTTACCTTGTAACTCCGGGAACGGTATAGTACCACCGCGAAAACGAATTCATAAGTGTCAATGAGCACTTTGATGCACACTTCTTTGTTGTTGCACTTTCAAACTGTGCAGTTTATTTTGGTGGGAAGTGCGCAATAATATAGACCATTTTACGAGACGTTTCTGAACTGAATTCATAAATGAAATTTTGAAAGAAAGCTCGGAACCGCTCACATAACGCACGTAAAAGCAACATCAATATCAGCAGGGTCCGTGACAGCTGTCAGTTCGTAAAATGGTCTATAGACCTTCCTATCTGCGCTAGTATTAGTGGTCGATTTCATTAATACAAGTTTTATTTTTGGTTGCAAATAATCAACACGCTGGTGGTAACAAAAAATTTCCTCCTGCCCCGAACTTTTAATCAAGTTGTAAGCTGATTTTTAGTTCTATTTCATCTGTTTTTCCACTAAAACAAAGTTTGTTAAAACAACACAAGTAACACTAATAAACAAGGATTCATAAGTGAAATATTTTTCGAAATTGAATATCAGCTGATTTTTTGGTTGAAAACAAATCGATTTTATAAGGATACACGACTAAGCTTGTATTGGTGAGATCTGGCGTAGAAAGCAGAGATGCCAGATATACAGACAAATCTGTATTACACAGACTTTCTGTGTTGCGATACAGACACGCATAAGCCTACAGATTTTATACAGACATTTAGTATAATACAGATATTACACAGATATCTGATATTCTACATAATGGTTTTACCAGTATACACAAAAAAACGAACACAAAAACCAAAAGTCACTGTAGCCGTTACTGGAAAAAGTGAACTAGGAACTGAACACTTTGCCGAACATATTAATCTTGCGTTTTTGAGAGTGAAATCATGACAACGGGAATCGAGTCAGGCTATCGGGGTTTTTATCGGCCCCGTGGGCACTAATCTGCCTATTTCGCCCCCAGTAACAAACAGCTGATTGTCTCGATCGATTGCCATGCAGGTTATATTGGTGAAAAGACCGTTTGTTCTATTCGGAGCAATATCCAACGTTGAAGAATTGCTTAAAATGTCCCAAACCTTGAAGGTACTATTTTTATAACCGCGAGACTTCTGCCATCATGTATCAGTTTAGCTACATTACGACGAACGACGATTTTTATCACGGGAAAGACTCTTACTTCTATGTGTTACTTAGATTTAAAAGATAAATAGTTATCGATTAATCGACCAACTATGATAGACTCGGAAAAGAACAATCAAAACAAGCAATAAAACAAAACAATCTGACAGGTCGACAAATAATTAGGTATCAATGTATCGGTAACTTTTTTTCGCAGCGGTATACAGACTTGTACAGACATTTTTATGGATTATACAGACTTGCCAAAAAAAGTCTGGCATCTCTGGTAGAAAGCTCTATAACTCGATATTTGTTGATATATTTTGATTTTCATCGTTTATCTGTCAATTAAAAACCCTTCAACGATAAGTTAACGTTAATGAGCTAAGAAATAAAGAGAGGGGTGCCCGAAAATGCAACGATAAGTACTTTGTAATATTGAATATTGGGAATATTTCGCAATATATCAATAGTGTCTTGCCCAAAGTCGGTAGCAAACAAAAGAAATGCTAAACATAAAGCTTTGGCGGGGGGTTAACCTTCTAAGGGGTTTTAACCTTCCCATACACACTTAATTTTTTTTTGCCAGTTCTCGGTAATTTATTGCCGAGAACGGCACTACTGAAAGCTCGGTTGAAAATAGAAAATAACAACTGTCACCTTGGAGTAAGACACTGCTGATATATTGCGAAATATTTCCAATATTCAATATTACGAAGTATTTATCGTTGCATTTTTGGGCACCCCTCTATTTATACCATACCTCGTTGATGTTATATACACAGATAAACGATAAATATCAAAATATATCTACCGATATCGAGTAATATTTTCGAAATATTTTCCATAAAAATTGGCCCTGACACAAGTAAAAGAGATTTTTGAGGCTGTTCGTACCTACGCGAGTTCTCATATGCAATTGTCAGTGTGTGAAAACAAAAGCAAAAATATTTCCTTCCTTCACTTTCGCAAGTAAAAACCAAACCAATATCAACAGAGTCGTCAGGGCCAATAAAAGTGTCTAGCCCCTAGGCTGTCACTTTGTTTCGTAAATAGAAGTTTTATATTTTTACCGCACACCACAGAAATGCTTGAAACCTAGGCTGTCAAATTTTTTAGTGGCTCTTGGTTCAATCTAACTGAAATTTCGGCACACAATATTACCGAGCCAATATTATTACGCAATGGTCGATTCGAGCGAATTAGATAATGCTATTCTTATTTTTGAATCAGCTTATTGAATGGGCCTTCAACCCATACTGTTAAACTAAAAGAATAAATGCGTAAACAAAAAAAAGCCAATGTTCTCTAGGTTTTGTTAGGTGTGTTTAAAATCATTTTGTGCACCGATTTAATAATTACGTTAGAGGAAAGTACCAACCGTTCGACCTTGAAATTTCTCCTCAATTTTCTCCACCTTAGGCGTTACATGTTTACATCAGTTTAACAGAACATGTTAACGAATGACGTACACCATCATCAAAAGTGAACAAAAGGTAACCAGATTTAAAACCATTTCTCATAACAAGATAAACTGTCAAAGCAGAAATAATGTGTAAGTGCAGTAAGGCAATCCGAGAGACAGTTGCGATCAGCTGATTTCAGTTTGTATTTCAACTATTGACAGCTTTTGGTATGTTCGAACGGGCGCAACTTGAATGCAATCCGGATATAAAAGCGTAAAAAATAAACGTTGTCCTATCGGTTGCTCTCGTAGCTCTAGTATTGCGAGTGGCAATCCTTTACACAACAATGAAATATCACTTATGTTTTTTTCGACATCAAAAGATTTCGTGTTCGTTTGTGTTTGGTTTTGCAACTTGAAACCCGTGGATTACCTTATCCTTATTGACTCATGATAATTTTATTTCTTAAGTATAACTAGTTTTATCCAATTTACCGATTGTACCCCACTGTGCAATGGAACACGTTCACGCAATATCCATCGTTTCGCTGTCAATGAACCAAATGTCATTCAACTGGTAAAATTTAATGGAGAAACGGGGCTTTTCGTCGTTCTCTGCGAATAAGAAATATTTATTACATTCTCTCCATAAAATCATCAATTTTTCAGCCCAAAATTATCTGTGATAGTTCGCCGCAGTAGTTGGTATCTGTAATTAGTGAAACGTTTGTCCGGTTGTTTGTCGTAAAAGCTACAATAAAGCAAAATAGAAGAGCAGCAGAACAGAAGTCTGCTGGGCAATTAAAAATCACAGCAGAATCAGTAGCAAAATGAGTTCGACAGGTGTTTTGCCATTTGTCCGCGGAATCGACTTTACCTGTAATAATTTCAGCGTAAGTTTATTAGTTTTAAAACCTAAGACTTGCTTGCTTCTAAAGAATGTAAAATATTTATCACCAATTGACCATTTGGCCACAGTGATATAAATTCATTGCTCTGATGTATGCACTATTGTGACGATGGTGACATACTTATCTCTCGCAAAGTTATTTTCGTCCTGGCGCTGCGAAAGCGACTTGCGTTTATACTCATCAGCGACATAAAGAAATTCTTGCAAGAGTGTGTCTCAAGAAAGTGAGCAACTTCCGGTGATTGCAAACAATTTCGTAATCTGCTTGACATGACGAGACGGAGTTCAAGGTCTTTTTTTTATTTTGCTTTGCAGGATGGAAAGTTTCCTAAAAATATTAGACACATGTCGGGTGTCCAATGGCTCAAATTGGATCGCACAGGAATTGATGAAATTCCAGAAGAGATGGGCAAACTTATGAAACTGGAGCATCTATCGATGAAGAACAATCAGCTGGAAAAGCTTTACGGAGAGCTAACTGAATTGAACTGCCTGCGGTCGCTAAACATGCGACGAAATAATATTAAGAGTTCCGGAATCCCTAACGAGTTGTTCGATTTAGAAGAATTAACGACACTGGACCTGTCGCACAATAAACTGAAGGAAGTTCCAGAAGGTCTCGATAAAGCTAAAAGCCTTCTTGTGTTGAACCTTAGCAATAACCAGTAGGTGCTACAGTACCAAAATAGATATAAGACTCACTAACCCAGTGTTCTTTTTTAGGATTGAAAGCATTCCGCCCTCGCTCTTTATAAAGTTGACAGATTTATTGTTTTTAGATCTTTCCAATAACAAACTAGAAACGCTTCCACCTCAAACTCGACGACTTTCGAATCTGCAAACGCTAATTCTGAACGACAATCCCTTGGAATTGTTTCAACTTCGTCAACTACCGTCTTTGCAGAATTTAATCTGCCTTCAGATGCGTAACACGCAAAGAACAATCGCTAATTTTCCAACATCATTGGACAGCCTTTCCAATTTACAAGAGCTGGATCTCTCTCAAAATTCATTATCCAAAATTCCAGATGTTCTGTACAATTTGTACAACCTGAAGCGGCTGAATTTAAATGATAATGTGATTCAAGAAATTTCACCGTTAATAGAAAATTTGTCCAAGCTGGAAACATTAAATCTGTCTAGAAACCAACTCATAACCTTACCAGCAACGC
Source organism: Wyeomyia smithii (assembly GCF_029784165.1). Lineage (NCBI taxonomy): Eukaryota > Metazoa > Arthropoda > Insecta > Diptera > Culicidae > Wyeomyia > Wyeomyia smithii. The sequence goes on along the minus strand of NC_073695.1, from coordinate 235,901,211 downwards.
TGTGTAAATTGCAGAACCTGCGCCGATTGTACGTAAACGACAATCAATTGAACTTTGAGGGAATCCCATCTAGCATCGGGAAACTGGGAGCTCTGGAAGTATTTTCAGCCTCAAACAATCAACTGGAGATGGTTCCGGAAGGACTATGTCGCTGTGGATCTTTGAAAAAGTTGAACCTCAGTTCTAACAAACTAATCACACTTCCTGAAACTATCCATCTTCTGACTGATATGGATCAGCTTGACTTGCGCAACAATCCTGACCTCGTAATGCCACCGAAGCCAGTCGAAGTGCAACGAGGCGACGGTCTTGCCTTCTATAACATCGATTTTTCATTACAAACTCAGCTACGATTAGCGGGAGCAAATGTGCCAGCACAAGCTCAGGTTGCCAACAGCAGCAAAGACCCCATTGCAAGAAAATTGCGACTACGACGTGGTGCAAGAAATGATTCTGCGGATCAGGACTCCGCTAAGATTCTCAAGGGCATGCAGGACATTGCCAAGGAGAAAAACACATTCGGCTTCGAAGATGAGAAAGTGGAAAATTTGAAGCCCAAGCGGTGGGATGAGTCGCTGGAAAAGCCACCAGTAGATTATTCCGATATCTTCGAAGAAGAAGATGGTCAGTATATTGGCCTGACGATTTGGGAAATTGAAAACTTCTTGCCGAATAAAATCGAAGAAGCAGCACATGGAAAGTTCTACGAAGGAGATTGCTACATTGTACTGAAAACAACTCATGATGATGCGGGACAGCTGAGCTGGGAGATTTTTTTCTGGATTGGAACGAAGGCAACATTGGATAAGCGAGCTTGTGCTGCTATACACGCCGTTAATTTAAGAAATTATCTTGGAGCCCGTTGTCGTACGATTCGGGAGGAGCAAGGAGATGAGTCGGACGATTTTCTCGCGCTTTTTGATACAGAGGTGGCCTACATCGAGGGTGGTCGAACTTCAACAGGATTTTACACAATCGAAAATTTGGTTTACATCGTGCGCCTTTACAGAGTACATGATGCTGGAGCTAACATTCACTTGGAGCCGGTTGAAGTCACATATGAATCACTCGATCTCGGATATGTCTTTCTCCTGGATACAGGACTCCAGATCTTTATGTGGTACGGCACAAAATCTAAAAACACTCTTAAATCGAAGGCGCGTCTAATAGCGGAAAAAATTAACAAAAATGAACGCAAAAATAAGGCAGAAATCTTCCAAGAATATCAGGGAAGTGAAGGAACAGAGTTTTGGAAAGCTCTTGGCTTTCCGAATGGCCAAGGCCCTGGAGAAAAGCCGAGTTCTCATGTTGACCCTGATTTTCTTCCGATTCCTCCGCGGTTGTATCAAATCCAGTTAGGAATGGGATACCTGGAACTGCCACAAGTTGAACTGCCAAGTCGAACCTTACATCATTCGATTCTAAATAGTAAGAATGTTTACATCCTGGACTGCTATTTGGATTTGTTTGTTTGGTTCGGAAAGAAATCAACCCGATTGGTCCGTGCTGCAGCGATAAAGTTGTCCCAGGAGTTGTTCAATATGATCGAACGGCCCGAATATGCCTTGATCACTCGAGTCCAAGAAGGGACAGAGACACAGGTTTTTAAATCGAAATTCGTCGGATGGGAGGAGATCATTGCGGTAGATTTTACCCGCACTGCTCAATCCGTGGCTCGTACCGGAGCTGATCTTACCGGCTGGGCCAAAAAGCAGGAAACAAAAGCGGATCTTGCGGCACTCTTTATGCCTCGACAACCGGCGATGACACTGATGGAAGCACAACAACTGGCGGACGACTGGAATTACGATTTGGACGTTATGGAATCGTTTGTTCTAGAGGGTAAAAAATTTGTTCGCCTTCCGGAGGAAGAACTAGGTATTTTCTACACTGGCGAATGTTACGTTTTTCTTTGCCGGTATTGTTTACCGGTGGATGACGACGAGGAAGAAGAGGAAGGCGATGTGGTTGACAGCATGGCGGTCAATGGTAAACTGAAAAAATCATCCGCTCTGCCCGCAGAAGAAATCCAGTGCGTGGTGTATTTTTGGCAGGGACGTGAAGCCGGCAATATGGGCTGGCTGACGTTTACCTTCACGTTACAAAAAAAGTTCAAATCCATGTTCGGCGAGGAATTGGAAGTAGTCCGAATTCATCAGCAGCAGGAGAATTTGAAATTTATGTCACATTTTAAAGGAAAATTTGTGATTAAAAATGGTCGGAGAAAAGAGAAGCAGAAAACGCCAGAAGGTAAATCTCCAGTGGAATTCTATCACTTGCGTTCAAACGGAAGTGCTCTCTGCACTCGACTGATTCAGGTTAAAACGGATGCTACGCTGCTGAATTCGGCGTTTTGGTAAGATATGCTCTTATAATGTATATCGTAGAAGATAATTCAAATTCTGCATTTTTTGCAGTTATATTCTATTCGTCCCGTTCGAGACTGACGACGATTCTGAGTCGGGAATACTATACGTTTGGATTGGTTCTAAGACGTCAACCGAAGAAGCGCGGCTTATTCAAGAAATTGCTGAAGATATGTTCAACAATCCATGGGTTAGCTTTCAAGTGAGTTATTTTTTAAAAAAAAACTACAACACAATTTTAAAACAAAAACCATTTATTTTACAGATATTGCATGAAGGAGAAGAACCGGAAAACTTCTTCTGGGTAGCATTGGGTGGCCGCAAACCATACGACACCGATGCCGACTACATGAATTACACCCGATTATTCCGCTGTTCGAACGAGAAAGGTTACTTTACTGTAGCCGAGAAATGTTCCGACTTCTGTCAGGATGATTTAGCTGATGACGATATTATGATTCTGGATAACGGAGACCAGGTGTTCCTGTGGCTAGGCTCTCGCTGCAGCGAGGTGGAAATCAAACTGGCGTACAAATCCGCACAGGTACTGTGGTGTGAAAAGTATACCGGACTTCGTATTAACCTTTTTTTCCTACTTACAGGTCTACATCCAGCACATGCGTATCAAACAACCGGAACGACCTAGGAAACTGTTCCTAACACTGAAGAACAAAGAATCGAAACGATTCACCAAATGCTTCCATGGATGGAGTGCGCACAAACGTCCCCCAGAATAAGCTGTACACATTATGGTCCAAGATGTGAAATTTTATCAAAATAGGCTAACTGTACTTATTTTTGCCGTATTCGTTTTTTTATTTCATTTTTTTTTTTTTTAACAATGCTAACATATGCACTCAAATTTTTGTTCAATGCTATTACTGCTACACTGGTTTGTAGAAACGGTTGGCTGAACTAATCCTGAAGTGCAACAGTGCGAGACAATTATTACGATAACATTTCTTTACTTTACTTTTAATTGAACATAGCTTTCTGCGAATAATCGTCTATTTTGTGATTCATTTGTTTAAGTTGTTTTGCTATTTATATTTGAATTAAATAGAAGTAAACTGCACAGTAAACAAACATAGATTTTTCAGGCTGTAACATTTTTTTGTTTTTTGCTTCCATTGACACTTTAAGATTTCATTTGGTTAATTTGAATAAAATATATACAAATGTATAAACAATAACACTCATAAATAAAATACAATTTATGCACAACACAAATGTGTAAGATTTTTTTTTAATTCTTCGAAAATTTCGCCGCTATCATTGCAAACTAAATAAATCAACTTGACCTTTTACAAGCAAAATGTCACTTTTTATTTAGAACACAGTATTGAATAGTTCTCAATAACATAATTACAAAAACGGTATTTTCAACATATGACCAAAATTAAAAATAATTATCAGCCGTTCTAAAAATAACAATTTTCCGCATTAATCATAACGCCAACTTACAGAGAGCAAGATACAGAGGAAACCAGATCATTCCGCCAGTACTTTAATCATCATCGTCATCATCATCCGACGGGACGAACAGATCATTCTCCTCCAGAAAGTTGGCCATGTTCTTGCTTATAGTTGCACCAATCAGCAGCCCCGGAATGACGGTCATAATGATTCCCAGTAGCCCGAAAGGAGTTATGTCAGGCATGGGTTTCAAGGCACCACTCCGGTAGGTGTACTTTCGACGTATCTGTCGAACCTCTAGAAGGCCTGATCGACTAACGCTCAGCTGGCTGACAACGCGAATTATGTTGGATAGAACCATTTTTACGAAGAGATTCCGATTTTTCTGTAATGTATTACAGAGAAACACACACAACGCGAAATATTCGATTTTAGGTCCAATCGAACTTTTAAGCGATTGAAAAGTAGTCAGAGGATAGTGTGACATCCAGAGATGCCAGATGGATTTGGAAAATATTAGCTGTTACAAAACCAAACCAAGAAATTTCGTTTTAGAGGAAAAATCTGCTTGGAGTTGGAAAAATTTATCGAGCAAAAAATATTTCGAGAAAATCTTTGTAAAACATCAAAAAACTATAAAAAAAAATTAATAGACATCTGCAAGCGACTCATAAAAATCTGCTTTACGTGCAGTCCGCGAATTAATTTGCACGTTTGGCATCCCTCGACATTTGACATAAGATGATAGGGTTGCTAACAAAATGTAAATATTTGATTGTCGAACCAAATAAATGTCGGATATTTCTACGGTTAGAGTGAACTACTCAATCACATTTCGGATAAGTTCACTGAATCTGTTGTTTGGCTATATCAGTTTTATACATCATCTGAAAGAACTGCATTTTCTAGACAAAATTTGATTTTCAAAACTTTTCTATTGTTGTCATTCAATTTTTAAATCACGAAATTAAACTGCTCGAAATCGTTACAATGACAGTTGGCCCATATATCAACTGTCATTGTAGCGATTCAGAGCGATTTTATTCTCCATTTAAAAATCGAAGTTCAATGGTATAAAATTTAAAAAATCACGTTTTGCTCAAAAATTACACTCTTTTTACTGATATATAAAAATCAGAAATCCGTGAGTAGCTTGACAACCCAATTGGATTTCTGATATTTCAAATGAAAAATAAAAATCGCTCCAAATCGCTACAATGACAGTTGGTATATGGGCGAACTGTCATTATAGCGATTTCGAGCAGATTTCGAGCAATTTTAATTCGTGATTTAAAAATTGAAGGACAACGATAAAAACAATTTGAAAACCACGTTTTGCTTATAAAATGTAGCTTTTTCTAATATAGCTAAACGCTAATTGGCTAAAGCCAATTAGTTTGTTTAGTTATTCACAGATTTCTGAATTTTAAATATCAGCTAGAAGAGTGTAATTTTCTGGGCAAAACTTGATTTTTATGTCATTGTCCTTCGATCCTTAAACGAAGAATAAAAATAGCTCTAAATCGCTACAATGACAGTTGGAACATGGGCCAGTTTCAATTCGTGACTTAAACATTGAAGGACAACGATAGAAAATTCTTGGAAATCACGCTTTGCCCAAAATATGCAGCTTTTTCAGATGATGTAAAAAACTGATATAGCCAAACAACCCAATTCCTAAGGCTTGGCAATGGCAATTTCAGAAACTTATTACCACTAAAGGTTAAACGTATACTATAGTGAATTGGAGTCGTATACACATTATGGGTATTCATATCGAGCTCGTATACAAGTACCCAGCCGTAAAAATACTTACCTCATTGACGAGTATGGAAAGATAGACATTTACCGGCTTGGTATTTGTATACGAGTTCGACGTGAAGACTTCTATTATCGGCAGTGATATCGGAATTATGCTATTTCTATTTTTACATATTTATTCACAATTCGCTTGTTCAAAACCGGATAAACTGATCAAGAGCTGACGGTGCTTGTTATATATTTGTGAATATTTGTAATAAATGTTTTTTTAGAAAAAAAAAATGCTGCACGAAGCTTCAAAATATTGTAGCTAGAGGTTTATTTTAAATACATTACTAATGAAGAACAATAAATATGTACACTTAAGTCGCTTTTTACGCGGGGGATACGTGCCGCGTAAATTCCGGAATCCGCGTAAAAAAAACGCGTCAATTCCGGAATCCGCGTAAAAAAACGCGTAAATTCCGGAATCCTCGAAAAAATCCGCGTAAATTCTGCAATCCGCGAAAAAAAAACCGCGTAAATTCAGGAATACGCGTAAAAACATAACGCGTTAATTCCGGAACCCGCGTAAAACAAAAGCGCGTAAGTTCCGGAAACCGCGTAAAAAACGACCTTAGCGTACATGTATATGTATATGTCTAAAATAATTTTTGGTAAATAAAAATTTCTTAGCTGCGTTATCCACACAAACTATTTTTTTTTCACGTGATGAAGCATACTCATACAAGCAAAAACTAATCTAAATTTATGTTTGTTTGGTTTTTATGTTGTCTCACATGGAGACCATCTGCACGAGAATAGAAACTCTTTTACCATTTGTTGAATTACGAGATCATGCGGGTATAAACTAGCGACTTTTCAGTTATTTACTTCAGCGTGTCGAAGAATCGGTTTTGTCGGAGTCGATTCAAAAATTGTGTGCATTTGCAGAAAATAACGTTTGTATAGTGTAATCGCAGCAGTCGCGTTCGGGTCGAGTACAAACAACGAGAGAAAGGTGAAAAACAATTCGTATTAAATCAGTTTAGCAAAGTATATTGCGGAATCGTGCTCGGTTAATGTTTATAGCTTGTTTGAACAAAGTTTTTAATACCTAAATAATAAACATCCACGCTCATGGAATATAGACTGTTTTACAAAAACGCGTCTCGCAACGATCGTGTGAAGGAAAATAGCAAGCGATTAAAATCGAAACGCGAAAGCTCCCGACAGGACCTTCATTTTAACAATCGTAACCTTAATGTGCATGAATATGACGATGAAGATAATGACGAAGTGTTCTACAAACATCCTCCGGAGCAAGAACCAGAGATACCCCGCGAAAAGCGACGACGCTCGCGTCAAAAAGATGATGAAAACAAGGAGAATGAAATGCAGAATAAATACAAGGAGCGTCTCGCTCGACTATTACGGTTCAAAGAAGAACGGGCACGAGCAAAGCAAAAGTCCGTTAAAAAGAAACCATTTGTTTCTGTAGTACCTAAAAATAATCTGGTGGATCGTGAGTACGAGAAAAATTTGTTCAAAAAATCTGAAGCCGAGCTAAGGAAGCTAGACGACCGGAGAAAAGTACCACTGACGCCTGCAGCAATGCATGCTACACCTAGAGTAGATACACGCCGAAAAGAACCACCCACAACTGCAGAAAAGCAGAAGCCAAAAGGGCACATCCTGAACATGAAGACTCCCGCATCTATTAGGAAAGCTAAACCTAAGGTTGATACTTGGCGTAAGAATGCGACTCCAGCAAACGAAAATGCTATTAGAAAACATCAGAGACAGGCAGACATCATGACTAGAGGCAAAGTAACGGCAACTGCATCGAGTGGCGCAACTACGACTATCAACAAGAACAAACTACAAAACACAGCTGTTTCGAATAGAAAGAGGGTGCTAGGAAAAGCAGTAGCCGGTAGCAGTGGAATAACGGTTAGTAAACGAGTAATGCGAGTGATAAATTATTATGATTGTTAAAATTATTTGCAGTTTTTTCTGTAGGTTATTAAAACGCTCAAATTTTTATTAATTAAATATTTAAAAATCGAAACAGTTCACAAAATATTTGGTATTTGAAATTTTACCTCGAAAAATGAACAATTAAAATGTCTATCGCTCATCAGTTACAATCACAATTGGCACAAATTTTGTTGCATATTGAAGATCAATCTCTTCTCTAATCATATTTAAAAGTCTTTTAAACTGTAATTGAAGTTTAGATGCCAGATGATGCCATATGGCAAAATCTGCGGAGAATGAGTTAATCAGACCAACTCAGATACTCTCATATTATTAAATTTCCAAAAAACGGCTTGTTTAATAAGACTCAAAATTTATAACAAATATTTTTCATTTCACTAACAGCATTATCAACAAGTACGCGCGAAACAAAAATCCGTAAAGTTTAATTTTCTTTTTGCTAAGGACGGCGATATGGTCACTTCGACCAATCGTAAAAAGAAAAGCCTTGAAAAGCTCCTTCAAGCGAATGCCGCACCGCAGCAATACCCTGTAACGTTCAGATTTTCTCCCAAGGCAGCCGCTAACGATGACGACATATTCGAAGGCATTAGCCCGATCGATGTCGATACCCCAACGCCGAAGAAAGTGGTCGCAGATTCGGAAGCAATCGCCATGCGAAAACGCGAAGTCCGCCGCCGTTCAATGGTTTTCACCGTTGAAGATGTGAAACCGACGCATGTCAAGTCTGAAGCAAGTGACGACGATTGGGAACCGCAAGTGATAACCATTTCGGATGATGAATCAATGGATTTAGGTAAAGTTGAAAAAGAGTCATCCAAGCAAGTAAACGAATCATTTACAACGCAAGTAACAGAAGAAAAATTGATACACGACAGACGACCAACAATCGACGAAACTTTTGTGAAAAGTTCACCAAAACTGATCGAAATTGGGCGAAAATCCATAAGTGGCAGACCATCTCTAATATTCATTGAAGATGAACATATCCCTATTGAATCGCAGAATGCAAACGCAACACAGACTATCGTTGGTCGAACCTCGCTCGGATTTATCGAAGAAGCCAACGGACCTACGACTGAAAAATTGCATCCATTATGTAAAATTGAAACCGCCAGTCCTCGAAGTCGCTCAGGCACTCCTCGGATGAGCTTCGTTGAAGAGGATCTACAATGTACGAAACCCCTTCCTGAAGGGAATCTTGCAACTATACTTCTACACAAACAGGAAATCAAACGTCGAAGCAGTGGTGGAAGCAGCCGGTCTTCGTTGGTTAACTTCCGAGAAGAGGATCAACCACCTTCGGATGTGCGTGACAAAGTCGCGTTTTACTATAACTTAGTTGAGAAGGAACTAAAACGCCTTCAAGAGCTGTGTAATCTTTACAAAGATGACCTTCAGAATGAAATGATTGATGAAAATGGTAAAGGACTGATAATTGCTGCCCAAGGACAAACCAACATTCTTATCAACAAAAAGTTATCCAAGTTTAGAGAATTAGTAGGTCATTACGAGAAAAGTTGGATGGATCAAAAAGTACGAACTGACGATTTGGACGGATTTTGGTTGATGGTTTCCCTGGACCTGGAGAATCTCGATCGTCGTTTTGATGAGTTACGACAGCTCAAGGAAAATAATTGGCAAGAAGTTGTAGAGCAGCAAAAGATTAAAAAACTCAAAGGAGGCGGTGGAATTAAAAAACGCGAGAAAAAACCTATGAAAACTAAAGCCAGTGGGTTGGCCGATTTGATCAAAAAAGCTCGCGAAGAGGCTAAAAAGAAAATAATGCTAGAATCGGTCCTGAAGGAATCTGTTACCGTTGTAACACCTGTAAAGCGTTCGGTTAGAATAGCAACCACTCCCAGAAGAAGCAGTATTACGAGAAACAGCCTTTGCGCTGGTTGCACACCGACATCTGCTAAAAGTGAGCGCAAAACGTTACGCAAGACGATCTTCAATGATGTAAGATTACCGGTCATAGTTTCGTTTCTCAATTGATGATAAAAATTCTGTTACATTTCAGCATACTTTGCGTCGGAAAGAAATCGTCAAATCGATCCTCAAAACTCCTAGTGAAAAACGGCGCGCCAAAAGCGTTCTGTTTTTGGATTCAGGCTTGGACACACCAGAGGCACGCCGGTCGGATGGACGTCGTAAAATCATTCACACGCCAAAACCGAAAATCACCTTCAACGAAGAGTTAGAGGTGGAAGATGTTGAAACAATTTCGTTGACTACGCCATACAAATTGGACGAGGAAATCCGAAAACGTAGACGAAGCTCACTTCATGTTCCGGAAAGTACCGAAGAGGTACAACCGCAGTCTAGCTGTACAAAACCAAGAAGCAGACGAAAAACTTTACGGTTTAACGATGACGATGAACAGGAAAAGGAAGAGACTTACCCAAGCGAGGAAAGCGGTAAGTAATTATTTGTTAATTCACTATAATATTTACTCTAATTCTATTTTATTTTAGTGAGTTTCAGACCAATCACTCGAAGCCACCGGAGGTAATGAGAAACGTGCATATTGTCTATAATTTGATTTTATTACGTTTTTCGTTGTGCCACTACGTTTTACTTTTAATGTATAATCTGTCCAAATAAGTCGATGGACGAATAATTAGGGCGTCTTATTGTTTCGAGCATTTTCTTAAATAAATGGTATATTTTTAAGCATTCTTTTATCGAACACTTCTATTGTTGTGGCAATTACTTTAAAAGAAATAACATCCAATTCATTGTTTGCTAGTTTATATTTACAAATTCGTTCCTAAACTATCGAAATTTATCTTTATCGTTTACAGGATTCTATTTCTACTCACCAGCGATTTCTTTATCTCTATCACCCTTCACTGGTTCCACCTCGTCTTGTTCGGCCTGAAAAGCCTCACGGTCGTAAATAACTTTAACAATTAGTGAACAACTTGGGCACGTAGCTACTTCCTCCCCGGCGACCAGTTCTTCCCGACTAATCTCAAATCGATCTCCGCATGGACACGGATAGTAGTACATCTCTTCCTCTTCGTCGTACTCGAAGTCTTCTATTTCAACCTCGTCGTGATACACTGCCATTTAGTGTAATTTTGAAGTAATCACAGATAGACATCAACTGGTACTAGAAAGAAAAGTTATTATTCCATGTGAATTGTAATTTAATTATTTTATACACAGTTTTACTTACAAATTCGGTTGTAGCACACTCCGTTCGGATAAACAGTAATTAATATGAGAAGAGGTTATGTTAAGAATATTGTTGCTCTTCGTTTTGTTTTGCTTCATGCATTCGTGCAAGGGGTCCGCACACACAGTTCATTAATCGCAATGTAATAAATCTGGAACCTCACCGGCTGAATAGAAAATCACCGGCTGAATAGAAAATTGAAAGAAAATATAAATCTCTCACATAAAGGTTAAGAACATATTATATTAGCATCTTAAATTTTGTAAAGAACATATTTGTTTTCTCAATGTAATTTATATATTTTAAATACTTCAGACGCCACTATTCTTGCGTTTTATTCCTTTGTTTGTTTTTCTCCCGTTTTATTCCTTTATTACATAAGGTTCATCATCTATGAACCCCCCACGCAGTTAAGACTGAGCCTTTGGCATCCCTATACCTAAGGGGAGACAACTGGGTATAGATTTGCATCCACTTTGGGAACCACTCGCTGATTGGTTTAGATTGAAAACCCCGAGTGCGTTAAAATTCATCACCAGGCTTGCTGGCAGTGTTGCTGAACAACATGTTTCGTTGTTTTGATTCATGTGTTTTATGATGTCACCTGTTATAATCTAAAATATTTCCAAGTGAACATTCAAAATAAAGTACAAAGCGTACAGATACGGGTGTAGTAAGAGATCGACTTGGATCATCACTTATATCAATTACCAAAAGATCTAAAAGTGCGGAAGGAGTTAATACGGTTTTGCGTGAAGCATAAGAACAGCGTACCGCTGCTAAATGTCGGAAGTAAATAGTGTGAGCTGATTTCTACTTTTGATTCCGTTCTGGATTAAGTTTGGAACATACCTGTGAAGGCATATTGCTTATGTGGAGAGTACAATTCAGATGGGTCAATGAAGGAATCATAATCATTGATGGATGACACATTTTATTTTAAGGATATTAAAGATGCAGATATTCCGGTAACCCTAAGGCGGTAAAACTATCGCCTGCAGGAGGAATTGTGCATAATGCTGATAAAAAGCATTTAAAACATTCAAGTATTTTCCGAGTAGATGGCATCACTTACGAAAAATACAGCAGGGATCATCGAGGTGGGTGAGTAAGAAGCCAGATGTCTCCCCTTAGCCCTATACCGAGTAACAGTGAATGACAATGAACTCATGCCCTGGGCTCAAATTAATTTGTGCCCGCTGTCAGCAGTAAGATAAAGATGTATGAGAAGAAGCGGTGATATGCTATCTCGTTTTTACATATGTTGAGATGTTAGCCCTTGAAACATGGCGTGATGCCAAAGGGGTGGTTAAGACAGACGAGACAGACACAGACAGACAGTGATGATGAGTGCGGTGTAACGGTATTGGAACGATCAAAACAAACCAAAAATGAGAGCATGCAGCAAGTTTCTTTTTAAAAGTAACAATTTTCTTAACTTGAAGGTAAATCTCTTGCAATTTAATTGAGTGAACATCAGCTAAAAAGAAACCTAATATTTTCCTAGCGCTTCCTCTGTACAGTAGCTAAATGCAAGTTCGATGTCGCCCTCGTTGAGTCTACCAACGAAGCTCTCGAAGCTGGACGATATAAGCATCGACACCACGAGGGTAGGGTTTCTAGTGGATGCATCAGTGTTCCAGACTCGATAGTATCGGCAATAGTGAAAAGTTGCAAAGATTACCCGTTGAAGGCCCTTACAACTGAGGGTTCAAAATTGGACAGCATCATACGAACACGAAAGGCTCCGTTAGAGCAGGATGAACTCCGGAAGAGAATAAACAAGGTGCGGCAAGATGTTGGCCAAGAATTTTACAGTAAAATGAATGTAGAAGCAATGAGTGAGTTTTAATGGAAATTTATATGATCTGTTTTAAAATACACTCTCCTTTCAGCCGAGGAACAGACTGAACATCTGAGCAAGGTGATCGATGCTCAATCGATGAAACGTGCAAAACAGAAGATTTACGCATGGAAACCAATCAACTATGATGAGTTTAAAGGGCTTCAGTATTTGTTAGGTCGATCTGCGACAGAATATGCGGTCTTAACGCAGATTTTCGATGAGATCAGAAAGCGAGTTCCGGAATTCAAACCACGCAGTTTTCTCGACTTTGGATCCGGTGTCGGCACGGGAACGTGGGCGGCGGCCAACTTGTGGAGAGAACACATCTTCGAGTACGTTTGCATTGATGCGTCCGCCGAAATGAATGATCTTGCTGAGCTGATCATACGAGGTGGCGAAAGCAACCGAAATATGAGCTTGCGAAATATTTTCTATCGGCAATTTTTGCCCGCATCACAAAACACCAAATATGATCTTGTGCTAAGTGCTTTCTCCTTGTTTGAACTGCCCACAAAAAAAACTCGGCTGGATGTGGTGGAAAATCTTTGGAACAAGTGCGACGGTTTTCTTGTCCTTGTTGAGCATGGCTCTTCCGCGGGTTTTTCTCTGATCGACGAGGCGAGACAGTTTTTGACAAACAAAAACGATTCAAGTGATTGCGAGTATCACATATTTTCACCTGTAAGTGACCCCCTATAACGTATGTACTTGTACGACGAACCTTAAAAATGGTTTACTTACAGTGCCCACATAGCCATCAGTGTCCACGGGTAAGTTTAGCGGATGGAACACCTTGTAACTTCGAAGTCACGTACAATCAGCTCCCGCTGGGGAACTCAACGGAAGCGAGTAAGTATCTGTACTCGTACGTTGTGTTTCGCAAAGGAGCTGCGTCCGCTCAGCAGGACAAGTATCCGCGGATAGTCAGACCCACACTCGTTCGTTCAAAACACTCCATCTGCCGAATGTGTACGGCTGAGGGAGACTTGCAGGAGGTTATCTTTACGGCCTCCAAACATGGGAAGTAAGTTTAAATAATATTTCCTTATTAGGGAGGAGTAAAACAGAACATTCTTTTCAGGAACCTTTATAGATGTGCCAGGGCAAGTAAATGGGGTGATCAATTACCGATTACCATTGGAAAGAAAGCTTTATAGTTACTCAATGTGTAACTTTATTAGAATAAACAATATGTTAATAACAGACTATAAAATTTAGTTATGTAGTTAATCACTGCTACTACTACTACTGCTTCTTCGTTTCTTCAACGTTTTACCAAGTGCGTAGCCTCCAAGTCCGATAGCTGCAGCCCCAGCAGCGTATTTAAGATACTTTTTGGACTTTTTCTCCTGCAATAGAATGAAAATGAGTGCATGATAATTCATCAACGAAAAAAAATTAAAAATAAAACTCGTAGCCACTATGAAGTGATGATTTTGTGTAGTATAGCTACGACTGTACCAGCCGCTACCGCACCTGAAGCTAGACCAACCCCTGACTACACCGATGATCCGCGTACATGCTGATGGTTAACCGATGGTGGTTTTAGTAAAGCGGGCAATGTATGCAGTTTGCGAGGATGCGAAAATGAACAAAAATAGAAGGTGTGACTTTTAGGCTTAGAAAAAATTTTCCCTCGTCCAGACCGTCTGAGACGAGGGAAATTTTTTTCTAAGCCTAAAAGTCACACCTTCTATTCTTGTTCATTTTCGCATCCTCGCAAACTGCATACATTGCCCGCTTTACTAAAACTTAAAATGTAAGTCATATGACAAAAATGAAATTAGTTCGTAAAGCGATGGTGGTTGCTGGATTCAATATATGAATACAAATATATGAAACTAGCACTATTCCTCATTCCAAAACCACGAAATATATGTACCTGTTGGGAGTGGACATTCTTTATCGAATGGTGGGCTGTCTGAGTTGTTCCATGGCCGTGCTGAGGGTAGGGAGGCGCTGTAGTTGGTTTACCGAACACGGCATCATGAAGAAAATTCTTTGTTTGTTCGATCCCGCTGGACAAACTGTTCATCATTGATTTTGGCTTATCGCTGGACTCGTGGCCGAAGTTGGCGGTCGGAGGAGCAGAAGGAGCAGTGGTTTCATGCGACTGGGATGGGACAAAACAAAAAGCTTTGTAGACAATACACAGTAAAAGCGGGAAAACCCAATTTCGTTACATTTAACCGAAGAACAAAAAAAATGTACAGCCATTTTTAATAGATAAGCGTTAGTATCATTTACATAAAACATGCATTTATTAATTTAAAAATATTGTTTTTGTTTCGTTATGTAAGGATCATTTATTCTACTTGTTAGTTTAGCAAATGTTATGTTTCAAATGGGTGTGAGCTGTACTCGTGTTAGCACAAAACACTACACATGGACACGCCACGCCTACATATGTTCAACTTTTGCTTTTAATTCTTCTGAAAAAACCGAAAAAGGAGCAGTTCCGCGATGGCCGGGATATTGCTGGAAGCCTGCAAAGAATGTCAATAGAAACATAATTCAGTTTCTAGTTTTTTTCCATGTAACTTAGGTGATGTGGTAAGTGCAGATAGAACTCCAGACAATTTTCGATCTATCTGCAGCTAATTGTGTACACATTGAAGTCACAGCAACTACCTGAAGGGTGGTGTGCTGGTGCGTTGAGTTGTCCTAGAACAGTTTCAGAAATAGTGTACGTCTCATTCTACCTTTATAGTGAGGACCGTGGCCGCCAACGGGATAACCGGGTGAAGGTGTGTACGGCGGTGGTGGCGGCATCGGCGGTGGTACAGGGACAAAACCTATATTTCCTCCTGGCGGCGGAGGAGGCGGTTGGTACGGTGCCATGGGAGGTGTGTATGGTGGTGGATTGATTCCTGAAGATAGTGATTATTCTTGAAAAAATGTTTTCTTTTTCGTAAAGTTCATACTAACCCGGAATGGTTCCAGGATATGGTGGCGCCGCGGGACCACCGATCTCCACCTCAGTGGTGATCGAATTGATCACACAGCCACCACTGATCGATATGAATCTCGCCAAATGTACGGACATTCGATGGTTGAAAGTACAGAAATGATTTCCATTTATGACGATTTTGAAAAAGTTAACCTCGATCGCCACCAGCAGTGTGAACTGCTGTCCGTAATGAATCGGGCAGCCCCCGTGACGTTCTTCTGTGCCCCAGACTTGACGTTGCAAAGTATTTCGTACGATTGCATACTCGTTCGGGCGAATGCTAATATGCAGCGCAACGTCGTCGCGTGGGTTTAGGGCGGCCCCCGTTTGAATGTTGATCTGGCATCTACAGACAGGTTGGGTGAAAATAAAAATATTTCCGATGAATTTGTTTCCAAACTGATAACCGTTATCGGTAAAAAAATTTTAACCGCCGATAAGAGGTTGGCAAAAATTGCCTTTAGTTAGTAAGATGAGTCATCATTGGAGAGGAATTTTTACATTGCAACACACACAGCGTAGTTAACATCAGTTCACTAAAAGTAATTGCATTATTGTCAAGTAAATATATTTCTCACCGCTCGCCGTGGTTATTGATGACGCCTCTGATGTTAATCATGCTGCCTGGGCGAAGGCCGCCCGGTACTAGGCCCAAAAAGGGGATTGTCTGTAATCAGAGAGTATGCAACGGATAAGAATGATATGGTATGAAAATTTGATATTCTTTATTACTTACGGGAGAATAAACTGGAATCGTCGCCATTACTAGACTGGCAAATCGATCCAACAATGAGGGTCTATAGTGGGCACGAGCTGCCAGCTTTCCGTAGAGTAGCTTAATTTAGCTGCGCTTGTCCAGCTGTACAAATAACACAATGCACTGGTATGAGGTCACTAAATGATTCTGCTCACGAGAGATGCGACGGCATACTGATGTCATGTACGAACCGTGCCGATAGTTATTATACACCCGTCTGTCGATATACGATTACTGCTAATACGACTACTTGTGTACACTCTTATCTTTGCACCAGCTCGCGATTGATAAAAATAAACTAAGGTCTTCAACTTGCTTAAGTACGCACGGTCATTATTGATATTGGTTTAATGAATTGCTTAAACATGATGAAAGTCCCCGAACGTTTAAATATAAATGTGTTTTAGTAAAGTTGACAATACAGCGATTTCAGCTATGGATTATCCCCCTCTCCCAAATCTTGGCAAGCCAGTGTTTCAACGTCAAGAGCTCGCTGGGGATTTTGACAGGTCTATCTGCTAAATCGCTGTAAAGGTGCCCATCGTAGCACTGCTTCCACCATACTTTTGTTACCATGAGTATTCAATAAAACAGATTTACAGATTTATCAGGAATACTCACAACGCTAACAAAAAAAAAACCTACTCAATTCGGATTCAATATTTTAACAGTGAAATAAAATTCGCTTGATGCTGTACGTGGACACAAAAATTTATTTTCTTTAGCCTTCATTGATCTTTTAATTTTCTATCGCAATGTTTACACCAAAATTAGCAAAAATCACAACACATTGGCATGACTTAAGCTTGTCCCGATAGTTGAACCTTATAACTAAAATGTAATGAGTGAGTACAGATGCAATTGAGTCGCCAATAAACGGTCCTCGTGACCAAACGCAATTTGAAATCAACGAAAAAAAAAAACTTTTATATAATAAATAGCTTAATTGGAATAGTAGTTTGCTTTTAGCACTTCGAACTTCAATGTATGCGTGTAGGTGAATGTAGTGAGCAGTGCTTAATTATTCGTTAGTCATTTACATCGAGACAGTCGAGCATAAATCGATTATGCGCCTTTGCCTTGTAAGTTTTCGGATAGACTAGATCTACCAAGAGTCTTCAAAAGAACAGGTTCACTTTTCCTGATTGAGAGCGTTAATAAATTCTTCCAGTTTCTCCTGTATGTGCCGCACTCGAACTTAAAAAGAGACGAAATTTTATTATGGCATGAAATTTATAATCAGATGTCCCAACTTACTCAGTTCTTCGGCTAATGTAACACGCTTTCCAGTTAGCAATTGTTGCTTTTTATCATCATCTTCGCCATACTCATCGAGAACCTCTTTAATCTCCTTATCAAGGCGGCGAGCTTCTCGATTTATAACCTGCTGCCGAAGGGCGTTGGCAGTAACCTTAAGAACTTGCTGAATTCGCCAGAAAAGTACAACATCACTACAGTTGACCTCACATTCCGATCCCTGTTGTGTGTACAAGTAATACGCTTTACGACAGTCGTATGCCTGGTTCAGGGCTTGCTTAAGGAAGTGTCTGTTTCCAACAAAAAAAAAAGGTTCATTTATTATATTTAACCTAAAACCTAATTACTTTAACCTCACCGTCTGTAGATTGGATACCAGGTTTCTCGGATGTAATCCGTTTCAACCTCTACGTTGCCTCGTTGGAGGTTTTTTCGCACTGTTGTTAGTTCATCGTAGCTCAAGGTGGGAGAATGTTTCGAATCGCTGGACAGTATTTTATCCAGCTCGTTTTTCACATGCTTCCGTTTGTTTTGCTCATCCGTTGATGAGCGCCACTGGAGCCACTTTTCGGACGTTGATGGACCAAACATTTCGCTAATCGTGTGCTCTGTGAGCTGCAACTTTTCCTTGACCGATGTTTCAAAGAAGCGTACCGCTTGGTCCCATTCCTGCTTGTCGTGTACGTTGCGATCTTCCAGCGTGTTCAGCTGAATAACTCGCAGCATATCGATCGCTTTGTCCTCCCATGAGTGTCGTCGGATTGCTTCATCGATCACAGCACTCTTGAGGTTGTCGTATAGATTATCATGGTCAGGCGTTTTTCGCGCAATCTCCATGAGATGTTGAAACTCTTTCTGCAAAGCTTCCCAACCTGCTTCAACAGATTTAGCTGGAAGCGCTTGTTCTGCCCATTGGCGCAACTTGATGTCTACCATAGTGTTGAAGGAATCTAAAATAAGTCAAATGTTAACTATATGCCAAGTAATTTTATAGTTAAACCACTAACTTTGCGAACCAGATTGTGCTGCTGGAAGATAAACGTTTTCGAACACATAATTGGATAGCTTCTCCCAAAGCTTATCGTTCAGTAGCTCTTCCCACTTTTTGGCCGAAACTTGTGAAAGATTCACGACTTCATCCAAAACTTCTCCTTTGGCCTTCTCAAACTGCTCATCTCGACCAGATTCGCGTAACCTGGGAAAATTATTTTTCCATTCAGTTTCCAAATTGAACCTTGTTGCCTTGAATGCATCCGCTTGCTGTTCAATCGTTTCGCGTACCATCTTCCAAAACCGGTCAGCTACCGCCAGACTTAGGTTTCTTGTCGTAACTTGATGGGACATAGTGACGCCGCTTCTGAAATGTTATTCTAATAATTTATTCATGCTTAAGAGATTGATCATTTCACTCACTGGAATAGTCTAGAATTCTTGAAGAACTTCTCCTCGTACTCACGAATCGTTTCGATTGTGTCGTCTTTTCGTCCCCGCCCGGTAACGACTGCGAAATAACCAAGAGCCTTCATCGGGAACAATTTACCCGAGAGGATCTTTCGAATGCGATTCGGATCCGCCAGATCCTCAGCCATATCAACTTTGGTTAGCACGAAAATGGTTCGCTTCCCAAGCGGATCACATTTTGAAACCATGTCAGTTACATTGCTGCGTTCGGCATCCACCGAGCCGTCCTAGAATAAACAATTACAATACAATAGATATTTGTTGCTTTGTAGCTCATTTGAATCATACCTGTATACACAAAATAATCGCATTCGGATTGCTCATATAATGCTCGGTCATCTGCTTGATCGAATCCTTCGTATTGGCAGCCATATCCACCGTCTGTGTCGAAATTATACCAGGCAGATCGACCAGCACCATCCGCTGCAAGCCGGGACCTTTGACCGTCATCGAAATTACATCCATGCTAACTGTTTTTCCACCTCGCACCGAATTTCGCATTCTGATCTCCACGTCACGACGCAGCTCAACCAAGTCACTCTCCCGCGTTAGGTCATACTCTCGATCGGAATCGCGAAACTGCGCCACATGATAGGGTCCCTCCGAAAGTGTTACCTTGACCGGTGCGCGAGTCATCATTTCTCCACTACCGCGAGGGAAAATTCGAGCCTGAGCGATCGCTTCTAGTACTGAGGTTTTGCCACTACTTTGATCACCCACGACCACGACTCGAGGTAGATGGTCTGCGGTACTGTAGCTTGTGTCGTATCCGGACAGCTCGTCCAGCACCTCAGAGTACATATCGATGAGGGACTTTTTAATGCGTTTTTTGGCCGGTTGTTTCCGGTTCGTTTTCAGAATCAGAAACTGCTGACGCAGGTCTCGGTTTTCCTTTTCCAGCTTTTCGATTTCTCGCTGATATTTCAGCTGCACGTTCATGATCTCTGTCTGCAGACTGTCCACTTGGGATTGTAACGTCTCTACCCGCCTGCGACTCTCCTCTGTCGTCAAAGTTTTAGCGTTGACGGTGTTCTTGCTGCGAAGTTCTTCTTTGGTTGCTAGAAAAAAGTTCAAAAATGTTTCGTTACGAAAACCGATCTATTAATGCTCTGTTGTAATCGAATAGTATTCAAGAATGACTAAATACACTACAATAAAAGTTGCTATAATTTTGTTTGCTAATATTACCTCCGTATAACTCTGATACAAGCTCAGATAAATTCTGGAAGGAACCTAGAGACCGAGAGAAGAGAAATAAAATTCGTTTGGTTAAATATATTATGTTTCGTCGTAGCTGGCTTCGCGGAAGTCAAAGTCGTTTAGGTCCCCTTAACAGATATGATTACGAGTTGTGATCCAATAACCCTACAAGAGACGTGTCGAATAGCAAGGAAAGCCAACCATTGAAAATTGAAGTAAAACAAAAAAAGCATGCAAGCGTGCGGAATTCCTCATGTGACCAAAGGTGTTATTAAACCTAACATTTAATCATTCTTGAATGACCCTCTCCCGTGCAGCAACGACGATACTGGAAATCACTACAGTAAAAGTGGTTAAAGATAACACAATTTCTTACTCTCAATTTGTGGGTTCTGTTGCGTTTCGGCTGCCTCGATTGCATTGTCCAACCGTTGGTCGAACCACTCGCGCCATTCGTTGATCTTATTTTCGCTGAGCTGTTTCAAGCGAGGATCTGAAGCAAATATATTTCCAGACTTAGTTTAAATCACTTACTACCAGTAGTGCTACTCACCAATCTCGATGGAGTCCTTTACTGAATCCTTTATCGCCAATAAACTCTTAGTGAATTTTCCCCACTTTTCATTGTCGGGCAAAACTTCATCTAGCCATTTCATATCCGGCAATCCATCCTTCCATTCCTCGTAGCGCTTGTTAAGGGTAACTCCGCCACCAATTGCACCACCCAGAATCAGATAACGCAGCTTAAGAACACCCCGCAGAACTCGACCTACTAGCATGCCGTACCCTCGGGATGATTGGTAATACTGGTAACCTCCGAACCGCGGTCTCCGAAGAAACTCATGCTGCCGACGATGAAAATTCTGACGGTTCGACCCACTGCCATCACCGCCAAATGTGAAGCCGGAAAAGTTTACACGACTTACAGCGTAGACCGCCGGTCGTTTGTATCTAAACCTCAAGTCAATGCTGAAAACAGAAGCAAAATATTTAAAACAATTCACTACAAGCTGAACCGGCTTACATGTTCGATTTTGTTTACACTCAATCATTAAAATCATCATCGATGAAGCGAAAAACAAGAGAAAGCGTCATTGTGCGTTACAATCAATCATGAGCAAAAAATCAATAAACTTTACATAACATCATCTGATTTTTCACCGATCGCCAGTGATGACGATCGTTCCACCAATGCGTGCTGACAAAGTTTCAAACGAAAATTTTCACTATAAAAAGTTGTTTTACCTCTTCTTTCCTCGCAAAAGTTGTGCCATTGTAGAATTGCTTGGTTTTCCGGACAGGTGAAACTAGTAGAACATTATTTTTCACTTTAAAAAGCAGAAAATTAAGCCATAAGACTGCAAAACGATGCTGCCCAACTTTGATTTTCGCACTGACAGGACAGAGAAAACTCCTGTTTGGCTTCAGGGGCGTGCGCTAGTGAAATTTGAAGGACTGTAGAGGAAGTGAAACACGTCACAGAGTAATTTTTAAACATTTTATCAGAGTTACGTTTTCTCTGTTAATTTGAATTCACGACTACTTTGTGATAAGGTCGTATGTCTAAACGTAGACAAAACGAGTGAAAGTTATATCACATACATAAGACATACGTAACACTCATGAAAAAATCTTCAAAAAAAGTTGGTACAAAATGAACTACTCGAAAGTACTATCCTCTATAAAAAAAAACCTCTGTTTAAGTATTTTATGGAGGTTGTGTACCTGGGCAGCCCTGCATTTGTCTCGTTCCCACTCGAAAAATGCAGCATTGATTCTGTAAACAACTTTTTGACAGTTTCGTAAGGGGTTTTGTTGAGGGCTCGAGAAGAGCCGCTATAAAGAAAATTCATTCCGTTCATTTTCGTCGAGCAGTTCATACTGGTGTTGGTACCGGCTGATGTGAGGCAAAGAGTACCAAAAAAAAAAAAAATCGCCAGTGTTACGTATGTCTAAGTATGTGGTTATATTCCTTGTACTTCCCAAGCACAAATAATCTCTCACTCGTTTTGTTTACGTTTAGACATACGACCTTATCACAAAGTAGTCGAGAACTATGCTTATTTTATAGCGAGTTTTTTTATTCCACCACCTCACCTCGTTTTTACATGGAAGCAACCTAATTGCTTCTTTATTCGCTCCATTTTGATCCAGTTTTGACCTGGAGTGCTGCCCGAAGCGCACTGTAAAATTTGTCAGCTTTAACCTGCCACCGCACGTTCATACCTAGCGAATAATTCTGTTGAATAACGGCTTCTTAAGCTCGTGGTAAAATTATTGTCGGTGGTAGATTCGACAACAAAAAACTCTATTGAAACATGGTAATGACAGAAACCTTTTGCAAGCTTACAGTAAAAAAATACCAGGTTATTTCTGATTACAATAAAAAACATTGTTCATTCATTGTTCTCACCGCAAAATGCGTCGTAATTTCTTTTATCGGGCATTTATTCTTATCAGTTTTAAGGTACATTTAGACTATTAGACATGTCGGTCTGATTTTGACTACGGCAGAAATCGGTAGTCTGCTCGATTTACCGTTCGACATACTTTGTCAAACCCGTTTGTATGGCGGTGTTCACACTGCTTGCACAAGTCGAGAGGAAGAACTGCCAAATAAATGTCATTTTTCCTCCATTTGAATATTTGCCAGGACACAAAAAACGAAAATGATGTTTGTTATGGAAAGCTAAAACATAAAACTAAAAAAAATTCAAAGGTTGCTATGTTCTTGGAGTCGAACGAAAAAAAAAAAACGTTCCTATTCCCTTCGACAAATCGAACAGCATGTTGAATCACAATATCGAATAGGTGTAAACGTAAACCAACATTGCATTCGATATATTTCCGAGCAATCAGCTCGAATCTGATGAAAAAATCAGATAGTCTAAACATACCTTTAGTATTATTTAAGAAATAATTATTAAAAATAAACTAACGTGTAGAGGAAGTGATCAACGATACGACCGGTTGCCAAAGCCGGTGTCATGTGGCACGTGTGAATTTTTGTTTTGTTACCATTGCTTTTTGATCGCTCTTTCTTTGCTAATCGCTTTCTAGTGGAACAGGACTTTGGTTTTTCTCAACATGAAAATTCGGTAATATTCTACAGTATACTCATCTATTTTGTTTATACTCCATTGCAAAATGCTTATACTTTTAGCCCACAAAAACATGTGCGTTTAGGCTTTCTGGGAAAGTCTAAAAAACAAACCCGATCAAATCAGGTGAAGACCAGGAAAGAAATTCGCAAAGAGAAAAGGCAGCAAAAGAAGATAAATCGCTTCAACTATCACAGCCGAAAGAAGTCGGATCGCTATCAGCGAGACGAGGAACAGGATTTACAAACGCAACAGGCTGGAAAACGGAAGCGGAAGGCCGACAGCGAAGAGGATGAGTTTGACGACGAGGAAATTGACTCGGATTTCGACGAGGAGATAGACTCGGCGGACGAGGAGGCAGCGACAAAATGTGCAGATAATGGCAAGAGCCAGCTGGAAAAGGAGCGCGAAGAGGAACTACGTGAGCTGCGAAATTACGAGCTTGGACTGAAGGAGAAACGCATTGCCCAACTGCAAGCGGCCAACGAAGAGGATGACTTGGTTATTAAAAAGTACGAGAAATTGCTTAGAATTAACCGGAGGAAAAACAAAGAGGGAGTGCCAAAAAGTTTCAACGATGGTTTGGATTATGCGTTGGAACTGTGCACGGAAGATAATGTGAAAAAGATGTATGAAGCCGCTAAAGAGGCGGCAGATATGGAGCACGATTCGGAGGATGAGTTTGCGGATGATTTTGGAGAAGTGCTTGGACGAACGAAAAAGGGTAAAGTGGAGCAGTTAGTTGTCAAAGGAAAAGGGGAAAAGGCGCAGCATGCCAAGGATAAGAAGCGAATGGAGAAGCTGAAGGAGATCGAGCAAAAGTACCTAGGGGATGATGGTGTGGATAGTCTGGATGGATTCGATTCCGAGCTGGAGCTTGACGAGAATGCTGATGAAGACTACTCGGAAAATGATGAACTGTATGATTCGGAAGAGGTGAAAATTCTTTTTTTTTTTTGTTTAAATTCCAATTAACATATTTTTTATGTGATACAGGACCAAGCTTCTGAGTGCAATTCAGAAGACGAGGAAGAAGGACCTGCATCGAAAAAGAAGAACTCAAAAAAGGTTTCTTTTGAGGAAGTAAAACCGCAAAAATCTAAGGATAGAAAGAAGAAACATTCAGAAGCGGAAACTGAAGAACCTGCAACAAAAAAGAAGAAGAAAAATAGTAAAAATGCGACTTCTGTGGAGACAGAACCAAAAAAAGCTAAAAACAAGAAGAAAAAACAATCAGAGCCAGAGCCCGAAGAAGATTCCGAGTTCGATGAAGATGTGTTCGGTAGCATTGGTGAAGATAGTGATCAGGAAGAAACCGATTCGGAGAGCACGCCTAAAGAGGAAGTCGAAGAGCCAACTGGAACGTGGGAGGATATATATGGTCGTAAACGGGACCAGGAAGGGAACATAATCAAAGAAGGATCCGGTAGCGGCAAGTATATTCCACCACACATCAGGGCTCGAATGGAGAGCGGGACAGCTTCGGATGCTAAACAACAGGAAAAATTGCAAAAATTAAAACGACAGCTGAAAGGTCAAATCAATCGACTGGCAGAGTCCAACGTACACCGCATCTCAATCGAATTGGATAATTTGTACATGCAACATGCACGTTTCGATATGAACAGTACGCTAACGGATTTGATCCTGGAAGCGATCGTATCTCAGTCGCTTGCACCGGAGCGGATGGTACTCGAGCACACACTACTGGTCACCATTCTGCATGCCAATGTTGGTTCGGAAGTGGGCTCGCACTTTTTGGAGACCGTTGTTGAGAAATTTAACTCCATGATCGGGAGAATCGACGCCTTTGATGTGAAAGATAAAACGCTGGATAATTGTGTGTTTATCTTATGTCATTTATACACTTATCAAATCTTTAAAAATAAGCTTATGTATGATGTGATTGATCGGTTGTTAGATAATTTTTGCGAGAAAGCGGTGGAATGTATTCTGTTGGTGCTCAGATCTATCGGATTTGTTCTGCGCAAGGATGACCCTCTGGCACTGAAGGAAATGATTCAAAAAGTTCAGAAGAAAGCTGCAGAGGCTTCTGATGAAATGAAGAATGAGTAAGTTCACTCTAATTTGAATAAGGTTTGATAAATCCGTCATTTTTGCATTTCTTTTAGCGCGCGAGTGAAATATATGCTTAACAGTTTGTTGGCAGTGAAGAACAATAATATGAATAAAATACCTCAATACGATCCATCACTGGTGGAGCATTTTCGCAAAATACTGAAAGGAATGATTACAAGCGGTAAATATGTTAGTACACTGAATATCGGTCTGGAGGATTTGCTGAATGTGGACGAAAGAGGCAAATGGTGGTTGGTTGGATCCGCTTGGCATGGGAATAAGGACGGTAAAGGGGTTGGCAAAGAGGGATCCGATACGAAGAGCAGCGAAGGAGGTTTTAGTCAGCAGTTGCAGGAATTGGCCCGCAAACAACGAATGAATACGGATGATAAGCGAAGTGTTTTTTGCGTGATTATGAGTGCCGAAGATTACCTTGACGCGTTTGATAAGATTCTTCGATTAGCTATCAAAGATCAACGAGTGGTGGTTACAGTTATAATCCACTGTTGTTTGTCCGAAAAGGATTATAATCCGTATTATAGCATACTTTCGCAAAAGTTTTGCGAATACGATCGCCGCTATCAGTTGGCACTCCAGTATGCTCTGTGGGATCGGTTGAAAGACATACACGCGCTCAAGCAAGCATCGGTACGGAATCTTGCCAAGTTACTCGCACATCTGATTGCCGAGGGTGGATTGGCATTATCCGTTCTGAAGGTGATAGAATTTGCGGAAATCGACAAAGTTACGCTCCGGTTAGTGAGGCAAATTATGCTGGGAATTCTGCTACTGGAGGAGGAGAATAAGTGTCTACAGGTTTTCAATCGAATCGCCCCTAGTTTCAAGCTGAAAGCGTTCAAGGATAGTTTGCGACTATTCCTGAACCACTTTCTGTTGAAAGGAAGCGATAAATCCAGTGTGCCGGAAGAGGAAATGCAGCTACTGCAGCAACGAATCGGTCTTGCGGAACGGATGCTGGATACTTCCGAATCGAGAGTAAAATTTTGAGCTGGTTTTTGTCCCAAAATAATTTTTTCATATACAAGAATTTGAAGAAATTCCTGTTCGGACGTCCGACAATGAAAGATGCTCTTGTTGAAAATCATTATTTTTCGATTTCTCACTTTTCTGATTTATTTCGCCTTGCTCCACATTTGCTGACAAAAAACAGTTTTTTGGGGATTTGTTTTCTTGCTACAACAATGTTTTACTTGCTTTCTTCCATGTTTTTGAGTGTCATCTGCATGCACGTCTTGCGTAGTTTTTTTTTAATGGATTTTGAACCTAATATTTGATTTCTGCTGAGCTGACCATATAAAAATAAAGTGAGCACTGTTTTGATGGTAATTTCTTTAGAGCTTATTGTTTTAAAAATAGAGTAAGGAGAAAATGAAAAAAAAAGACTAAGTCGGTAAACCAAAAGTTCCAATGAATATCATTTTTTATCACTGTACAATTATTGTAGGTTGCTCACAGGATTTATTTATGCTGATACGTGAGTTCAAAAATTAATAATTAATCTTTTATAACAAAACAATAAAGATTCACTTAAAGTAAAAATTTCGGTACCTCATTTTTTTCCTGCATTGATGCAACTAATTCACCTCAAAGCCAATAAGTAATGTCGATTTGAAATTAGTTGATCAAATTTTACGCTCTTCTACGCAGCTTGCATCCGTCTCAGTTTTACGCGGTGTATATAAAAGTAAACATTTTTGAATAAAATAAATGCCAACGTTTATGAATTGTAAGTTGATAATTTGCACTGTTACTGTTTTGGTTTATTTTATAAATAAGAACTCAAGACTTTTGATGAAATGTTTAAAGAGTATCAAAGGAAAAGAAGTGTGACTGTCGGAAGAACTGAAACCGCTAACAAAACGTTTCTAATTGTTTTTGTAGCATGAAAAATAGTTTGTCACAGTTGTTGACTTAATCTCAGCTGCACTGTTTATGTTTATTCCTCAAATTGTAAGACGATAATTGGCTGGAGCGCAAGCGCCCGCATGTGTTTAAAACAGTGTACGATTGTTCTCATTCCGGAAAATTGAGAAAAACAAGCGAAAAAAACCTTTAACGTAACGAAAAACTAAACCATACGCTATCCTTAGTTTTTCTAATAACGCATAAGATTGTAGAAAAGATTGCTTTCATTATAATAACATTTACCGTAGAATTTCTTATTTGTTTTTCTCATGTCGTGTTACAATTAGTTTGCATTTCTTTAGTTATCCTATTACAGTTTCCTCCTTTTTCACATTAGTTATAATAATAGTTCATCTTTGTTTCCCTCTTCAATTATTTTCTTCCTAATTTACTTGTTACACTTGTCGCACTTATAGTAGCGGGGGTATTTGTTTAAATTTTATATATTTTTTTTGTTGTATTTTGCATACTCCATTCGTTTACGCCCGGTGTATCTATCATGCACAGTTAGTCCTCACTGTTCTTTTCTGGAACCGACTTCCTCCTCCACTGCTCTTCGTTTTTTTCTTCGTCTTCTGTTTTTTTGTTTAATGCTGTGCCAATGTCAGTTTCCCTGTTGGATGTAGAGTTCAAGGACAAATGAAAGATTGATATTTCATCGCCTGCATTAAAATAAAAATGGAAATTTTTCGAAAAGATGAAATCGTAAATCTTTGGACGTTAGATTGGGGTCATTGTTAGATTTGTTGGGTTGCCACTGCATTGACGACGTCACTTTCTTCGCTGTCTTGATCCCGTGGCCACCGATGCGTTGTTTCGATTGACATTCCTTTACTTTCCGCTTCGGGCCTTTTTTCGGGACTAGCTCGCGTCATCCTAGAACCCTTTATTCGTAGTTAAAATAAACCGGTAGGGTTGCGACTATATAATCCACTGTGGCACAAGCCTCGATGAAGCCTGTTTTAATGATCGGAACCAATGTCATCGTTCGAAGGTTTTTTGAGTACTTAAAAGCGTCTAGCTCGGACTTCAAGTCTATTCTTCCGACCAGTTACTTCAAATAAAGTTTTCCAGACAGTCGCTGAGAAGCAAATCGTGGTTCGCGACGACGAACGGCCGAACAATGTTTGGATGTAATTCGTGTTCCAAGCAGATTCGTGAGAAGTGTTGAAAATGCTTGACACATCTCGATATAGCAAAGAAAGAACTACAACTGTACCAATAACTCATCGCTCATCGCACCTTGGGTTCAAGTCTTTTCGATTTATCTTCTCATAGAATATGCATGTTTCACAAGCACGAAAAAGTAGATCTAGTTTCTCGTGCTCATTGATATATTTTCTACCGTAATACTTTACTTCTACGGAACGTAGCGAGAGGTCCGTAAATAATTATTTAAGTTGTTCGTTTTGATAAAATAAACGAGGCCCAAATTATAGTTAAAAAACAAGCCAAAAAAACACAAATTATAAACAGAACAGGAAATCCAACAGTGACTTGTCTCTCACCTTACGTCAATCATTAGGTCTTGGCAGCCCACACCCCGTTCAGCAGTCCGCGTCTGTCTCTTATGGGTTGTTGAAGAGTTACTTCCTAGTAGCCGGGAGCGCTGCGCTGTGTACAACTACTTGTCCCACCAGAAGATTACTGACGACGTTCATTTTTACATCATCTGCCTGGGGGGCTGTGAACCGTGCAAAAGTGTTGTCGACTGTTCTATGCTTACTTACAAGAGCTTTCTTTATTTTCGAAATAAGCCAATTAATTTTTCGATTGGACAACGTAGGCTGCGTGTTGTTTTGTTAGAAAATTAAATATTTTATTCAACATAGCTTGCTGTTTAAATTTGCTGTGTTTCTCCTCGTTTTTTTTTTTGTTTTGGAATAAGATGTTCTTCCTTGACCCTCAACCTTTGTTTGCTGATTTACTTCCTTCTCCTCCTCGCGCTTACTTTTTGAGTTTCTTTACGTATTTCGCCTGCTGTTTTGGTGTGATCTCTTTCGCACGGATAGATTTCTCCAATTATTGATTTTGCTTGTATTGATTTCATTAAATTATTATAATATTTTTATTATATTATATTGGTTTTTTTTCTTTAAATTTATTATAATAATTAATGTGTTTCGTTTTTTCTTGCTTTTTTACCGTTGGTTTTTTTTGTTGTTGAAACATTGTACAAAAAAGGGAACTTGGCTCCTGCCCATACCAACGCTGAACACGTGCTTCTCTTGTCTCACGCTTGCTCTCTCTCCTGTTTCCTGTCTCTGTCTGTCTGTTTTGCGTTTGTGTTCCTCTGCTCCTGGCATGAATTAGGTTTTGTGTCACGTAAAGCTCCTTCGCTTCTTCTTCCCGTTCGACCGTTCGTGTGATTGAATTTAACATTTTTTTTGCTGCTGCTGCTCAATGTTCTTTATTACCTCAACTTATTACTTTTACCAGAAAGTATTATCTTAATTTTTTTTCCTTTAATTTGTAATAATAGCTGTATACTAAGAGATGCAACTGTGTCTGTGTGTTTTAGTGTTTACCTCGCTTATGTAGTTAATGATTTTGTTTTGCAACTTGTGTACAGAAGTAGGGGAGGAACGTTTCTTGCAATAATAGTTATCCTCTATTATGACTGTGTTGTTGTTGGTTGTAGTAGCGCAATAGTAGCAGTAGTTGTAATAGTTGTTGAGTTTTTCTGAACTTTTTCGCTTTAATAATCTTATCGGGGTGTCGTTTCTGTGTGAAGTTGTTGTTCTGTCGGTGCAATTCGCGGGATGTAACGAGCAACGGGCGAGGTATTAGTTTTTATCAGCAGATGTGTTGTTCTTGATGGCAATCACAGTTTCTTCGTTGCACGATTTAAGAACGGTACACTGGGGAAGAAAATGAAAGATTGTGAGTTCAATTTGTTGTTTACTCATAAACTATAGGATCTATCAAAGCAAAAATCGATACTTACAACTAATTCCTTGCCAGCGTCGAATTCAGCACGGAGTTGGGTTCCCAAGTCACCTTCTGGAATCTTAAGATCTTCACGTAGATCGCCGCCGTCATTCATAAGAACTAAAAATCCATCATCGATATCAGTGAGTTGGTAGTCTTCGCGCTTAACGTGTGGTACGTCCATGTTATGAGTGGATGGGCAAATATCTTCATATCTGTGAATAAAAACATGCGAATTAGCTCTCAGTAGTGACACGGTATTATCAAGTAGAATCTTTTGGTAGGTAATTTTGTAGAAGTTATGTACAAACATGTGACCATTTTGTTTAGCTTTGGGTCACACATTTCCAAAATACTTCTTAACATTCACTATGCGCACGAATCGTTTGTGATCCAGATTACTGTACGAGTTGAATCATTTGAGTAGATTGTGCCAACGATACGACTAAATCGGAATGTTTCCGCGTGGACTTACTTTTTGCCGGTGAAAATGTCGATGCCGACCAGATGTACCTTGGCGTGACCGTGCTTGCCTGTTTTGGAGGTGGACATTTCGACGATCTTGCATGGACGTCCCTTTAACATAACGTGACCATTTTTACGCAGCGCTGAACATTGCATCGGAAAGGTGGCAGATGCACCGGAATCTCCGGCCTCGAAGTGGGTGTCCTCCATTTCGGCCATTGCTGCTTAGGGGGTTTTGCCCTTTTTTGGGATCAGCCAAACGAAAAAAAAACAAATAACTGGAGAGCGTTTCGCTGGATGCGAGTGAGGCGTTGGCTTCCTATATATACTTTTGCTAATGAGCTGGTCGCCGCCTGGCCGTCGATGACTAAACACGATTTATACAAACAAAATTTGTTGTATAAATGCGGACGCTGTCGGCGATGTGACGATCTTCAAGATCTTTCCTACGCTGTTGGGGGAGAAAAGAACAAAAACAGATTTAACGGAGGGATTACTTTACTACTGTCGAAGCAGGTAACTTCTGGTAGCCGGATTGGGTTTTGCGTGTTACGATATCTTACTTTGACGATAACTCGAATTGGCGAAGAACATGATGTTACAAATGAAGCTGAGCTACGAATAAATCAACGCTAGCGGTTTTCTGCTGTGTTTATAACATTAAGGCAATGGCTCCGACAGCAAGCAAACAATAGCCATGGCCATCAGGGTTGCCAGTTTATGTTAACAAGCGTCGTTTAAAAATAATTGTATAGGAAAGTGCAAAATTGACAATTTTAAAAGGCTTTTTTTATCAATGTTTCTTATCCTTAACTAAAATAAATCAGCATCTGATAACCCTGGCGGAAGCTGCACATTTTCAAGATTAACTATTATTGAGATTAGATGTTATCCGAAATTATTCATCCTGAAAGAGTTCAATGGTGCAGCACGTAGAACGATATTTTTTCGCGCATGAGATACTTTGTGTGGAAGGGCGTGAGCGAACTCGAGCACGAGACAATTTTAATCGGCATCAGACTGGATAGACACGAAGGTAAAACTGCAAGCAGCAGCAACACCACAAGCAGCTGATGATGACTAATTGTTGACTCGAAGAGTGATCATCTTGGGCAACAGTGTTTTTTTTTTATTGTACACATTGCGATGAGTTAAAACATTATTCCCAATTCGTTGTTCATACTATCGGTTAAATTTCGTACGGGTAAAATTTAAATTTACTTTTTCGTAGTCAATCTGTTTGTTTACGACAATTCCAATAAGCGCAATAAAATATTTTCGAACAGCTTTCAACATTCAATCTCGAAGCAGTACAGCGAACGTCCCGTGTATTGATAGATCAAATTAGAAATAATCTATTTTTAGAAGTTTCATTTCATTCTTATTCTTGCAACAACATCAAGCGGTTCTCAAGAAAAGTGCGAAAAAAGTCAGTGGTTTCTATGCATTTACCCGAGGTAATACTGTATACGGTATTTTCACCATCAAATTTTCACAGTGCCAATTCCAGGCTGCTGGTTATGCCTTGCTCACTGTTATCTGCTTGCATAATTGTAACTTTATCGATATCGCCTCTGTTCTGCACTGGTAGTTCAGATGTGTGCGACATGCCGGCTACCTATACGTAGCCAACTACAAATCCTATCTCGTGTCATTCTTGTTAACGTGTACAGGCAAAGCTCACACAAACAGCGCAACAGATATGAACGTGTGCCATACAAGCCGGTAAAAGGTAGTAAAACTTCCAACTTTACCTCATTGCAATGAAAATGCAAAGAATCTGCACATAGGCATAACAATGTGGGATTTTGCTCAACAGTCTTAATTACCTTGAATATGCTTTTTAATTTTTTAAAACATGCAAATCTGCAGTCAAATGATACATCATAGAAACAAAAATCATTATAAAAGAACATCTTTGTAACTTTTCAAAGTTACTAGCGAATTATCTAATCTTTTCCTCCCGAACCAGTATAATTCTAGTGAACTTTACTGTGCGTTGGCGATGGCCAAATGGCAACACTGATTCCAACCCAACATGTTCGTTCAGCAACCAACTCCTTTCGTGTGACACTACCCACCATAGGTTGGTCGGTCAACTTTTCCTGTATTTTTTTCATCCTCCACTGGAACGCACAAAATTCAGCATGTCAGTGTTTTTTTTCTCCCCTAGTCTTGACTGCTGAAACAATAATTAAACATGTAAACAACAAACTCCTATCAACGGCTAAGCCACTAATCCATGTGGCCACTCAGCGAGTTGCCGTGGAACTAAGGCTACTGATGTTGATAGCTTTAGTATTTAGTTTTAGTAGACGAACTGGAACAGGAAGCCACGTCAACGTCCGGTTACCCCGTCTGGGTTCGCAACAGAGAAAACCATTTCTACTAGTTCTCGAAACGTGTTTTTCGTGTTTCTTCGATGCCGGAGTTCGTTTTCTTCCTTGTATGACTCCTCTTAGCAGTATTCTAGATTTTCCGGAACACATCTGCATTTGGAATCCTTTGTAAACACACCTCCAGCTAATCTAATCCAGCCGACCTGGTGATGCAAGATTTTCCAATAGAAAAAAGGTAACAATCGTGTCAGTTAAGATAAACACCAGAAAATTCACATTACTCCAGACGGAACAATTTCCGATCAGCAAGGGGTCAGAATTTTTTCGCACACAGCAACAGTAAGCTGATGGCACTTTTTTCACTCCTGTAGCCCGTATCTCACCTATTCACTCTTTCATTCGCTCGCCTAGTCACCAATCAAAATTCAAGTTGTCCACGCAAAACCGAAAATTTTCTTGATTTTTCACGGAAAACACCAATTACTGGAGCGGGATGTTACTCGCACTCGGGTCAACGCAAACAGGCCACCCGATGCAGCACCAGAAGTTACCGTTTCCAATGGAATATACAGCACTTTTCCACTCAGCCAGCGGCCGAAAAATTCAACTCACATGTGGAGATCAAAATGGTCACGGACAAAAGAAGATCGCAACTATGGCGTTAGGTTGCGGAAATACATCTCTGGACGAGGCGTGAACGAAAGGGAGCGACCGTAGCTCGGCTGCTGGAAAGAGTCGGAATGAGTGCTGTTGATGACAGCCGCGCGCATACCGGCTGTCAAAGTTTGCGTTTCGGACGCGACAACGTGTCAACTCGGTTTCCGGTAAGGCCGGGCTGCCAGTTGGATGTCAACACTGGTGCGGAGACAGTGTTCGAACCAGTATGGTAAATTGAAGGTGGAATGATCGTAAGATTTTATAAATTTACGGCTTGTGACTTTAGAACAGTTTCACGAAATATTTACTTAAATTGTCATTTTTGATTTGGCTGAAACTTCGCATAGACGTTTCTATGGGCAAAAGATGCCATTTTGTGCTATTGGTTTTATATTTTGAAGCACGACTCATTTTTGAGAAGCTATTTGAAAATGCTACGTTGGGAAGGTATTGATGATTAAAAATATTTTTAGAAGTGAAACGGTTAGTTTGATCGGTATGACGTTTTTGAAGTTGTAGATAATAATTTTGCTTTTATTATATTTTTTATACAGTCGCCGTTCGATAACCGCAAAACTTTTAACTGCAACGCTTTTTATCTGCAAGACCGATAACTACAACAACTTCGCAGTTATCGGTGCGCAATCCGTCAAATCAGATGTCAAAGTCATATTTGACATTGCAATTACAGATCTCGCGAGGGGATTCTAAATGCTTAAATCGAGTGCGGTTAATCAACCGACTAATAGGCTTCCACTTGTTCACACGCGCTCAAATGTTTTCAATATTAAGACATATCTTCACATCTGGCATCCCTGTCATGACACGTAAATCAGGGTTATATTTTTCAAAAGCCAGCAGCAGAAATGTCACTTTGCTTATTATCAGGGTTATATTCCCCAAAAGCCAGCAACAGCAATGTCACTCTGTGCACTACTTGCCAGTTAGTGAAAATTTAAAACAAATATAATTTTTCAATTTTAAAATCAAAGATCACTCGTAGAGATCGAAGACAAATTACGTAATGCCTACTGAAAGGTCGGTTATCGATTAGTATAAGAAAAAGCAGGTATTTTTTAAAATTAAAACCCCCTTTTCCCAACCACATAATTACATTACATTTTTTTGTAAGTGCCAATAACGAGCGATATCGACTGATCAATTAAAAATAGACAGAACATGGATACTCCACGTAAATGAATAAAAAACTTTAAGGAGTGGGAATTTTGACGCAAAGTTCGGGTATATGAATGCATGGAACTTTCCGAAATACCCAACACAAAACAACTGCAAACTAGTGAGTTGGATCCAGGATCTACATCTCCTGGGCTCGTGGTTCCTGAACCGTCAATATCAGAAGATGAAAAAAGTTCCTGTTAAATTCCAAACGTTGTTGAGGAAGAACACATGCACAAAATAAACCATATCCGGAGCGATTTGCGATAAGGGCGCAACTGGCAAAAGATAAACATTGAGGAATATCAGTTTGAAAATTTGCAAAATTCAAAGGAAGTGACCAACATTAACATCAATACCAAAAATCGACGTAAAGTAAACCTGGATTATATTTTCCTAACAATACTGCATTAAATTTGTGCGTTTATGGCTTAAATCTGCGCTTTCCTTCTAACCTTTTCCTGATGAGCCTTAAAGCATTTTGACAACGAGATTCGCCCTGCTCTTTTTCGCCTTAAAGCATTCTGACAACGAGATACGCCCATCTTTCTTTCGCCTTGTTTTTATTTTTTCTTCAGTTACGCCCCTTTCAATGCGCCTTTATTTTGAAAACAAAAGTTGATCCGCCCTTTACTGTCGCCTGTTTACGAAATATTTCGCAAATAAGCCCGTTGCTTCAAAACAATGTAAAGGGCCTATTTCCAATGTATCTTTTGTTTTGGGTAAACTGTTTTATCGCCCTTCACTAAAAGCTTGATTTAAATAATTTTATCGATTTATACAAAAGAAAGGATTCATGCAATGAATTTTGTAAGTCTTTTCGAAACCAATATTGTAATAAAACCATTTGTTCACATTTTGTTAGTTGCGCCCTAATCGCGAAACACTCCGGATATGTATTACTTCTGAATATTTTTTTGCATTCGTTCCAGACACCAAATATTTAAGGTTCTAAATTTTGTTTCGATTTTTTTTGTCTGAAAAGAGAAATCTCATGGGTGCTCCAAATCAGCATAAGTGATGCATATCAATGGTTGCCACCTGCAGTACTTTATCAGCTCGCTATTTCGCCGTTTTAACATTATATCAGATATAAACAAGCATTTAGGTCAGAATAAGTTCTTACCCAGAATTCTGTAATCAAATATAGTATTGTTGTAGGGCAATGTTTTAGTGCTTACAGGTTACTTAGGCTGTACTAAACTTACAGCACGTCAATATAATCAATATAAGTAGCATGACTGAACTGAGTTTAGAATTAGATGAAAATATTTTCTCTATTCAGTATGTAAAGTAAAGCCTTGGTGCTACATTCCGGTTCGGAACTCGACCTTCTGTTTATTCTACACAGACTTCGCAGCCAACTGTTAAAGTGTACAGGACAATTGCGGGCCTAGCGCTACGATCCTACTGACACTAACAATCTCTGCCGAGCCGAGATTCGAACCTACGACGACTGGCTTGTTAGGTCAGCATCGTACCTCGAGACCAACTAGGAGGAACATTCAGTTCTATTCAATATGTATTTGTTTTTAAATTTTTGCTCTCAAATCCATCCGATCAGCAAGAACATCTGTATTGTGTTTACCATAAGTAGAGCTGTGCTATGAATCATTTTGGGGATTCATTGAACCACCCCCCGGCAAAACGCATTTTTAGAAGCTAACTTCACTCTTCGCTGTCCGCTGGAGAGCTGTCACTGTGATGACAATTTGTAGTTTACTTATAAACAAAAGTGAAAAATACCAACCGTCAGTGCTTCGGCTGGGTTTTTACTCGGAAATACTTGAAATGAAACGTAAACTATGACTATTGGGTAATTTTCAAAAACAGTGGAACGGAAATGTTAACGTCCAAAATAAGTAAGGTTGGCAAAGTGGTGGTTTGTGGTGCAAAAGGCGTCGGAAAGACCACCATTCTGGAGCAGTTGATTTATGGAAACATTAACATCGAATCGGTAAGAGAGACTATCTCTGTCTTTCTCCCACTTACGCCAGTGAGTAATGACGAGTAGCGGAAATCGGGGAATAACTGGACTTTTTTAATTTAATTAATTCATTTTGCATGATCCGTCAACCGTAATAACGCTTGGCGCAATGTACCGTTAGGTGAAGACCATTGAACATATTTTATTGTTTACGACAGGAGATTCATAGTACGATTGAGGACACGTATGTGGCCAGTGTGGATACCGGGAAAGGCAGTCGAGACACACTGAGGATTTACGATACCGCTGGACTGCAGGGTAATGTACAGTTGCCCAGGCACTACCTCAGCTATCCGGACGCCTTCATACTGGTGTATGATCCCAGTGATCCATCAAGTTTAGACATACTGGGTGGGATTAAAAGTGACATTGAAAAGTTTAAAGATAAAAAAGAAGTGAGTCAGCTATGGCATGATTTTTGTTTTGTATTTTCCTACAAGCTACATTTTCTTGCAGATTTTTGTCATTGTGATAGCCAACATGCGTTCCCGGCAGACGCGTTCGGCCAGCTCTTCTCCAATCAACTCGACCCACCTGCAGCAGCAGCAGCTGCTTGGTAACGATGCGATCGAATCCAATCTTACCCGGGCAAACAATTGGTGCGCCCGAGAACGGATCAAACATTACACCGTGAATGCAATGGAACGGGCTTCGTTGTACGAACCTTTCGTACAACTCGCAAGTCGCCTGTATCCTACTGCTACCAAAAGCAGTTTTCCGCAGTTACGGCAGTTGACGCAGAAAACCTCTAAAGTGGATAATAGCTAAATTACGTCGAATGAACGACATTCAAAGTGAACCAAATATCGCCCCATATTTTACCTTGTTATGGTATATTATTTTTTAATCTTTAACCTCCAGAGTATGTTAAATTATCAGTGAAAGCTCGATGCATTCACTTGTGATTGATTGATTGCAATTTACTGTGTTAGGTAGGTCCGTATCCCACTTCTGTTCTCTTCAGGGAATTCGTTTGTTAGACTGCACCATATGTTATTATCGTAAAATCGTGCATGCAGCGATAATTACACACCTCGTCTTACTTTTACGCTAATTTTAGGATATTATAGTCTATATACCCAGTTTATACTTTAGGGATTTAACATTTTGTTAGTCCAATGACAGCAATGTGTCGCCCTATCTTACTATGGTACTTATAGAGTAAATGTGTACTTAAATCCAAAAAGCAGTATCGAATAAACCGTTGTTTATAGG
Organism: Wyeomyia smithii; assembly: GCF_029784165.1. Classification (NCBI taxonomy): domain Eukaryota; kingdom Metazoa; phylum Arthropoda; class Insecta; order Diptera; family Culicidae; genus Wyeomyia; species Wyeomyia smithii. The sequence goes on along the minus strand of NC_073695.1, from coordinate 235,863,157 downwards.
AATGTTTTTTTTTATTTATTTCTAGAATTTTTGGTCCTCTTCTTGTTCTAGAACAAGTGCAATCAACGTTTTACCATTTCAGCAAATATTTCAATTTACGCAACAGAATTGTTGTTCCAAAAACATTGTCCCATATAGCGCTGCTGATTCCGAACCCTATGAGAAGAAAAATGCAATTGATTACGAAATATATCAATAGAATTTAGATGTTGCACTCACCTAGTTCATGATGGACAAAATGGTGCTGGTAGTGATAACGCTTCATATAATACAGGTGGCCACCATTGGGGCTGCCGTAGTGAATGTAGTAATGGATCATGTCATAGCCAAGGTAACCTGCAAATATTGAGGTGGATTATTAGATCTATGTACTCTGAAAATATTTGTTGAAAAAATACAACTCACCTATAAGTCCACCAGATAACATCAGAAGCGGGTGGGGCAATAAAAGTCTCACAGGCTGATAGAAAAAACTAGCTAACAGTATGGCCGGAACCGGCGGAAATACTAATCGGTACGGATCGAAAGGTACTTTGTGGTGCAGTCCGTGAATCAGAAAATGGAATGTATGGAGCATCCAATTATTCTTCGGGTCCAGATGAAACACCCAACGATGCAAAGTGTACTCCAGCAGGGTCCAGATTGAAACCCCAAAGCAAAGGCAACCTATAACTACAGGAGAGAGGTGATCTCTCAGCGTGAGGTCTTCGACGGGTTTTGACAATTGGCGTTGCACTCCCAGATGAATAAGGTACAGAATGGATGGTATCCAAAATGCTGGCACAACCCACCACGGTGTTTTGGTTAGATTTTCTAGCCAGGCGGGCCCGAAGAGCCGCAGTTTTCGGTCTACCGGTTTGTTAACCCACTCAACATAGTGTTCGCCTAGAGTGGGGATTTGCGTCAGCATAGGCTTACTCCAGTCAACGAGGTGCTGCGGGGTGAAAACATACATACAGGAAAAGTCTTACACCTTCGTGACAATCGACAGGTAACGCGGATGCATGATTTATATATGGGTTTACGTAATCTAACAAACGAGACTTATCTGTTTGCTTAGGGTGGCGATAAGATAGCCTGATTTTGAAATCGGTAACTTTTACGTGCGCGCTTCGGAAAAGGTCGTGTCATTCGAAAATGCACTTACCTCCATGCTGTCATCGGTGTTCTGTGGCAGGTAGCCATTGCTGGTGCCATTCAAACTGATGGTTCCGTTGGTTCCATTCATCAACCCGTTCAAATGACCATTGTCACTGCTGGCGGACACTTTGTGGTTGTCAATGTTATTGTTATTATCACAGATTTTGTACTCCTTCATCAAATACGTTGCGGCGTTAGAGTGAGCGGGTGCCTTCGCGAATCGTTCCTGCATGTCCTGGTTGTGAAGGCCCTTCAACGTGTTAATTCCACCCGGGTGTTTGTGGGCGAATTCGCTGAGGTCATATGTTGCGTCCTTGAAACGAACCACTAGCGGAGTGGTTTTCGACATTTTGCTCGTTACTGGTAAGGACACCGAATGTGTGGCGGGGATCACAGCTGGCTTTTATGCGTTAGGTGAGGCCATTTAGTTTCGAAATACTACAATTGAGAAGAATAATAGTGGTGATTAGGAGGGTCATATTTCACTGAAAGTGATACGAATCACGTAGAGTGAACAAATCACGAGTTTAGATCATACTTAACATTGTAACAGTATTTGCAATTGAACTGCTTTTAACAAAGTTTAATTTTATGACGCTTCACATTTTTAGATCAATGTTCAAATTTTTATTCTCATAAACTCATTATTTCATTAGATCGCTCGATCGATGTTGCGTCAAGAAAAATTATATCCAGCTGTTTGGGCTTTTTACATAGCTCAGAGCTTGACAAAATTATTCCCATAACATGTAAAAGTAGGAGGGTGGTATTCAAGACACGACCGCATGACGTTGACTACCGTATTCTTAAAAAAAAAATATTCCGTTGAAGCAAATAGTAGAGGGAATTGCAACGCTTCTTTTACAAAACTTCTGTAACAAAATTTCGAGGCTCCAAAAGGTACCAGTTTCCGATTATTCTCGTCCAGAATTCCAGCCATTTTAGTATTTTGCAGTAGCCATTTATTACTAACAGCCACCAGCATAACGGGTGAAACCGGCACGAGATGACCGGTACTATTTTGTCTTTCCTCCTTTCAGCTGCTAACACCTAGCGCTGTCGTGAAATTACCATCAACATAAACATGCATTTTTGCAAGGTTTTTTCCGCTAGCAACAGCAATTGTAAAACATAAAATTCAACTAACCGCTTCTATTATAAAACTGCGAGGCACCAAAAGGTGCCAGTTGCCGATTTCTTGTTTACTGGTTTCCGTCCAGAATTCCAGCCATTTTAGTATTTTGCAGTAGCCACCAGCATCACGGGTCAAACCGGCACGAGATGACCGGTACTATTTTGTTTTTCCTCCTTCTAGCTGCTAACACCGAGCGTCCGTATGTATCCGGTACGGTTTAATAATGAAACTGATGGGGTGAAATGTTCGAACGGTACGTTTTATACCAAGGCTTCGTCAGATAAATAAAAAGAAGGTGGAGCTACATAGGTGATGGAATGGTAAGGAAAAATTTTTCTTGAAAGCTGCGCCGGCCGCTGTCGTAATATTAACACCAACACAAACATGCATTTATGCAAGGTTTTTTCCGCTTGCAGCAGCATTTGGTAAAACAGAAAATTCAATTAGCCGCTTCTGTAACAAAATTTCGAGGCACCAAAAGGGGCCAGGTGCCGAATATATTTTTGTTTTTGGTTAGTCCGTCCAGAATTCCAGCCATTTTAGTATTTTGCAGTGCCATTTATTACTAACAGCCACCAGCATAACGAGTAAAACCGGCACGAGATGACCGGTACTCTTGTATTTCCTCCTTTCAGCTGCTATCACCTAGCATCCGCATGTCGCTGGTGCAGTTTTGGAATCAAAATGATGGGGCGCCGGCCGCTGTCGTAAAATTAACACCAACAAACAGATGCATATTTGCAAGGTATTATCCGCTAGCAGCAGCATAAACATCGGAAACAGAAAGTGACCACAACAATAACAACAAAGTCAGATCGATTGTATCCGTTAGTGTCGACTGTGCTTGGGAAGAGAGGTAGTGATTGGCTGCGCGGTATGATTTAGACAATCGATATTGATTACCAATTTTTCAATAGTGTATCTCAAAAAATAGTTTGTTTTTGTTACATAAATTTAACCGTAAAAGAATGTCTGATCGATTGATGCCAAAACCTCGAAAACCTGATTATAGATGACTGCAAAATAAGCGCTCAAAACCTGACCACTTTTCTCTGGTTTTCTCTGGTTGAATTACTAGATTTTCAAATTCAGGGGCCTAACTTCGATATAGACGTTAGTCAACGTCAAAATGTATCGTTCGAAATTTATAGCGGACTTGAGAATAATTGTATTATAAAATAGTTTATTTCCCCTAAGCTAAGAAAGAAATAATCTATACTAGCCAAGGAATCAAATTTATTGTCATTTCTCGAAAAACAATTTTTTTTGACTAACATTTACACCGCAGATAAGAAATAAAGTAACCGAATCACAACTATTTCCTGCGGTATTCAGCAAGTACCAATCAGAATCGCAACCAAAGAAAGCGCAACCCGAAGCTTTGCATAGACCAGCGCACCCATAGCTTTGGTGAATAATTTATCCATAGGCAATATGCATGAGATTCCACCGTGAGACCTCCCGAACGTGATTGATTGGAAATAGATTACGAACGGGCTATTTCAATTCACCCGGCTGAGGTGGCTCCTGTCTCGATATAGCAATCGATATGAAGTGCATTATTACAGCTGTTAGTTGAGGGCCGTTGTTTTCCCGATCGCCTCTATGCACACAAAGCGGACGGTTTTCCGGCTCCTTGATTGCGAAGGATCCGATAATTTGTGCTTATCGATTGACTGATGGCCTGTTCGTGATACATGTGTACAGTATGTCTAAGGGTTTATCACTTTGATATCGTATTAAACGCAGGTTTTTTTTATGATTTACAAATAATGCTGGCAAGTTCAGTGATTCCAGTTGGGTAAATGTTTGCGTTTCCGCACCAAACCACATTTTCGTGTCGATTTCGATTAAAGCAAAGTGATAAAACTGTTTTACGTTTGTTTATTTGCAGACGAAGCAGATTGTCCACGGTAGACGTCGAGATCTAAGAGTTGCTTGTAAACATACAAGTTGAGAATGATAAGGATGGCGCTTATCGAAATGATCTTCACATAAAATTGGTTAACCGTCTACCGCTATGGATTTCATATTTTTTCGATAGCATTTTTCACGAAAATATGAAAATATTTTAGAAAAAAAACGAATACTAGCACATTTCTAACTGTAGTGTTCATCAGGACTTTGAATATTCAAACCATCTCCTTTGTAGATTAGTCAAGATTATTTTTGTCACAGTTATTCAACACTCGGTGAATCATAATCAATTCAACTGTAATTAAACCGTCGATCATCGCTGATAGCCCGATAAGCAAACGAACACTTTTAACGTTTAGTATCAATATTCTCCAATTATTATGGCTCAATTATTAGTCACAGAAAGCACTAGGTAAGCGGTGGGGATTACGTAATTATTCATCTGATAATTTTCACACGTTTAGAATAAAAACACTTCATTTTCTAGTGGCGGACTCAACTTACAACAATGCACTATTTACGCGCCGATAGTCCCCAGCAAAGGACCACGCGTTCACTCTGGAATGCTTGCCGGCCGCTGTTTGAACGAGAACTGCGCTTGGCGCAAAAGTGTCACACTTCCTATATATGTTCGTGGGTTGGTCATAGGTGCTATCAGTGCGTTTGCCTCCCATACTACTGCAACGATTTTACCGATCCTGGCGTAGAGCTAGGTATACCACAGAACATATAACAGAAAAAAAAAAATCGGCGGCACCGTCGATATCTCTTGGCTGCCTATCCCGTTGAGGTTCACAGTGTCTCGCTGGATTGAGTAAAAATGCTGCCAGGGAGTGGGTCTAGGCGTGTGCAAAGCGGTTATATGCGCTGTGCCATGCTGCACAACAGATAAGATAGCAGCGGACGAGCTTCGTCATTTTAGTTTTTTGTGACTCTACCTTAGGCTGAGTTCTGCAAACAGTTTGAGAGAAAGAAACGCTGTTGCTAATATTCATCATGTGTGAGTTGGGGATTGAACAGCGCAAAGACCCGTGGGAAATTGGCAGGATTCTAAAAGAAAAATCATGCTGCTCTATGCTTTGGAAAATTATTTCAGAGTTCCGTTTTTTCGACACATTAACCTAGATTATGGGACAATTGCGGAGCTAGCAAAATGCTAGAATGTACATAAATAGGAAACAAAAATTATCGGTTTTTTACTCAATTATCCATCTTCTGTTTTGCGAGATATCGAAAACTATCACCTGTTCTACTATTATCGGCGTTTTTGTGAGTACGCGGTGATCGTGCTATCAGATAACAGTGACCAGGAACATGTAATAATCTATTCAATCATGATGTGTGGTTGTGTCGAGGGGTGACTTCTGATACCCCGTACGCAACATTGTCGTTAGAACAGAAGTATTACATGCCAAGTATTACATATGTTGTCGATAATTAAATACTAAAGGTCAAACGCCATTGAAGTAAACGAAACCATTATGTGGGTTTGTATTGTCTGCGTGTGGTGTGTTTTTTGTTTCATTTTCCGCTGTAAGTTAAGGTCAATTAGATGATTCGATATAAGATCAATTAGATTATCGGAATTTTTAAAATTTGGAAATTACAAAAAATCTAATACGAAAATTCATCAGAAAATAACTTTTCGAATTAATTTTTAAAATGCCATGTTAAGTTAAAATTTAAAAATAAACTTAAATATACGAGGTGTGTATATCCTCCCATTCTAAACTTTGTTTAAAGAACAAACTTTTGATTTACAAACAAATTTTTAGACCAGCAAAGCTTTATGCTGTACCGATCTGGTCAAGTTGCTATTCAACAAGGAAGAAAACGCTTCAAAGGGTTCAGAATAAAATTCTGAAAATGATTTTGAAGCGTCCTCCTTGGTTTGGTACACTCGAATTACATAGACTTACTGGTGTTGAACCATTAGAAGCTATGTCAAATTAAATTATTACCAATTTTTGACAAAAATCGTTGCAATCCTCAAATACTACGATAAGCTCTCTTTATAGCCAATAAGTTAGCAATTAAGTTAGTTGTAAGTTTACTTCCCCTTTTCTGATAAGTAGGTTTAAATCCCTATGAATGATAAGTCCTAATTGCGAAAGCAAACAAATCCTAACAATTAAAATTACAAATTTCTAACAGTGTTGAGAAGTCACCATTTGTGATTGGCCACACATACTTATTATTTACTAATATTTATCATAAATACTGAAGCTACTTACAATTCCCCACTTAAAAAAAAAGTTGACTTGAAACACCAACCTATATTTCAACCAATAAGACAATGCAACGACACCCGCATAATCAATAACCATAAACGGATGATAATCCATATGGTTTAACGATACCCCGTACAGTTCTGATCATATCCCGAACTAGGTGTTAGGCACGTTTTATGGTTATTGATTATGCGGGCACGAATCGGACACTGATTTCTAATCCTCCGTCATCCAGATTTTGGAAATACTAATATTCGGAGAATTTTGAACGTTTTCTTCCACTGTAAATTTTTTGAAATAATACACATCACGTAAAATATTTACTCAATCCAATTTCAGTTGCTTCTGACATAAACCACGATTTTGTTTGAAAATTATTATGAATTTTTTTGTCACAAGCGACGGAGGCAATTCTTTATACGCGACTCGTCATAAAGTTTTCTTACTGTGTATTAAAAACGTGTTGGAGACGATATGAAACAAATAAAATACGAGCCAAACCACGCCAAATGATCTGAAATCAACGTTCGAATTAAAAAGTTGAGTTTTTCTGATGGTGGTAAAAAACTAAGACAGATAATTGAGTTTGATGAATTTCCCATGGAAGGTAACTATATGAACTTACTTGCAAACAAATTCTACGCCTTAGCGAGCGTCCTTCCGACAGTTAACCGGAACATTCACCATGGTGCGCGAAAACATGCGTATAGGCATGTTTTTAAGTTTTTTCTTCGTTTTTTTATCAATTCCTTTTCAGATTCTGCAACAAATTTGTTGGAGTAGATTTTATGCTGCAGGTTTGCCCAGAAATTATCGATGGAATGCAGCTGGGGGACGTTGGGCGGGTTCGCCGACTTGGGTACCACATCGATATTCAGCCCCTTCATCTACCTCAACGATCGCTCCAAGTAGTGGGCCGACGCCAGATTCGGCCCAGCTTCCGGCAGGCGCTTTGTACTGTAAATTTTTCCGTTTTCGGCCAGACCGGAGCGAAAGAAGAGCGGCTTTGACATTCCCTTCTCGCTTATTGTCAACCACAGCAGCACTACTTGAAGAACTTCACCTCGGAGCTTACTTCTTTCGTGGGAGAAGTAAAATACGAAGTGTCCTGCCAGTCATTGCCATCCAGGGTGAGATAGGTCTCGCCGTCCATCACAACCGCCACGTCGCGACTCACCGGGAAAATCGACTTAACCATCTTATTCAGCCGCTGCCGCTGCGTCATTGGCTGCAGTTCCGAGACCAGTGGATGGGACCGCCGCTTCCTGACATGTATGTCCATGTTCGCTAGGTACATTTTCACTGTTTGGCCGGTTACACTGACGTCCCGGCCAACGCACGCAGCGATGTAGCCATTTTCGGTCTTCCTCCAGTTCCCTCCGGTCTCCCAGCATCCTTTGGAGCTTCTTGTCGCTCAGGGTCGTCTACCGTTCGGAACCGGTCTGTCTTTCGATGCTCTGATTGTTCTCCCATAGCGCAAAAATGTTGTAGGTGCCGGAACGGGTATTCGGCATATACAAAGTGCCACACGATGTCCGTTTTCGACGCGGCGCGGTATGGTTCTTTGAACGCGCACACTTCTGAACAGAATAACTTAATTGTTTTCGCCATCACAGTTAGAGTCTGACTGATAGAACTGCCAATTTTTTTCTGCTGACTTATGGGTTACTATGATTGATTCAGCATTGTCAGTGCGTTTAAAGGTAAATCCATGGAAAATAGGCATTTTTTGTCCCTTTTTTGCTTTTCCCCTAGCAATCACTGAAATAACCAAAGGTATAAAAGTGCTCCAAAGGGTCGAATCTCGTATATCAATCGACTAAATTCGACGAGCTGAGCATTCTCTCTCTCTCTCTGTGTGTGTGTGTGTGTGTGTGCGCGCGCGTGTGTGTGGGGGGGGGTGTGTGTGTGTATATATATATATATATATATATATATATATATATATATATATATATATATATATATATGTGTGTGTGTGTGTGTGTGTGTGTGTGTGTGTGTGTGTGTGTGTGTGTGTGTGTGTGTGTGTGTGTGTGTATGTATGTAACGGTCTCCCAATCTCACTCAATTTTCTCAGAGATGGCTGGACCGATTTTAATGAAACTAATTGCAAATGAAAGGTGTTGCCCCAAAGACCCTATTAAATTTTATTGCAATCGGATTTTTAGTTTCGAGGTTATGTATAAAAATGGGAAAATCACAAAACTTCATTTTCTCAGAAACTACACAACCGATTTGAACAATGGGTATCAAAAGAACGGGCTTGTTTTTTGAACCATTTGTAAAATAATTTTATAATGATTGGACATGTAGTTCAAAAGTTATGCAAAGAAACGTGTTTCAAAGACTGTTTAAACTCACTCACTTTTTTCAGAGATGACTATATCGATTTTCACAAAATTAGTGTCATATGGAAGGTCTCGTTGCCCCATGAAACCCTATTGAATTTTATTGTTATTGGACTTTAACTTTGTCCGTTATGTATAATAATTGGAAATCAGGCTATGACAAGAAACAGGTTTTCTAAGACTGCTTGAACTCTCCCACTTCTCCGATTTTCACAAAATAAGTTGCAATAGAAAGGTCTAGTTGCCTGATAAGACCCTATTGAATTTTATTATAATCGGACTGTAACTTCGTCTGTTATGTTTCAAAATGTAAAAGTTATGAAACTCCATTATCTCAGAAACTACACAACCGATTTGAACAAAATAGGTATCAAATGAACGGACTGCCTTCAAAACCCCTAAATAGCGAATTTTATGGTGATTGAACATGTAGTTCGAAGGTTATGAAAAGAAACGTGTTCAGAAAACTTTTTTAAATTCACTCGTTTTGCCAAAGATGGCATGACTGATTTCAACAATCTTAGTTTTAAATTGAAGGTTCAGTTACTGTATTGGTACCCATCACATTTGATTATAATACTGGTACCCATTACATTTGATTATAATACTGGTTGACAAAATCGAAAAAATGCTGCTCTAAAGCTAACAATAGTGCCCTAGAAAGAGAAAGATTTACAGGAAAAGCTATAATTTTTAATTTTTTTTAGTTTGACCTTCGGGGCCACACTTGTGTTGACCAGTGTAATCGGACTTTTATTTTAACCATTATGTGTTAAATTGAAAAAATATTGAAAGTCTATTCTCTCAAAGATTTCACGACTTATTTAAAGAAAACATGTGTCAAACGAACAGGTTGTTCCTCAGAATTACAAAGAAACAAAACCCAAAGGCTGTTTAAAACTAGCTGCATTGATCAAAGTTCGAAATTAGGACATGATATGATAGAAAAACTATTCAACTAGTACAAATATTACGTCAAATTTCAAATAGTAAATTTCCAATTATTCCTTCAAATACAACATCAATATTCCAAAATCCAAATAGTGGATATACCTATATTTGGCAATTGAAGGATGTTTTCCAGAAACCGGAAGTCGCAAATTCGGATATCAAAATGAAGTATGGAGTTGAATCCTGGCCACACTCCACAGCATCACTCCGGGTACTGAAAAACTCACACTGCGTAATGTTTGTCTCTTTTAGACTGGTTTTCAGAAACCGGAAGCTACTGTCTAGTAATTTAAAATGGCGTCTGAAGATGACTTCTGGCCTCCGGGTATCATACCGCTACCCCAAATCGTATTGGTCATCTGGATTAAAAATTGGGTTTGAGGTCGGATTCTGGCCACTGGGTATAATCCAGGTTTCAAGAACCCATATTGATTGGTATTTGCCCATTCATTGGATGCCCCCCAGAAACGATTAGTAATATCAACTGCGTTAAAGGATTCGAATTAATGTATAAGGAACATCATTTAATTATAAATTATTTGAAATCTATTAACTAAAGTTGACATAAACAATATAAATATTTATACGCAGTATATGAGTGCAAATCGATTATACCTCGATCAAATCGAAATCGCATCATATATTTGAAAGGATTTAATGTTATTTGCATGTATATGTGTTAATGTATGATCATATGTGTGTGAATGTTATATTTTAAATGTTCGGTATAGTTGTGTGAACAAAAACAAGAGAATAACGAATCCAGCAGAAATTATCAAAGTGTATTTCTTGAGTGTTGGTGTAAATCTATTTTGACAAATAAAAAGTTCGAATGAGAAAGGCTGGGTCCCACCGCTATGTGGATTAATTTAGGTTTTTTTTTATTTAAAAACTAAGTTTGTAAAATTACAGTATTGCATGATTTCTGCGACTGAGACTGAAGGTGACCCCGTTAATCGTTGATTATGCGTGTTTTTTTGACACACAAGAGTACAATTTACAAAATACGTACTTTGAATTGAAAATTCCTCCACAAACAATCAAATTACATTTAGTATAATCGAACATAATAACAATCAAACTGCAAGTCGACACGCGCAAGTTTCTGAAACAACCTGTTCTGGAATAGATATTTGAGCCGATATGAAATACGAGTATACTAATTATTATATTGACGAGCGGAAACGGGAAGTGCGATAATGCTTCATAACCAGCTGACACAGCCAATATAGAAAGTTTCACGATAACATGCATGGGATTTTGAAAAAAGTTCTCAACAGGTCGTATAGAATTTCATATTAAATTACTATTCGTGTCATTAATTTAGAGAATTTATTTTTCAACCAACAAATGATGTCCTTCACCACAATAAACACTGCACACTATTGAGTTTATTTTTTCGATTTCTTCTTATCTTCCGGTTCATCTTCGCTATCGCTATCGGATGACTCGGAATGTGATCGCTTTTGGGCGGCTGCTTTTCCCAAACTCGCGCAATAGACCTTCAGCTTGTCCACGTTGGGACTGTACGCCCAGCTTATCATCTTCAGGTGCATTTCGGTCGGCTGACCATCCGAATTAAACAGCTTCTCGCCTGATTTCTTGACACTTTCTTTCAACTTGAGCAGGCTCTTGTTGCGCAGGATATCCCAACTGGTGCTGTCGTCATCTTTCGGAGTTTTCGTCCGCAGGTGTTTGTAGTTACCTTTGGCAACTTTATCGTAGCATTCGACGAACTCCGCTGCTAGTTTATCAGGGGAGAATTTCACTAGACATGGCTTGATTAACTCGATCGGTAGGTACGCCATATTCTGCTTGGATCGTTCCTCGCGGTCGAAGGTTTCCAGGAAATCCTCCAGCACAGCCACCGCCTCTTTGATGGCTTTGATCTTTTCTTCATTTTTCGTCGACGGTAGAACGCGTTTGGCACTCCCTAGAAGGCCCTTCACGGCAAGTTTTTGGTAATCGGGATCGCGGCCCTCTAAGATTCTGAAAAAGAAGATTACGATAAGCTTGATTAGTGATGGAAAGCACAAATTTGTATACTTCAGTGTTTTTTCTGCTGCTTGTTTGTCTTTGAAACCGAGACCCGGTACAGTGTCCACTTTCTCTTCGGTATCCTTGGGTTTGGTATTTTTCGAAGAGCTGTTGGAGTTCTCTTCGATCCAGGTTTCGAATACTTCGATGGCTTCCTTGATGTTCTTCACCTTATCTGCTGCTTTAGTAACTGAAAAAGCACGTTTGTGATTTTTAAATTTAAAAATCATACAAAGAATGACGTGTAGTTTCTAATATTTTTGTTGGAATTAAGTTCGCGTGTTACGATCGAGGTCGGACCTCATTAGGAACAGGCGAGTATTTTGCTAATTCAGGTTTAGCGATTAGAGCGATACCTACTTCTTTTTTTAGATAACGAATCCTAGTGGTGTCCATCAATGCTAAATTTGTACAATGACTACATTATATGGACACTCTAGTTGAAATAATCAAAATTAAAAAAAATCCTATTGTATACTTATATTTAAGCTGAAGTTGACTCTGGTATATTACAACTTTTGCAACATTAGTATGAATCATCCAAAATATGTTAATCAATTTGTGAACATGTTACCAACCCGTCTGCTAGCCAGCAAATGTTTACTGTCTATCTAACAGGTTGTAGAGTTCAGAGTTAAAACACTGTTGAATTCGTTAGAAACCAGCTGTTTGCTCTCGAGAGAATTGTACACATTGCTCATCCGAGAGGGAGAAAAAACGACAGAGAGAGCACAAAAAGCCGGTAGTATGTTGTCGATTAGTATGCCATCAGCATGGCCTTCGCCTTCTACTAGCTAACGCACCATCACAATCGTCATCGTCAACGGTCAAACATGATTGCGTGCGCTCAAAAATAGATATTATTTCACGTTCATTAATTCCATACATACAACATCGAAAGTCTAAGCGTTAGCTCAGGTTCCCCAATTCAAAACAACTTCTCACAAATTGCCAACAATATTTTCGTGTCTATCCTTTCCTATGACATCACCGTGCGAATTACACAAATTAAAACCGGTTTTGGTGCCCCAAAACCCAAAAATAACCTTGCTAACACCGGGGCAAACGAAAAACCTAGCACTTACGAGTCAGCACCCGTTTGGCCCTTCCGAGCAGCCCTCGGACCGTCAGCACCTGATATTTGTGATCTTCGCTCTTCAGCAGTTCCAACGACTCTTCTGCCTTGGCCTTGTCCTTGAAGCCGTATTTGGACTCCTCCTTCGACATTGTGCGGTCCGGTGATTTGGGTTGGTATGAAAGGTTTATAACTGAGCTTTAGCAAGTCAATCAGAAAATATATTTGAACTTATGACGAGCGCGGTTGAAGCCGTACTGAATCGGAGTGATGTCTAAAGACGACGAATAACCCCGCTCGATGATCACAGGGATGTGAACTAGCAGTAGAGAAGAAACTGAGCGAGTTGATATTCTTGTGGGAACGTGATTCGAGAGGTATTCCGGTGTGATGTCATTTTTAGTTTTAGAAATGGAACAAAGTTCAGCCCGCGGGAAGCACTCACAGCGGGTGCACATTCGGAAGAGAAGCGATAATTTGCTACTGCGGAAGTATACAATACATATATGTTAGTATATAAAATAGTAATGTTGGGTTGATTTGTTTATATCGTACGAGAAAACACTGAAACAAAAACTGATTCGTGCACAAGCTAGAAATGTGTTGACCCGGATAATTTCCGAACGTATTTCTTGAAAGGCACTTTGCTGGCCATTAGATAGATACTATAATCGAGATATTTGAAACTGAAAAGTTCCTTCTAATTATAGGTTTTTTCACGGTCTGTTAGATGATTTAGTAGGTGGAATTTAGGAATAAAAGCATAAGATGACTTTTTGCTAGACAGCATACTCTAAATTCAATTTTTTTAATTATATTACTGAAGCAGCTGTTCCGTGTCACTGTTTACTACAGGAAGCTTAACAATCTAACAGTGAAGAAAAAAAAAGTAGAAGGATAAATAACTAAGTATACAAACTCAGTCTTGATGTAAAACTACGGGTGACAGTAACAAATTGTTTTGGCTATGAATTAACTTAGCTTAGGTAGACTGCCCGTAGTTGCACTCCGTGAGCAATAACGACGCTGGCCACGACCAAAAGGCGGTTCTACTTGGGAAGGAAAGAGATGATGATACTCGTTTTGTTTAGAGATCGCGGGAACCACTGCATCTCTACCAGTGTCACAGGAAAGGAATTGTATTAATTGGAAAGGCACAGTCACTCTTTGGTAAATGATGTGAAATTACGAATTACGAATTTGAATATTAAGAAGCCTATTGCGCAATTAAAACCGATGCTTGTTTTAGTTAGATTGAGTAAAATAATATCAGGATTTGTTAGGCGATCGAAAATTGGTTTTAGTCTCGTGCGCGGATGTATGATGATGAACATATGTACAAGTAAGGGGCCATCCACATACCACGTGGACAGCTTGGAGGGGGGTTGGGGGGTGTGTAATGTCCACGGTCCTTACAAAAAAAAAAAGAATTTATATGGGCATTTGTCCACGGGGGGGTGTCAAAGTCGTTAAAAATCTTGTCCACGTGGTATGTGGATGGCTCCTAAAGTCGAATACTAAACTGATGATTTTTGTCGGGTTTGTCTGATTTGTGGTACCTGGTATTTCAGGAACATTTGTGCAGTTTGTTATTAGCCGATCAGAGTGTCGGTATTGGTAAATTTTACAAACCACGCGATTCAAACCAGTAGGAATCCAGCTGCCGTAATGCATTTATATTGAACATGATTACAGTAAAGTCTTTTTTTACACGGTTTCATTTTACACGATTCTTTTTTACGACGATTTTCCAAATAACATGATTGTTTTTACGTCGTTTTCTCAAATAACGCGATTTTTTTACACGATTTTTTTTACATGATTTTTCGTCTTCGCGTAAAATTGTTACAGTAAGTAGCAGTTACGGTAACAAACTATAATAGGCTGTTTTTTACACAGTTTCATTTTTACACGGTTTTTGTTTTACAAGATTTTTTTACGACGTTTTTCCAAATAACGCGGTTTTTTTTATGACGTTTTTCCAAATAACGCGGTTTTTTTTACACGATTTTTTTTGCACGGTACGTAGAATCGTGTAAAAAAGAACTTTTAGCGGAACACTAAACAAAAAATAAAGAACGCTCTCACCAGCTATAATGCCATCCAGATCCTTTTTATTCAATTCCCATTTTGTGTCCTAAATCGATCATATTCATCGATCTGTCGAGTATCACTTGGCTTGGATATAGTTGCAAAAAGAAAATCTTTGGACATTCAGTATCTCTGACAACGGTTGAGAAAAATCCTCTTGATGGCGCCTTCCAGATTTTTCTAGAAGGGCTTCAAAAGTTGTTGCCTCAGGTTCAGGTGTTTGCTTCACAAGTTTCAAGAAGCATCACTTCTTAGTTCTAGCACGGAAGCCAGACGTTCATATTATTTTTAAAGGTTGTATAAAAACTTGCAACCGTAATTTAACCGTAAGTGGCAATGCCCCCGCTATGTGGCGCTCGCGTCACAGACAAACCCAGCACTGATATTGATAAAATATTGATACGGCAATATTTATGCAGTAAAACTGGGGCATCACAAGACAGATGTGGTTAGTTGTTCAACGTATTTTGATTTAAATTTTTACACACGATTTACAATTTTTTGATATGAACATAGATGTCCATTCTCTATGGTTCTAGCTTGACCTTCATGCACAGACCTACAATTCAACCAATATCAGTTGCTTCTTCGTAGCAGGGACCAATGCAAATGGCGTTTTTGTAACACTACTTTACAGAAAACAATAAATTAAAGAATATTCAACAAAAAAATTGTGACGCAGGAAAAAATCGCGTCTGCTCGCGTTCGTGGTTTACTTCGATTTCTTGGGCCGGCTGATTCCACAGTCGACAAGAAGAATAGGAGTAACAAATTTGTTTGGCTATGAATCATATAAAAGTTGACGCAAAAGAAAGGCGTTTCATACCATCGATTGCACGCATGCAATAACTCTTTACTATCTATTTTTTTTTTAAATTCATAGTTTCGAAGAAAACATTCTTGAGAACAAACTGGTGTTAATTTTTTTTTAAATTCACTATACATCTATTTGTTTCGTTTTTCGTTTTTGTTTTCGGGCCCAGAAGGGGGTCGTAGGGTCAAGTCTCCAGTGATTAATCACTTTCCATGCTGTACCAAGAGAGAGATGTAGATTTGGCATCGCAGAATAATAACTTCAGAGGTCTAATGAATCCTGCTTGGGACTGCCGGATAGTGAGATAAGTTGTTGAGTATAGGGAATAGTCGAAGTAACAGTGATAATAGTTGCAAATAGGGAAGGAAAGGTAGAAGTAGACATAGATGAGGAGAGATATCTGTCATTGATGGGTTTTACAATTTCAGTAATGTGTTAGTGTAACAATAAAAGCAAAGCCTTGGTGCTACATTCCGATTCGGAACTCGACCTTCTATTAATACGCAAACTTCGCAGCCAACTGTTTAATGTACAGGACAATTGCGGGGCTAGAGCGCTACGAGCTTACTGTCACTAACAGTCTTTCCTGAGCCGAGACTCGAACTCACGACGACTAGCTTGTTAGGCCAGCGTCGTTCCTCGAGACCGTCTGGGAGATAACAATATATAATGAGATAACAATATATAATAATATATATGCGAAAAAAAAAACATTAATACATACATACATACATACATACACATAAAAATAAACACATATACATACACATTAGGGTGGGGAAAAGTGATCGATTTTCCAGAACCAAGTTTTTTTGGTTCCTTTTGGGGCCCCAAACAACCCTAAACTTACCGGAAGTCGATTGGTTTTGTGTCCGCTTGGCGCATTGCATTTCAAATTTGTATGAAAATTGTTGAGAAACAACGCAACCGCTGACTTTTCACTGACTGACGATAACTATTAAATTCACGAAAAAGCTTTAGAATAACTCTTTCCTATTCAAGCTCCCGTCCAAGCAAGACTTATTTTTAACTAATCAATAAAACTTAATTGTTCTTGAGTTCCCGTCTCATCTTAACTCTTTGTCGGACCTCAACAAAAATTTATATGGGAAAACCTACTTTTTTGCATTTACCTTTCTAGAGAGCTCAATAGTGATCTAATAATGAACTACATTATGTAAAAGTATAATATTTTAGATACCTAACAACTTTGCAGAAGGCACTGAAGAGCTAGGATGTCCCTAAAAAGAGCTGTAGCTATTCAAAAATGAGTATGTCGATTTAAATTCAGAAAATCTTGTTTTCTACCAACGTTACCAATGTACCGGCGCCCGCCAGTAGGATTCCCATCAGAAATAACCTGTCATAACGAGTTTATACACTCAGCTGGATCAAACAAACAAAGTCAGGTTAATATTCTAGTCGTAGGTGGAATCTATAACGTGTTTCAGAGGGTACCTTTGATGGAAATCTGACTAACGCCGGTGTTGGACACTGGCAGTGTTGGCAGAAAAAATGATTTGCAACATAAATTTCGACATACTCAACTTTGAACAGCTCCAGTATTTTTTTGAGACACCCTAGCTTTTTGATGTCTTCGGACAAGTTGTTAGGCATCAAAAAACTTACCATTTGAAGTCATGAAACCTATGGTTTGAGCCACTTTGAGCTCTTTAGAATGGAAAATGCAAAAACGTTCTTTTTTCCATACAAATCTTCATATAAATTTGAAATGCAATGCGCCAAGCAGAGACTAAACCAATCGACTTCCGATAAATTTAGGATTGTGTGGGGTTCCAAATAGAACAAAAAAAACTTGGTTCTGGCTTCCTGCTATCAAGTTTCGTTTTTTTTCCATATAACGATTCCCCACCCTAAATACATTAGAGTAGGGCTTCGTAACATGGAAAAAACTAAACTTGATAGCAGAAAACCAAAACTAAGCTCTCTCCGCTTCATCCGAAGCCCCAAACAATCCCAAACCCATTGGAAGTCGATCAGTCCTGCCCCCGTACCCCAAACCCGCATAAAAACCTGTACAAGAATAGAACTGACACATAAATTATAGACCAAAACGTGATGCACAAGGAGTGAGATCGAAAACTCTTGTAAAACCGTTGAATTGAGGCTTCTTATATGCAAAGTAAACAAACTTGAGCTTGGCATTTCGTATAAAATATGTGTCGTAATTAGAATACATTTTGAATCACACTCATTTGTGGTTCAACAAAATGTCTTTAAGTTGTGCTCGAAATTGTGAGAGACGCATTGGAACTCAAACATTGCGAGTTTTCAGTGGAACAAACTTCAAAATTTATTTAATCCTACGAAGTTCATGACACCTTTCAGTGCGCACTTGGAGTCATGCGAAGTTAAATTTGATTCACTAGAACTGTTCAAATAAAATAAAAAAATCGCAGATGTATGCCGGGTTTACTACTTTTCTCTTAGCGCATCCACCTTACAACACCGACTCTTGCTTTTACTACTACGGCTACTACAACTGCACAGAATTAAGAAGTATGTATTTGTCACTTTCTAGATGAGAACAGAGCTTGCACAATGTGGTCTGGTCCACGGGTGAAGAGAATTTTCCAAAACTTTTAACAACTATTATTGTCGTGAGTCCTCCCCACATATGAGACTGCCGAGATCAGAGTAGGAAGAACTAAAACATAGGTATCTGACCCTCATGATCTCCCTTAGCTCCCATTTGTCACCCGGAAGCACGCGCCCTTGGGCTGTCAAAGCTGAAACAACTTTGGGGCCCTATTTTAAATTTGGTTCTGTAAAGTAATAAGAACCCAAGATTGGAACTCAACCACCAAGCCTAGGGTATCTTCTATACATTTATTTGTAAAAGCAAATCTATGTTTAACTTTTCATTTTACGGCAAGTCCAAAACAGATCTTTTTGGAATGTACCTAGTTGGCATCGTTTATCTTTGAAAACTCATCGCCAACCAACGATACAATTGCAAATTAGACTGCACACAACCCTACGTGTCAGTCGAAAATGTACTGTCTCTTAGAAAGTCGATTTGAAAATAATTATAGACAGCACCAGATCTCGATGATTCATACATTGTGAAGACATTTGGCATTAGAGAAAAACATTTTTCGATATCTTCCACCTGTACATGTGAAGAAAATAACGACTGCCAGGAATCAAGTCTGTTGCTAGATTGATTTTGTTCAACAAATTCCACTTAAACCTTTCCTACTGAAACCTTGAAGTGGAATAAATCTAGTTTCTGATTTTCTCCCTGTTCTTCTCTAGCTTTCAAACTTATGTCAATGTCTCTGTAACCTATAGTTACTAAGAATGGGAAACTGTATCACTACTCTTTTCCTTGTTTCCTACTTATTTCGCAGTTATGCGGCCGTCGTTGTTTATCCCACGGGAAACAAGGTGTCTAGGATCAGTACTTTATTTTGTCGAAGGAGTGTTGTGAAAAAAATATTTCAGACTACGCAAAGGAATGTCTGTCTGCCAGCGGTAGTATATATCTGGTTCTATGAAAGAGGATGCTGCACGATTGAGCTTGAATTTTGAGTAAAAACTTTTTTCGAGAAGACGGAACATTTTCGAAAATTTGAAAAGTCTTTTTTCCATTGGTACCCTACTACTTGAGTCATACGATAAAGAACAATTCGAATATTGTTCTCGAATTGACCATTAACTAAGCTACGCAACTTTATATTTGAATAGCATGTAAGCGGTATCTCTGATGTTTGTAGGAAAACACTTCATTTTTTACGTTGTTGAAAACCCTTAATCTTTTACGTTGTTGTGAGGAGTACTTCTCTTCAATACTCTTCCGAACTCATGTCCCTACCACAACGCAACCTGTATTGTCATTGGTTTTTATAATCACATTTTACTATATGATAGTCATAATTTAGGTTACTTTCTCTATTAAATGTTGAAATTTCTGAGCCCCTCTAGCTCAAATTAGTAAAGTAATTAAAAAACACCCCGCAAGTAAAATTTGATTGATGTTCTAATAATAATTTAGTTACAGAGTTGGAACAGGGCTAGAACTAAATTTTAAATGCATTGTTGCATTCGAGAGTGATCGCAAATGATAAGTTCGAAACGAACTTCTCCTCTTCAATTATTCTCTGAATTATAGACCTCAATACTATGATAGACTGTTTTGTATCAATATGTTCATGTCAATCATTTTTATCTAACACTAATAAATAATTCTCGGAAAAATAATATGGTGACCCTAAAAAGATTTAAAATGGCATCTGGGGTCAATTTTTGGTTCCTGTGCATCATACCGATTACGGAAATACCCATATTGGGTGGAATTCGACAATATTGGGCTGTTTTCCAGAGAGCAGAAGTCGCCATCTTGAGTTTCAAAATTACATGCGAAGTTGATTTCTGGCCTCAGGGTATCATTCTGGTTTCAAAAATACCCATATTGGGTGGTATTGGGCCATTTTGGCCTGTTTTCCAGCAACCGGAAGTCGCCATCTTAGAATTCAAAATGGTCTCTGCGGTCAATTCTTGGCTTCTGTGCATCATCTCGATTATTTTAGGCGGTTTCAGAGGTGGGGAAGGGAACCATCATGAAACCGTTTCTTGCATTTTAAAATTCTCACATTCCAAATTTGGTTCCATTTGCCTGATTGGTTTCAAAGTTATGTAGAATTTAACGACATACATATTTTTTGCACCAAAGTACTTTCTCAAGTCAAATTTGGTTTCATTTTCTTGATTGGTTTTTGAGTTGCGTAGAAATTTGTGTTTCATTTGTATGATAGCTCTTCCTTCCAAAGGAGGGAAAGGTCCTAAATCAGCATAATAACCTTTCTCGGCCCCAAACACCCCTACATACGATTTTTTTCGCCGATCCGTTGATTCGTTTTTGAGTTTAACCGTGATTGGCGAACTCCAACTTATTTTTATTATATAGAAGATTAAAGTTACGTTACAAAACCTATTAACAAAAAAACTTTAAAAAGACACGCGCTAATCGATAACTTTTCTAGATTAGAAATGAATATTTCAATAACAAATTAACAAAGGCTCTGTCAACTATAAGAAGAGAGTAGAATCAAATAACCAAAAGAACGTCAAATTTGGTTGAAATCATTGTCAGCCATATATGGTATTAACTATGTTTTAATCTTTTGAAAAATTGGTGCTTATTTCTTTTTATTTCTACCCTGCTTTTTTCTCATATTCTATCATTTCAATGGGTCTGTTTTAGCAAACACAAACAAATTCAATGTGAAGTAAACATAGTTTGTATGCGCACGGCAAGATGATGATCAACAGGAGTCAGAGATTGCACATGCGTTGCATCAGGATGCATAATCTGTGCAGTAGAGGTCAACGATTAGTAACAGAGTGACGTACCATTCCATTGAAGTTACCTATTCACCATCTCCCATATGGTCTAGTGGCTAGGATATCTGGCTTTCACCCAGAAGGCCCGGGTTCGATTCCCGGTATGGGAAGTATTGTTTTTATTATTTGATGATGAGCAGATAATTATGTCATTGTTCCTCAAGACAAACAAAACATATGTGAATTAAGTAAATAAATTCGTTTCTATTTTGGGGTAATCATTTCCCCTAGGATCAAACTAAGAAACAGAGGGAATTTCGGATAGGCTTGAACAAACAAAATGCCGGATATTGTCTCCTTAACAAACTATTTCTCTCTGTTTATTTCCTCTATGTGTCAATTTGAAGTAATCCCTCATTACATATTACATTTCAGCTGTTCGCACACTTCCAGTTTGTCCATAGTCATAGCTTTATCTGTTATCGTTATGTTTGCAATTCGTATTTTTTTACTTTAAATAGATAATAATGACCTCATTTGAACATGGTTTTAAGATCACGGTTAAATGAGAGGTGAGTAGTTAGAAACTGATCTGTCAATAGTGGGTCAATTCAAAAGAAGATTGAAATAGATATTCTCTTTCAGTGTCGAACATAAATCGGTTTAAAATTATTTTGCAAAAAAAAAAAATCAACAATCGTACATTAGATGGATTTGCCTTATATACGATTTTGGTTTGGGTCCAATCTCTTTAGGGGTGCGCTAGGTGCTAATTTCATGGCGGTAAAATGTACAATAGCTCACATTATTTTTTGTTATCTTTGAAACTTTTTACACATTCTTCGGAAAGTGTACACTTTCCATGTTTTTCTCTAGGAAAATCAGATTCTTAACTTTGGGAAACTCAGTTTCAATCCTCTAAGGTGCTATTATATAATAACATTTTTAATTTTCACCCGGTGGGCAAAACTGTAATATTTTTTCTTTCTGAAAATACTTCTAAGCCACAGTTGCTCTGTTATACGATAAGGATTTTCGTTTTTTTTTGTTTGCAATTTTAGGTTGCTGACAACATTTTTACTTTGTTTTAATCTAAAGCGATTTTAATGCCTTATAGATTGAATCCAACAGAACTAGTAAGACTGAAATCACATGCACTTTCGGGATGGAATTTTTTCTCTAATGGTAAATACCAAGCTTGTAAACTTTGCAACAGTTTTTTTATAGCGTGTATGTTTATCGAAGCAATTGACGCAAGGAATTGGTTTCTGCTAACTATTTTTTTTTACTTCTGCTGATTTGTTAGTCTTATACTGTGTACTGAATGTTTGATTTTTGAAGTAATTTTCATCCTGTTTTCTCTGTGTAGTGAAGGGTGAATTGTTTTTTTTATGTAATGATTCTGTCCTCCATAATGATCTGTTCACTGGTATTCCTAGCCGTCAATCGAATGTTTCACACTTAATTGAACTAATGATGAAACGAATTGTTGAGGAAAACTGCTTACGTTCTATTTTTTTTTTGTTAGCATCTGTGACAAGTTTTCATACATTTTATAGTGGCACTAAGGTTGTTGGCTCTTTTCATTGATGAAAATAAAACTTTCGGCATTTCTGTTCCACTTTCACCCATACAAACAAACGTGCTCGTAAAAATTTCAAGCTTATTGAAATAATTACAAAAAAATCCTCCATTGTTTCCTATCTCCTTGGATGTAGCTTCTCGATCGATGATTTTACCCTGTTTATCTGAAACCTATGCCTATGTCCAGCACAATATTTCCATCAAAACCGCCGAGAAAAAGTATTTAAACCTGAACGAATCGCTTGCAACTATTGAAACACTGACATGTTGGTTGAAATTGGTAAATATTGGGACTAATGAAGAAGAAAAAACTACACATTTTTTACACGTCATCTGTATGGCTGTTTTTGTACAACAGTCATTGATTATTTATCATTTTTACAATCCGAACATAACAACGAACAAAGTAAGATAAAATAAAATAAAAGCACATTTTCTCTGAATATTAACCATCACATCAATTTATCAAATACACGTAAACAACGCATGGATTTTGGGAAACAAACCTATGTTGAAATTGAAAAGAAAAAAATCACTAAGATTAGATGAGCAAACATTTTTTGTCCTCCAACACTTACGCTCCGTGAACGATGTTCGTGTTATTTAGGAAAGCCTACTTCAAGAAACGGTTCAAGAACATTGTTGATGAGTGTGTTTGAGTAGATGTTATAATACTTCTCCACTCACTTCTATATAGGTGAATCGCTTCGCAATTTGGCTAGTAGCATACGAGTTTTCCTCCTTTTACCGAGGTTTCGTTTAAGGTAGGTGTACTCTTATTTAGGAGTGATACATAACTTCTATTCGCTCACGTCAGCAGATGATAATATTTTTTTTTTGGTTTTGGTTTGGGAATTTCCGTAACTCTTAAAACGATTACTTACTTGCTATTCTTGTTTTTCTCTTTGTTTAAGTATAGTATTGATCACAATTTTTATTGTTTTCCATCTTTTTCCTTGTGTCAGTATTTTTTATTTGGTATGAACCTAACTCTTGTAAGTCTCGTAACATAGGAAGGAACCTGTATGTACAGCTGCATGTTTCATCCGTTCTTTTTTTTTTTGGTTGTGCATGTGCAAATTTGTTCGTTAGTGGTTTGACAAGTATATTTTTGTTCTAAAAACGAGAAACATTCAAAAAATTTGTAATATTTTATACCGGAACTGAATTTTGAACTTGTGGCTGTTGCACGGCTGTAATGAGTGAACTACGGCTGGTAATGATATTCCGTATGTTTATTTATTTTGTCGGCTTTCTGTGTAATCTTATTCACGTTTGCCATAAGTTGTTCGCTGATTAGTCTAGCTTGAAATACACGCTCATCCTCTTTAGTTTGATTTTCTTTCTACTAATCCTAAACATCAAATTGGCTGCACAGTTGTTCGTCCTTCTTCAACTGTTTGCTACTAGATTTTAGTTATAAATTATATCACTTAATAAAATACTCTGATAGAGTGAATATTTTTGAACCGAGATGGGTTATTTATTGTACAGTAACTAATTGTAATGTTGTTAAAAATAAACTAGTTTGATACCTGTATACATACCCGATTGTTCTTGTATGCATTGACTAATATCATGTTGTTGCTTATTGTTTTCGTTAGTTAAAATCATAAAGTTTACCTTACCAAGATGCTAAGTTTTTGAGGTTGATAACGATGAAATTCAGCATAACTGTGGGCTGTTGCGGTAACTCTCAGTTGTTATTTTAGTTGTCCTGTTCGGTTGGCGAAAAACATATTTAAACATATTCGTATCGGGTAATAATGATTTTAGGTTATGCTGCTTGGTTTGCTTTGTACACAGCAAATTTCCAATATTACACGATATATACAAACAAATGCTTCCAAATAAAAGAAAAAAATGAATGAAACCCTAATAATCTCTCTCAACGATCGTTGAAACTTTGTACATGCACATAAAATGTTCGAAGTTTTTAGTCAGTAATCCTAATACCTAATATAGCTGAGCTTGGCTTGCTAAGTACTGCAAGTTTTGCTTCCTTGCGGTGGAACATATTTGCCTATACCAATCCCTAGAAATCCATAACCTCCATGCTGAACGGTTTTTTCCGCACCGGACTGGCCGCCAGCGGGTTCGCCGTCAGATGGTGTTGGTTTTTGAACTGAAACGTTTGATGGCCAGCGACGGCGCCAGTGGCGGCACTCCCGGTGCTACTGGTAGTGTGTTTCGAGAGCATTTTGCCGATTGTCGGCGGTTCATCTTCGTCGTCGCTGTCGCTGCGTATATTCACCGGCCCGCCAAGCGCTGGTCCGCTGAAATCATCGTCGTCATCATCCTGGGAGCAGAAGAAAAAACGAAAATATTTATTACTCCAGGGAAACGGTGGGTTGCGCTCGTAAATTTGTCGTGCATAATTGAAGTTGAACCGAAATTGGTAAAAAGAACCAAAAGCTGAAACAAGATCGCCCAGAAACGAACTATCGATGTTTGAATAATTTCAATGCGGAGCTAGAATAAATATTTTTTAACCATTAAATATTGCATGCCAGTTTCTAGAGTAAAAAAGTCTACATTTTATAACAGCTATTTCATTCAATTTTCTTCAGTGCCGATCTTTATTGATTATTTAAATACATTTATTTTAATTTTTATTCTCTGCTAGATTGGTGCATCTAATGGAAAAGGGCTTTTTGGAAACAGATAATTTGAGGGATTAGGATTAGATTTCCACATAAAGATGATTAATAAGTCTTTAGCACCTGATGTCAATTGCAGTGACAATTAGAACTATTGCTGGCGATACTCTCATCTAATCGCAATCCTAATATATCTGAAGTAGAGACGAAAAACTCTGAATCCGTAAAACTATCGGGAAAAACTGATTAGTTGCGAAAACATTTGAAGGCAAATTTTCTGAGTTGGTTGAGGTTTGATGGGCTGTGTCCTGGAAACTGTGGGAGTTGTAGCATATGATGAATAGCGCAATGGAGTGATTTATTCAAAAATACCAGATGTTTCAAATTTTATTGATATTCTGTGCTATTTTTTACAAAACATCATCGTTTTATTGGATTTTTTTTTCATATATTTGGATTTTTTTTCACATTTTGAATCAAAAATAATTTAATTGGTCCCAAATCCTTTCCAGGTAGCAATATGTCACAAATCAAGAAAAAAAAATCCCAATCTTGATCTTTCATAATCATTTTTCATGTAAATTCTTCCACTAAATTTAAAATCTGATTTTGAAGTTTTCTATGAAGGTTAATTGAAGAATTCATATCTTTTTTCTTTGTAGTTAACACTGGTTAACACACACTTTACCTTAGAATACAAACTGAAAAAAGTGAGAGATTATAGCTTTTCAACCATTCCTGTGAATTTTAGTGCCCCTAGCAAAAATAACTTATTAATGCTAAAAAGCTTTTATTTTTTTAGAGCAACTATTCTGAGCTTTAGGGCAACATTTTTTTCTTCGTTTTTGTCAACCAGTGTTTTTTCCTGTATGCCTGAATGACACTGGGTACTGAAATGCCACTGCGACATTCTTGCTGATTGTCTTTTGTGGCGGGCGCCGATTGCTGTGCACAGGTTACGGATTGCTCGTACTCATTGATGAAGTAGAACTGTTTTGTTGTAATATTGTACCTTAATTAGGTTAAACATAGTTGATGAAACTAATGACCTGCTTGGGATTAGTGCTCCATACTTGGTATGGAGTTAATAGGTAGCTTCCTAAGAAGTTGTACCTAGAGGAAGCAAGAGCTCTGCAAGAGCAAAGCAAATGCTCTGAACTCTCTGGTTCAGATTTGCAGAATCGGCAGGTGTCGTTCAACACTACACCGATTTTCTTTAAATGATAAAAAGCGGGACAGTATCCGGTAAGGAGTCCCGTGATTATTCGTAGTTCACTACGATTTAGACTAAGTAACTTTCTGGCGGTTCCAGGATTCGGATAGATAAACTGTTGAGCTTGTCTACAACCCTGTACCTGTTGTCATTGGGATGCTATTTCTAGCCTTTCCCAAGTAAGTAGTTCGCTTTTGATAGCGGAGTTGGACGTACCTAGAAACGGCTCGGGGCCAATAAACCGCTAAGCTGATCCCTGTCTTGCTAGGTAGTCAGCTAGTTCATTACCCTCGACTCCGCAATGTTCGGGCACCCAAAACAGAAAAACTGGGTTATGCCGGAAGAGTTTGGAAGCACTTAGGTGCTAGTAGTGCTGCTTGACTGTCCGAGAATATACCGATTTTTGCATGTCTGTAGTTGCGTTTCAGACATATTTTTGCGCAGATATACATGGCATATACCACTGCTTGAAAAACGATGGGCCATTTGCCCAGGGAAAACGTCTAAGCTTTCTAGCACGGTCGATAGACTATTATACCTCATTAACTGGGGATGCACTCTTTAGGCTAGGTGGGAGTCTGTTTCCGGCTCAAACAAATAATATATCAATAACTCAAAATTCGGACCGAACATAATTTTGTTTCCCAGCCGCACAAATGCAATATGGCACGCAACAGCGAAATAAACATTTTTGAATTCAGAAGACATTATTCTAAAAATGTAGAGCTTGAAAATCGAAGAGCTAAGTTGAACTTCACCGTGGGAGACTGAGAAAATCAGGTTTCCATGAAAAAAATTACTTTGGTGAATTTTAACTCGGTTTTTTTAAAATCTGTGTAAATGAATATTTCATCGCGCATGCATTATTCTAAATTTCTAAAAATGCAGACCTAATTCTAAAAATGCAGAGCTAAAAACTTGAAGGATGATTTTGTTATTTGAATTTCTATGAAACGTAGTTTCGTGATTTTGTACTGAAATAATCTAGAAACTTCAAAATTCACTTTTATATACCATATTTTATTTAGCTGACATGATGTATCAAGAAGCAATTGATACGTATAAAAAAATTCGCAGCGTTTTCTGAATCTATCTAAAAAAGCACAGACATATTTGCGTCCCGCGAAAACAGGGAGGAGTCCAGCGAGGTGGTACCTTCTTAGAGCAAGTATTCCCCTTGAATAATATTACCAGTTTTCAAAAATCAACCGGGGCAGCGCTGAGAACGACCATTTTAAGTATTTAAAAACTTTTCTATATTGGTAGTATGACCAAATAACATTTGTTTTAGCAAAGTGGAACTAAATTAAAACTATTTTGCGCATTATTTCCTGCAAATCTGCATATTTAAAGATATTTAACTGCATACACACTCATTTCCGTTTTAATTGTTCGGTAATTTGTATTGCGGTCGCGTTCAGCAAACTTGAACTTTTCCGGATCATTCTGTAATTTCCTAAAAAATTACTGATGTCGGTCATTTTTTTGCCGAAATACTGTTCAGTAAAATTCACTTGACGAGCTCTGTAAAAAATATTGCTGACTTCTTCAGTAAACTGAAATATTTTTTGCACTTTTTTATAGTTCAGTAAATATTTAACGATCTATCTTATCCAGATGTTGCTGAAAAACCTCCAATTGTCTTACTGAACTTTTGTTTTTTTTTTGAAGTAGAATACTTCTCTCAGGAAGTTCGGCTACATAGGGATGTGAAATGAAAATCTAAAACCGAAAAAAGTGAAAAATATGTCCAATTTCAAATGCTAATAAATCGGTTAGTATTCGATGGATTTCCTTCGTTCTTGCAGCAATAGATTGGAAAATCTTCTAAAATTCTTCCCAAAATAAGATAATTGTAATTTTATTATTCACACTATTGTACTATTGAAAATAGTCCAGCCTTGTCAAAACGAAAAATTCGACCTCTGATTGGTCGTTATATGCTTGCTTCCCAAGTACGGTCGACAGGATCATATACCTTGTAATTGAAAACATGCTATTTGGCCTATATAAGAGCCTGTTTTAGCCAGAGCCGCTCATAATAGTTCTAGACAGCGACAACAGCAGTCGTCCTTCCTTAGCAGCAGCACTAGCCCTGTGGTTGGTCACCACGTCTCAGGAGCAGCGCGGTTTTTCTCAGCGTGTGTCGCCAGACAGCCATTATTTCCCCCGTGTTGGGGCAGCATGAAGATTGCCATCAGGAAATTTTGGAAATCAAAATGCCTTTTTGAAGGCAAATGAACAAGTCATTGAAAGTTAATAATTTTTGTCAACGCAAGCAAGCATTCTGTGTTGCATCCTAGCAATTTAAATCTGTCGCACCCGTCGAATTTACTGAATGTAAAATAGCTTCCACAGTGCATGTTGTCCGTGTATCTTAATTCCCCCAATGTTAGGGCAGCTCAAAGGTTGTAATTAACAACCGATTTTGAACCGCAAAATGCTTTTTTTCAAGGCAAATAAAAAATAATTGAAGGTTAATAATTTTCTGACATCAACACAAGCAGACATTCTGTGCGGGATGCAATCAAATTCTGTTGTAGTTGTCTAATTTTTACTTTATTTAGTAAACCCCCGGTGTAAGGGCAGTGCAAAGGCTGCGATCAGCATAACCGACAATGAATAATAAACTGCCCTGTTAGAACGCATTCACAAAAGCAGTTAGTTCGACTGTGCAGAGCTAATATGAAGTCGATTCAATCAATCAGCATAAACAGAATTGCGTCGTCTCCCAGCTGCCAAGTTGCAACATGATGCAACACGCAACAACGAGCAAACGAAATCGCTTGATGTTACTAACCGCAATAAGATACGGGTTGAAACCGTTGCGTGTGTGAGAGCACCATCGGTGTTTATTCGCTGGATACAAAAATCAAATGCGAATTGTGGAATAATTTGTCTGAAGAACATTAGTGAATGGAACAACTGAGCTGATAGGGCGTGGCCTATTACGTAGCACCCTCCGGCTATAAAAGAGTGTTTCTGGGAAAACTAGCTACATTCATTAGTCGGAAGGTGAGCTGGATGGACCGTCCACAACGTTGACAGCAGCAGCAGCAGATATCAGCCCTCAGCGGTAACAGAATATATCAGCGGGTTGCGCCTATGGCTGCCTTCAAATTAAACAAATCACTTGCCCTGTGGTTGGTCATCACGTCTCAGGTCTCTGCCTGAGAACAAAAGCCAACGCGAGCGATCGGGCGAGATTTTTACCGTACATCAGCCGGCACTTCCTCTAATGGAAAAGTTGGATCATTTTGTTCAAAAGAATATTACTGTCAGTAATATTACAGAGCTGCGATTGTATTATATCCGAAATGGAATTGAACAATTGTTCTTTTGAGGACAAAAAAAACACTTAATTTGAAGAGTTAATAGTTTTGGGTACCAGTAGCAGTATGGTAACAGCCTCAGCGGTAGGTGCAGCCGGTACTTCCATGAGGCGGATGTTATAAGGAAGTAAATGGAAGCGGCATGGCGAAACAGTTCGGGTGTGCTTAGACGCGCGTCATTTTTCGTTGTTGATATTATTCCCCACATGAAGCGAAGCGCTTTCGTACGATAGCGGCGGTATTAGCGGTAGATGTATTTGCCAACACTTACTCCAGTAAAGCCGTGTCTAATTTTCAATGTGAAATTCCTTTCTATTGTATTGGCCGTGCACATTAGGCCTCTACCAGGCTAAACGCGAAAAGCGGCGTGGACCGTTTCGCCCGGCCGTAGGTTAATGTGCAGCCGTAGCTGTGTAAAAGTATTCTACTTCAACCTCGCGGACGTGGCTTTGCACACAACCCTCCTGTGATTTTTTCATCCATTTCCTTGGCATATTTTCCTTTCGAATCATGGTTGAGTTTTTGCAGACGAAACCGTAAGATTTTCGTTTATAAAATGGTTTAATCTGTACTTTTTGCCGAAATATTTGTGCAGTTTGTGGAATCGTACAATGAGCTCGCTCAATGCTTCATGTTTTGACGCCCTTTAAAATAGAACTGAGCATTCAGGTGGGACAAAAAATAAATTCTAGCTCCTATGCACTTTTCGTGTTCCATATGGGTCCTATAACAACCGTGTAACTTTTCAGATCGATCGGTGGAACTTTTTTTTGCGCCCGATTTTTAAAGTCTCCATACGATTTTAAATGGGAAAATCCACTTTTTTAAAACTTATTCTCAAGAGATGTCCAGTTGGTTTCTAAAAATATATCGATACATGATATTTGTAGGAAATTTTCCTGGGAAAAACTCTTTTGAAGACAGTAAGGCGCAACGAAGCTTGTAGAAAAAGTTATTCACCCCAAACTGATTGAATGTTTGACGAACGGCTCATCATTGAATTTTACTAGCAATACTGCTGCAGCATGCAGACCGTCTTCAGGAGAGCTCTTCCCAGAAAAAAATCCTACAAATATCATATATCGATATATTTTTAAGAGCCAACTCGACATCTCCAGAGAATAAGTTTTGAAAAAGTGAATTTTCCCATATAAAATTGTATGGAAACTGCATGTTTATTGTTGAGTAACAACCTCAAAAATAAATTTGTAACCTGTTATATATTAAATGACAAACAGGCTAGCGTTTTTTTTTAAATTTTGGTCAAAGAACAGTTCTTTTAGAGTTAGAATACGGAATACTGAAGTAAAAAACTGTTAGCTTGTTCATTTCATTGATCCAATTGTTACTTGTTATTGACAAAAGATCGATAGCTATTCTTTCTTCTGCCAGGAAGACGTTACATACTAGCATCATAAAATCGGCACAAAAATTGGGAATTTATCAGTTTTGTTTCATTTTTCAGAATTTTTGATTGATAAAATTAAGTTTATGCAAGGGCTTAACTGAGCTTTGAATTAAAAATTTGTATTTCCACCTTTAAAATTCATTTTCATACCCATATGTTTAATCTGTCAATGATAAAAAAATAAGGTGGAATTAGGCCAGCAAATATTGGGAAACAAATGGGCTCATTTCGACCAGAGGTAATTTTGGATAACATTTTTTCACTAAGAATGAAAAATATGAAACTTATAATAAAAAATACTTCAGTACTGAATAGAGAAAAAATCCTTGATGCATGCATGTTTTTTTATAATCTATGTGCAACATAACCGTGAATACATAAGTCAAAATACTAATCATGCTTATAAAAGAGTGAAACGTATATACAAAAGAAGGTGTAAGTAAACTCAGTGAACCATTCAACATCGAACAACAGTGAGATTGTGAGTTTGCTGGTAGGCAAACAAGCTAAGTAGTTACCATATTGTCAAAAATGTCGTTTAGTATCCCCTTCATACTTAGTATATTCTCCGCTGATGTTAGGTCGGAAAATTCGAGAAAGTAACGCGTTTCGAAAAACATTGCAATCGATGATCCATCCGGGAGGGCTCTGCGTGGAGTGTGCTGGGGTGGTGTTGGGTGGGGCTATTAATTTGCAACGGGTAGGTGTATGTGGGTTGTTAATTACTTCTAAAACATTCACAGTCATTGGTGTAGCCGTTAGTTTCTTTTTCTTGCGAACGATTTATGAGCCACTGCTGCTGCTATTGTTTTTTTTTCGATTTGGTTTGTTACTTGTGCTACTTTTTAGTGGTAATTTCTGGATCGATTGCGGTTAGTTGAAGCTGTTTACTTTTGCTGTTGTCGTCGGTTGCTGCTGGTCACGAGAATCGGCTTCAGGGGTGATGGTGTCGTCCTCGAGGACGACGTCATTAGCGATACCGAATTTCTATCCCTGCTCACTGTGCTGTCCTCGTTCTGGGTCTATAACTTTCAAATATAGTAACAATAATCTCCATGTCAATTATCCCTTGCTGGTGGTTGAACACCACACCGACATGTTTCACGAGTTATGCTGACACACTGACTGGATGATGATTGAGTTGTTTGTTTTTTTTTGTTTTTTTTTTTTTGGAGGTGGCTCTTCAACTACACACTTAGATGATGATCAATATGACTGGCGGGAATTTGGCTACGCAACTACAACGAACTTCTATTTTGTCTATTGGGCTATAGGGGATGTTGGGAAGTAATTTTGTGCTTGTTGATTGTTCAGCTTCAGATTTGGGGAAAGGTAGGAGAAGACGAACCCTATGTTCGTATCTACAGAAAATGGAGGGTGGAACGGGAATGTAAGATGAGACGAAAAAGCGGTTAGTTATATGTTTTACTGTGATGAAACTCCAGGCTGCTTGAACTGGTAAGAAGGGAAAATTGTTTCCGGAAAATTTCTCAACCTGAAACAGTCTTTCCTCCTTTCGCTGCAGGTTGGTTTGCAATGACTGGTACTGTTACAGTTTTTTTACCAACCGCAGCTTAAAGCAAATTATGAGCTTATGAAAGATGGTTCGCAAAACTCGCTATGAAGCTTAACTTACATCAAAGTCTCCGATCGTGAAACGCGTTGCTGCCAGCGATTGTGGCGGGGGCAGGTCAGGACTGACCACCTGTTTTGTGGACATAAAGATTTGCAGCGGCGACGACGACGACGAAGAATTGCGTTCACGCGTAATCGTAGAACAATGTTCGGTTCGCGACAGAAGAAACAATGGGCAATTTTTCAGTTTGGTGTTATTGGTTGGGTGAGTGTGTTTGTGTGTTGAACAATTTAAAAACATAGTGAGAAAACAGTGGCACAGAAAAAACGAGAGAAAAAGAAAGGACAGTTGCAAGTTAGTGTTGTTAGTTACCATCGTACGCAATTGGAAATCTTTAGTGTATTAACAAGTGTTGTGTAGAGTATGCGTTAGATGTCCAGATAATTAAGCAAATCTAATGGGAATATATTACAAAATCAATAAAAATGAAAATCTATTCTATTTATGAATAACAAAAAAAAATCATCGTTGTTTGAAAATTTTCTTTCATTCCGTACACTTTAAAAATTATTTTTCATCACAATAATGTATTTTCCACGTCAAGCTGCGTGAAGACACCGAATAAAACTTGTTTTCTGTTCACTCTCACAGTACATAGTTGCGAGCAATAACAAAATCTATTCCCAACGGTGACATGTTGAGATTAGTAATCAAATAAACTTCATGTCATTCGCTATTCTGTCAATAAAAAGGACACCACATCTCATTTACGGTTCGCCGGCGTTGGTTTTCGTGAGTCGTGTAGTACCATATGATGATTCCTGGGAAATTTCATGGGAGTTTTATCACCCGTCTCTACCCGTGTCTCGTCCGGGGTGAACGGATGTTGTAACCGATCAGGAGCGTATGCTTAACGGAAATAGAAAAGTTGTGGGTTTGGTGCTTTATAGCGTCGAAATGGTGGCACGCGATATCTACTAGTGTGTGTATGTGGGGAGTGAGTAAGTGTACTTAAGGAAAGGTAAAGGGTTGTGCATTTCGTATGTGCTTCTCTAGCATGGTGTAGTGTACAATTTGTGATTATATGTAACTCGATATACAATATGTATATGATGAAATGCTGGAAATAATTTCTACACTTTCGGTAGAGCCATAGTGTTATGTCCAGGATAGGTCAATTTTGCATCTATTGAATATTTGATGGAACGGATCGACTTTGATGGAATGGTAGAGCAAGTAATCATGACATTATGAAATTTTTCGATAATACAGATACAGAATGAGATATTTTTTATCATTAATTTAATCTAGAAAACCATTGTTTTTTCATATATATAAATTTAATTACCAAAAAATTAGTACAATTCTAATCTATTTTGTTTTATACTGATCACGATAAACTCTTTATTTGCTTTTACATAGTGTTTTATTTGGCTTTTAGATGCCAACTCAAAGTTCGTGTTTTGATGCAATATTCTCTGGTAGTAAGCTTACTGATGCTGATGTCAGTATATTTTCGAGAACTTTGTTCCGATTAAAACCAGCTGGGAGATGATGAAAAAAGTGCTGCTGCCACTTGAGAAAACTTTTGTTTCAAAATTTTGAGGAGTGATAAAGTTTTCAACTCCTTCCGCAAAAAAAAAAACTTCAGCAATTCAACGCGAAATTAAAATTATGAGTATCTTTTAAAAAATTTAAATGATACTCTGTATTCACATCAAACTAAAGTGGAAAAAGGGCATCTTTGTTTGAAATTTTCTTTTTCCTGGTTGGCATACGGCAATAGAACAATTCCAAAACTAAGAATGAAAATTTTTCATTAAATTCTGTTTCATTGGATTATTAATGGGGTGGAGCGAGTTTATGTTATCAAAAGTCAATGGATGTTCCTGGATGAAAATATGTTCAACCACTTTTAAATTGAAAAGGTATGGTGAATCGTTTTTTGAAACTTTACATGCTTTCGTATTTTCTGCAAAATGTTGTTTGAAACGTATCCCTAGATTTCGTTTAGTTTGTCCAATGTAAACCATATCGCAGTGACAGCATGCATTTTTATTTTTAATTTTGGCTTTGTTCAGGATATTAATGGAGTTCTTAGTAGATCTCAATATTGCTTTGAGTTGAGTATTACTACTAGTGTCGACAATATCCATCCCATTTTTTTGAAATTTTGAGCGAAGATGACTTTCATTATAACCATTTGGTCTGGCAATTTCGAAAGTATATTCTAATTCCTTTTGTTTGCCTGCTTTACTGAGAGGTTAGGTTTCCATTCGGTGGATCATATGGTGAAAAGATGCCATTCTGTTTTAAGCAAAGCACTTGAGCAATGGTTTGAAGTGTTAGGTATTACCAGTTTTGTATTCCTAAAAATCCTTAATTCCAAGTCCAAATTTCTGACTAAAAGGACGTCTAGAAAAGGGAGTTTGTTGTTCAGATCTTTTTCTATTGTGAAATTTATATCTTTACAAGAGTTATTAAGAAATATGACAAGGGTTTCAAGATCCGCCACGTTTAAAATATAAAAAATATCATCCTCATATCTGCATCTTCGGGCTGGTAAGAGGTTTCTCTTTTCTAATATACACTAAAGTCGCAATCGATGGGGCTAAAGAACTTTTTACGTTAACTTTATGGTTCGTGGGGGTCACATGATATTCCAATCAGTTTTTAGGGAGGAAATGGAAGTAGATAAAAAGAGAAATTGTTGCTCTTTTTTTGCTTACTATACCGATCAAACAAACTGTTTAGATGATAAAGAAAATAGTTGTGACGGTTGATTCATATCAACACAAAACCCGGGACATCAAGTTTTGGGATCATTTCTCGCTCCGAGCGCTTATTAATGATGAAAAACATTTTTAGCATCTATCATTCTGTTTTCGGCAAAGTAGTAGATAATAATTTATTTCAACAAAAAAATGTATACACTGTAAAAAAACTTGAAATTTTTTGTAATTTTGACGTAGGACTACGTCTCACGGTAACGGTCCTTTGTGAGAAATGAATGCACGTGTCTATGCATGGAAGGAATTTTGAGAATATGTTCCCCCACTCAATAGCAATGTTGGCGGAAGACCGTGATGTAGAGGGCGCGAGAAGCAAAATGCAACCGTATCGGATTGTGCCTGATTTTTTTTCTGCTCAATTCTCATGCGACAGAAGACAGTAGAAGTGGACAAAGTGGATGGTGATTGCTGTGGAAGCAGTAGAAAACAAAGATTTCCTCTTTTGGTTATACGCATAGTGGTAGGTATAGACCAAATTGACACGAGCTTGAAGAAATCTTCTTTCTTTTGTGATAGTAATAGCTCGAGCACTGGTACACTGTTCTCTACGGGACAAGAAGGATTGAAAATTGAAGAGTTGATTTTATACTTTCTATAAGCCGTTATAGTCAAAATGCAGAAATGCTCACAAGCTTGAAGAAAAGTGAAGTGGTAGGGGGGAGTTATTCGCTGAATATGTCGTTATAAAGAGACCTGATAATATCCGGTTGGGGAAAAAGAAATGTCGTATTTTGTCAATAGATGGCAACACTTGAACATATCTTGTGTTACACTTATCGCATCGGGTCATACTAAACGGCTATTTAGAGACGATAATCTGTGCTACGAGTGTCGATTTGACAGTGTTGTGATCGTACGTTTCAGTCTCAAGTTATAGCGCGCCAAAGATAAAGTCCACCAAGAAAGAAATTCGCTTTGTTTACGTTTTTACTACCTGAGAGGTTAAAGTGCAACGAAGGCGGCTAAAAAAATTGTGAAGTTTATGGGCCCGATACGGTAACGATTCGCACAGCAGAGCGTTGGTTTGATCGATTTCGTTCTGGTGTAGTGGCTGTCGAAGATACACCCTGTACTGGTAGGCCAATCGTCATAGAAATCGATAAAATCGTGGAAATCATCCAAGTAGATCGGCATGTGAGCATTGGCTCGATTGGCCAGGAACTGGATGTTTGGGTGCCGCACGAGTTGGCGCACGTTAAGGCATCAAATGGTGAGTTGACAACCTGGAAGGAGCGTCAAACATAGCTTCGGCCCTCACAAGTTCCTATCTCACACCTCCACGAGTCATATGATTACACTAGACTGCCGGTTGAAACATGGATACAACTGGTTGGTGTTGCTTGGACCATGTTGTCATCCGACAATATCTAAGTGAGAAGGTGCGACGCGATCATTGGCGCGTTAACCATATTCCGGCGGTGGAGGGAATGCTTCGCCAACCCGAGCGTCTGTTCACCAAGATGGTGCGGCTCAAAACAGCGTCTGATCTCCATGTTAGGAGCGGCTGATCAACGTCCTGGTGGCAGCGTGGGACTCTAAACAGAGCTGACACGATGGTCCCCCGGCGAGACAGGGGGTTGGGGAAGGCCCAACGAGCCGCCCCGGAAAACAACATGTTACAAACAACGTAAGAGATAATACGGATCGGAACAATCGGCATGGACCTAGGCAACGAAATAAGGACTACAATTGGAAACTTGGGACATGGAACTGCAAATCGCTCTGCTTTCCAGGATGCGACAGGATAATATATGACGAGCTACATCCACGCAACTTCGAAGTCGTAGCGCTGCTGGAACTTTGTTGGACAGGACAGAAGGAAAAGCGGGCACCGGGCGGCTACTTTCTACCAGAGTTGTGGTACCACCAGCGAGCTGGGAACCGGCTTCATAGTACTGGGTAAGATGCGCCAACGCGTGATAGGGTGGCAGCCGATCAACGCAAGGATGTGCAAGTTGAGGATAAAAGGCCGGTTCTTCAACTACAGCACCATCAACGTGCACTGCCCACATGAAGAAAGACCCGACGACGAGAAGGAAGCGTTCTACGCGCAGCTGGAGCAGGTGTACGACAGCTGCCCGCGACGGGACGTGAAGATCGTTATTGGGGACTTGAATGCTAAGGTAGTTCGGGAGGCAATGTACAGACCGGTAATCGGACCAGATAGCCTGCATGCCGTGTCTAATGATAACGGCCATCGGTGCGTTAACTTTGCGGCCTCCCGTGGTATGGTAGTCCGAAGTACCTTCTTCCCCCCGCAAAGGTATCCACAAATCCACCTGGAAATCACCCGACCAACAGACAGAGAACCAAATCGACCACGTTTTAATCGACGGCAGGTTTTTCTCCGACATCATCAACGTTCGCACCTATCGCAGGGCGAATATAGATTCGGACCACTACCTAGTAGCTGTGTGCATGCGCTCAAAACTATCGACGGTGTATAACACCCGCCGAAGTCGAACGCCGCGACCAAATATTGAGCAACTGCGGGACGCCGAGGCTGCACAGGAATACGCGCAGCAGCTGGAGGCAGTGCTACCTACGGAAGAGCAGCTTGGCGCAGCTACCCTTGAAGATGGCTGGAAAAGCATTCGATCCGCCATAGGTAACACTGCAGTAGCGCTACTAGGTACAAGGGCCTCGAATCATAGAAATGACTGGTTTGACGGCGAATGCAAACAGTTAATCGAGGAGAAGAATGCAGCACGGGCGAGAATGCTGCAACACCGTACGAGAGCGAACGTGGAACGATACCGACAGGCACGGAACAGCCAAAACTCAGTCCTCCGAAGGAAGAAGCGCCAGCAAGAGGACCGAGATCGCGTAGCGATGGAAGAGCTGTACCAAGCTAACGACACTCGGAAGTTCTACGAGAAGCTGAACAGCTCCCGCAAAGGCTTTGTGCCGCAAGCCGATATGTGCAGGAGCTTGGACGGCAACCTCCTAACAGCCGAGTGTGAGGTGATCGAAAGGTGGAGGCAGCACCTCGACGAGCATCTAAACGGCGATGCAGTAGAGCGCGAGGACGGTATGGCAATTGATCTTGGTGCACGAGCAGAAGACATCAGAATTTCAGCCCCCGATCTTCTGGAGGTGGAGGAGGAGATTGGTCGGCTGAAAAACAATAAAGCTGCTGGAGTGGACCAACTTCCCAGCGAGCTATTGAAATACGGTGGAGAAACACTGGCTAGAGCCGTGCACTGGGTCATTGTCAAGGTTTGGGAGGAAGAACGAGTACCGGAGGAGTGGATGGAGGGTATTGTGTGTCCCATCTACAAAAAGGGCGACAAACTGGAGTGCTGCAATTACCGGGCAATCACTCTGTTGAACGCCGCCTACAAGGTACTCTCCCAAATACTTTGCCGTCGACTATCACCATTTGCGAAGCAGTTCGTGGGGCACTACCAGGCGGGATTTATGGGTGCCCGCGCCACCACGGATCAGATATTCGCGGTTCGGCAGGTTATGCAGAAATGCCGCAAATATAACGTGCCCACACATCATTTGTTCACCGATTTTGAATCGGCGTACGACACAATCGATCGGGACAAGCTATGGCAAATTATGCACGACTACGGATTTCCGGACAAACTGACGCGGTTGGTCAAAGCGACGATGGATCGGGGCACTCTCGAGCCCCTTCGAAACCCGAAGAGGTCTAAGGCAAGGTGATGGTCTCTCGTGCCTACTGTTTAACATTGGCCTGGAAGGTGTCATTAGAAGAGCGGGGATTAACACGAGTGGCACGATATTCCAAAAGTCGGTTCAACTGTTTGGTTTCGCCGACGATATTGACATTGTGGCTCGGACCTTTGTGAAGATGGCAGATACGTACATCGGACTAAAGGCTGAAGCCAAACGGATTGGACTGGTCATCAATGCATCGAAGACGAAGTACATGAAAGGAAGGGGTTCACGAGAGGACAGTGTTAACCTCCCACCTCGAGTTCGAATTGGTGGTGATGAAATTGAGGTGGTTGATGAGTTCGTGTATCTTGGCTCACTGGTAACTGCCGACAACGATACCAGCAGAGAAATTCAACGGCTCATTACGGCAGGAAATCGTGCATACTTTGGTCTCCGGAGGACGCTCCGATCGAGTAGAATTCGTCGCCGCACCAAGTTAACCATCTACAAGACGCTGATCAGACCGGTAGTCGTCTACCGGCATGAGACATGGACTATGCTTGTGGAGGACCAACGCGCCCTTGCGGTCTTCGAGCGAAAGGTGTTGCGTACCATCTTCGGTGGACTGCAGATGGAAAACGGAGTGTGGAGAAGGCGAATGAACCACGAACTGCAGGAGCTGCTTGGGGAGCCATCTATCGTTCACACCGCTAAGATAGGCAGGTTGCGGTGGGCTGGGCATGTTGTAAGGATGTCAGACGACAGCCCGGTAAAGATGGTTCTTGAAACCAATCCGTCAGGGACGAGACACACGGCACAGCGGGCAAGGTGGATCGATCAGGTGGAAGACGACCTGCGGACCCTACGCAGACTGCAGAGCTGGCGAACTGCAGCCATGGACCGAGTGGAATGGAGACGACTCTTACGTACAGCAAAGGCCACACCACGGCTTGGGACTGTTTGAGCGAGCGAGCGAACGAGTTGGCGCAAAAAAACCTCTTAGACCGAATTAACACCTGCGATGCACTGCTGAAACGGTACGAACTCGACCCATTTTTGAAGCGAATGGTGACTGGTGATGAAAAGTGGATCACATTCGACAACCTCAAGTGAAAAAAATCATGGTCGAAGTGCGGTGAACCGGCCCAAACCATCGCCAAGCCCGAATTGACAGCCAGGAAGGTTCTGGTATGTGTTTGGTGGGATTGGAAGGGAATCATCCACTATGAGCTGCTCAACTATGGTTAGACCCTCAATTCGGTTCTCTATTGTAAGCAGCTCGACCGTTTGAAGCAGGCGATTGACCATAAGCGGCCAGAATTGGTCAATAGGGATGGTGTTGTTTTCCACCAGGACAGCGCTCGGCCTCACACATCTTTGATGAACCGCCAGAAGCTACGGGAGCTCGGATGGGATGTCGAATCGCACCCACCGTATAGTCCAGACCTGGCACCGAGTGATTACCATCTCTTCCGGTCCATGCAAAACGCTCTTGGTGATACTAAGTTGGCCTCAAAAGAGGTTTGCGAAAACTGGCTGTTCAAGTTTTTTTGCAAATAAGAAGGGAGGTTTTTATAAAGGGGGAGTAATGAAGTTGCCTTCTAAATGGCTACAAGTTTACAAACAAAATGACGCATATTAAATGAAGCGTCAAATTTTGATCAGAAATACGACTTTTCTTTTTCCTCAACCCAATATAAAAAGGGGATGAAGTTGAAACCAGCAAATGATTTTCGTAAGTAACAATCGAGACCGTGGTAATTTTAGTTTTCTACCCTCTTGCTCATAGTGTTGTGTGTTTATGAATGATAGCTCATCGTTGTCAATATTTTTTTAATGCCTACCAGACTATAACCAATCCGTACAGTTTCGTCCGATGCCTACCGGACTGAAGCAATAATTCAATTCAACGCTGGATGGTTGCTGGTGGCAACACTTCCAAAGTTTTTATGTTGCCAAAATTGAACCGTGCCAAAAACGAAAGGTGCCAAAGTCGAACGATTTCGGTATTATTAAAAAAAATACAATCTTCAAGTCAAAATTTAATTCAAAATCAATATCTTTCAAGCAACCATGCTTTCCATACACAGATATCGCAAAAATGTACAAACTTTTACATATCGCATCTTCATTACTACCACGTGATTGGTCGTTGATCCAACTGTTCCCGTGGAACAGATGGTCTCATTTTCATGCATAAAAGTAGCACAGGCGTTTACTTCCAATCTGGCTTCTGAAACAGGAGCATCGATAGCAGTTCTGAAATATCTTCCGAGAAATGATGCATATGAAGCACACACATCTGTAGAACTTTTTTAAGTTCCGTCATTCTCGCTTCGGCTTGTGCCTGATTTTTTTCGGTTCAATTCTTGTGCGGCAGAAGACACTTTCCGACTGTGGAATAGACAAAGTGGATGGTGGCTGCGTTGAAAGCAGCAGAAAAATTAGTTAATAATCTCATTACCTAATAACCGAAACGAAATTCGGTTTTTGTTTAATGATTGGGGGTAAATATTCCAAAACAAAAACTGTCCTTCCCAGGACAAACAAATCTGCAATTGAAAATTTAATGAATTATCTCTTTTGGTTATACACATGGTGGTAGGTATAGACCAGATTGACACGAGCTTGAAGAAATATTAATTCTTTTGTGGGGATAATAACTCGAGCACACTGTCCTCTACGGGACAAATAGGATTGAAACTTGAAGAGCTTATTTTCTTATTTTCTATATGCCGTTATAGCCAAAATACAGAAATGCTCACAAGCTTGAAGAAAAGTGTTTCAATGTATGGCGGTGACAGCTCGAATATTGGCACACTGTCTGTCCTCTTCTCTACAGGATAAAACTGAATTTATGGCGTAACGAAACATGAACGATGCTAACATTTTCGTTCTTCGTGAGGGAGTAGGGGGAAGTTATGTGCTGAATATGTCGTTACAATGAGACCTAATAAAATTAAAGTGGTGATGAAATTGAAGCCAATGACTTTGGCAAGTAACAATTAAGGACGTAGTAATTTTAGTTTTCTACTCTCTTGCTCACCGTGTTATGTGTAAATGAATGATAGCTCCTCGTTGTCCTACGTCAATAATGCGGTTGTGTATCAGATATTACCTTTTTATTTTTTCTATTTATTTTGTCGAAAAAACAAAATTACTGTCTACAGCTCTGTCGAAAACGTTACAGCGATAAAAAAAAACCGTTTTGGCTCTAAAAATATTTATAATCATTAATACCTTTTTAACATCACATTTTTACATAGCTTCTCAGAAACGAGTCGTGATTCAAAAAAAATTGCTCAAAAACATGTTTTTCTAATAAAATCCAATATCGTAGCCAATTTTTATCTACTTCAAATGAAAGCTTTATCTTTCCTCTTCAAAACGATGGGCTGTTAGTAGAGGGTTCAATAACAAATTCAAAAGAAATAGATCAATAGAAAAATTTAGAATTGCTAAAAAACAAGAAACTTTTTTAAAAACCGTTTAACCCCTAGGTACCCGAGGGGTCCATTGTTATGATCTAACCAAAGAGGTTTTCGTAATTTTTCACTACTTTCAATCATTTAGACACAAAAGTATCGTGTCACCAGTGGAACGGTTTCAGCGAAAATTGCTAATCTATGAGTTTTATATTTTATTTTGAAAAACAAATGAATTCGATATTCAAGCGTGAATGAGAAATAGGACAAACGTCAGATTTCTTTTTTTTTGCATTATTCACACATTGTCTACCGTAAAAAAATCACAAATTTTCTAGCTGTTCTTAAATATGATGACAGGGATTGTGGTTTGAAAAAATCAAAACATAGTTCACAGAATTAGCATTCAAGTAAAAAAATTAAAACAACTGTAGTGAACCTCTTTGTCATATTGTGAGAACACAGGTAAATTTGGTTTTAGACTCTTTTCTAGAAAATTCGATCCCAAACTCAAAAGGGTGAAACAATGTTCGAGGGGAATAGTATCATAAACGACTGGTTGGAATTGAAATCCACATTTGACATCCTCCACCAGATAAGGAAAAGAGGACTCGAAAAAAGTTTTATTGTACTCTATACATACCGACAGCTTACAGATCAGTATCGAAACATTTGCTGGATTGAATGGCCCAAAAAATATAAACATATGGCTAGGGGAAACTGGGCAACAGGTTGTAGGCAGAAATAAATCGTATTAGTATATGCTGAGAAGATATATATACTTTTCCTTTTTTATTGGCTTTTTTCACCGAAAAAAGCCAATAAAAAAGGAAAAGTAAATACTCACGGTGATCAACCCAACCAATAAAGAAATATATATATCTAATCTTCACATTTGAACTTTCTCAATTGGTTCTGTAAACTTAAACCACTTTAATTTCCATCAAAAACAATTAATGTAGGGTAGTTTCTCGTAACTCGTGAAGATATTCTTGTGTATATTTATTGAAATATTGAAAACACGAAAAAAATGTAATGTTGTAAAATACGCAAAAAGAAAATAAAGGAAATTATTCATAATATAAAACGATTTTATCTAGTCAGTGACGTGGCAACAATTTGTCTTGTATTGTTATATTGTAGAAATGATTCTACTCCTCACCCATTCGCCCACACAGTGTACGTAGTAATCGGAAACAAAACTTAAGCTAGAATGATTTCCAAGTTGATACCGGAGCCCTGTTTGATTGAGCACAAAAGAAAACCTGACAAAATAATCCTCTTTGCAGCACTAATGGTTAGCGGAAACAACATATCGAAACTGGAACTAAACCACGAACGTAACAGAAAAGAAACATTTTCCGGAGGCTAGAGTATAAAAAAAGTAACATAATGTCTGGGTTTTGTGTGCGCTTGTGTATGTGTGGCTGTGGGTGTAGATAGGTTTACTTCTAATATCCGCATCACGGAAAGAAAACCAAGGGTAGTAGAGCTCTT
The DNA here is from genome assembly GCF_029784165.1 of Wyeomyia smithii. NCBI lineage: Eukaryota > Metazoa > Arthropoda > Insecta > Diptera > Culicidae > Wyeomyia > Wyeomyia smithii. Next base: position 235,819,051 of record NC_073695.1, on the reverse strand, counting down.
TCCATTGAAATGTGTGTTTTCTGTTTCGTAATACTGTGCCCGAAGCGGTGTGCTTGCCCCCAGTACTCACATCATCCTCGTCAATCATTTCCTTCGTGGAGGCGGTCGTCTCATTACGCCGGATCGAGCCCTGGTGGATGTCGAGGTCCACCTTAAGGATCTGGAACCGTCGCAGCAGGAATACCAGCGGCATTGGAAGTACGGAGGCGACGATCATGGCCAGTGCAATTGCCATCACCCAATCCGGGTAGGATTTGTTCTCCGTAATGCCCTGCGGATTTCATTCGAATAGTTAATTATTTGCTCTTTGCTGACTTTCAAACGTAGTTCTCATTCATTCTTACCAGTTCGCCATTCCACGCTGCATATGTTGGATTCCGTAGTATCATACTCAGTACGGACGAAATGAGAATTCCGAACATGATAACCGGACCGATATACCTCCAAGTCATCTGCCAGTACGGCCCAGGCCGGATTCCAGTCATTTGGTAGATATCTTCGGTGAACCTGTGTTGTGAGAGGAAATGAGGATAGATTGAAATTCGAGGTGAAAATATGCCATCGGGCAGTACTTTTTATGTCCGTAGATGTAGATAACCGCAATGGTTTCCATCAGAGCCACCACGACCAATCCAATTGTTCCGGCAAACGAATCGAACATCTTCAGCCAGTACTCTCCTGCTCCTGTGGTGAAAATCAATCCTACAGTGAAGCAAATTACGCATACAACACCTGTTTCGCGAAAAAAAATATGTTCATTTTATAAGACATGTTCCTTGTAACGAAATAAATTACGCTTACCGGTAACGTACGGCTTTCTGATCCGCTTAAATATATCGATATCGAAGATCGTGCACAGCATTCCTTCCAGGATACCGATCTGAGATCCAAGACCGAGTGAAAGCAGCATGGTGAAGAAGAGCACGGCCCAGAAAGGAGCCCCCGGCAGTTGAACGATGGCCTGGGTGAATACGATGAAGGCAAGTCCGGTGCCTTCGGCGGCCTGTGACGGGGTAAAAGTGATGCCATTCAATATGATAATGATTTTGAGCGAAATTGAATTAATCACTTACACTATCCAACTGCTCTTCTAAGCTGCAATGTTCTAGTGTCCAATTTGCCGTCGCCACCGGATCCAGCATATGCATCGCGTGTTCGTATTCCACATTGTCCACGTGAATCGAAGAAAGCACTCCGTGTTTGACTAAAATTCCCTTATTTCTGTTTGGTACGAAGATAAAAATGAACATTGGTCACATTTTGTTATTTTTTCGAGCACTATTCGTGGAGACAACTCACACTGAGATACACCTATCGACGCCAACCGTCGCCTTGTAGCCGAGAATGGCGAATATCACAACACTGGCGTAGATAGCCGTCACGGCGTTACACACCGAAACCAGGATTACATCCCGAACGCAATTATTCTTTGGCGTATTGTAGCTCCCGAAAGCGATTAGCGATCCGAAGGCCAATCCGAACGAGTAAAATACTTGCGTGGCCGCGTCCAGCCAGACCGTCGGTTCCAGCAGTTTCTCCACCTTGGGAGTGTACATGTGCATCAGTCCGGCGCCGGCGCCTTTTAACGTGATTCCTCGGATGAAGAAGATCGTCAGCACGATGTACGGGAAGAGGGAGGTGAAATAAACCACCTTGCCCGAACTTTGGATACCCTTCATCACGATGAAAAACACAATTGTCCAAGACAGTAGCAAACAGAGCACGATCCACCACTTGAAGCCTTCCGGTTCTTCGATGCTAGGAGATGCATCCAGTGTTGTCCGATACCAGAAGTAGGCGGTCTCGGAAGACCGTTCGCACTCTGGTAGATCCGTCCCGTTTAGTTGGGGGCAGGTAGACCACGGTAAAGTGACCTAAAATATTAAAAAATGTTAGGCATTTGTTATTATAGTTGCAAAAAACCCGCTGTGATTCCATCCAGGATCGAACTGGAGACCTTCTGCGTGTAAAGCAGACGTGATAACCGCTACACCATGGAACCGAGTTGCTGCCTGCCATGAATATGCATCTCGCATTCGCATGCTGCTTGCGTGCAATCGATGGCGGAGATAGTGATTGCCACGGGTACAGTATACCCACAGGCGCACTCACCCGAAAGCTGTTGAAGAAGTAGAAGAAGCACCAGGTAATAATAACATTGTAGTAGATCGCTACAAACAGCGTCACGATGCAGGAGGAAATGCCGATTCCACCCAGCCAGGGATGAATCGTGTTCCACACGCCTAGGGCGCCCAGCCGCATCCGCTGGCCCATACCTAACTCTATTAGGAAGAGGGGAATTCCTTCCAGGATAAGCATAATCATGAACGGAATGAGGAAGGCACCTGTGGAGGAGAAACAAAAGTAGTGATCCATTAGTAGTGTGGAGTTTGTTTCTGTGTTGACATAATTATGGTAAACACGATCAGTTGTAATACAGGTTGATAGTTTGGTACAAGAAACTCAATAAGAGCGATTGGCATTTATTTCCAACAGGGCATGGAACGTCAGCACGCCGGTAAAACTAAACCCAGATTAATTAAGCCCCGTTTTATAAAGTTTTATAGATTTTTATTTAGAACTACGTGAGAGATGTAAAAAGTCTTGAGTTAATAAAAAAAGTATACTCGTGGATTCACAGAAAGCTATCGTAATGCATCCCGTGTGAGGCAGTGATTACATCTTAATATTAGACGCATTACTTTGTTTTGTAAGCACTCTATTATTTGCACTGAATATATAATTTCCAATAAAATGAATAAGTAGAAGCCTATTTGAGATGAATAGTTGTACTTTTATAACAAATATTTTTCACCTATTTTCTCCTATGCGGAATAAAACTACCGCGTCCATTGATAATATTATTTATGTGGAAAATAACTTGTATTTAATGATTACTCCAGGATATTTCAATTTATTTGAGCATTCCATTCGCGATCAAATCACCTGCCTTAGCTTACAAAATGATTTAATACTAAGTTTTGAGAAAGTTGAAGTTAAGATGAAATTAAATTTAAAACCAATTCGTCACTCGATAAAAATTTTGGATTGAAAATTGTAGCAATCATATCATTTGGATTGTAAGCCACAATGAGTAAAGCAGTGTAACTGCAAATATATTTGTATCGCAAAACCGTGTTAGAATTATACATTTTAAACAAAATGAGGATTAAAAAAACTCCTTGCGGTACACCCACTGTACCAATGGAATCTGATTCAGAAATATTAAAACAAGTCTTCCTTGTGTATGCTGTTCCTACGAAATCAATGCGCTACAATGTTCGCAACAATAAGTTATGCGTTTTGGATTCAAAATTTGTTTCTTTAGCCTTGTTTTTCATTTGACTAGCACCAAAATCAGTGCATACTCTACTCATAGAAGTGTCTCTTCATAACCTGATTGCTTTGGGATTAGCAAAACATCAATATTTAAATAATGTAGGTATTGGCTACTTTTCGAAATTTTCTAATGTGTGCAATATTCTGATGGGACGGAACTCTTTACCTTTTTCCGTCCCAGTAACGAATGCAATTCAATCACATCCGGCCCCGGCTGATGACACATTTTTAAAAGACCAAATTGTACAAAAACGTAAAATAGTAAGGAGTTTACATGTGTAGAACATAACAGCATAATTAAAAACCAAGCAAACCAGTACATGAGCCTTTCTAAAACGCATTAGTCACAATTTTCTAGATCTATGTACTGTAAAGTTATGGTGCTTGACATATGAGTCATTCCATACGATGTTTTCATACCACTTGGACGCGACTATCAGAGATTTTGTTTTTTTTTTCATCTAGTGTCCCTTTGAAAAAATCCCAATTTTGGTTTCGCTTTGCACATCCCCGCTCTGTGGGACGCCTCCTTTTTTGCAAAATTACCCCTTTGTTGTTTAAAAGCTCTTGGTTCTTTTTCTAACAATTTGTAGACGTAAGGCGTTCGGAAAATACAGATAGATCATTTTTGAAGAAAACAAATCATTTTTGACTGTAAGTATTGCCAGATCACTAGATTACATTAGACAACACAGGTTTACTCCAAAAGCTCAAACCGGAAAAAATGAAAGATGATGGCTATTCAACCATTCCTGTGAATGTTGGTGTCCCTAGCCACTTTTCAGAGACTTAAATGAGTTTTCTCGTAAACCTAGCAACGAATCCGGCGAGCAATTACTATGCGACACTCTAACGTTAGTTGACGTGTTTTGGTAATGGATAGGGCTACCAAAATTCATAGGAATGGTTGAATAGCTAAAATCTTTAATTTTTTTCGGTTTGAGCCTTTTGGAATGCACTTTTTACCATTTTGTCGACAAGTGATACGGTTTAAATAGGGAGACTGCGCTGGTCAATCCATTATTTTTGTATTTCGGTTGAAAATCATCTTCAAGTTTTCAACGCTATCTTGTATGATGATTCAACGATGAGGCATGTTTTCTTCGGTAAACGTCGTACAGGCAGTGTGGTATGCTATTCCAGCTTCTACTAGTGAAAAACTGAAGACAAACATACCACGACAATTGTTTTATAGAGCAAAGGACAAGCCATAAAATATTGGAAGTGAGTTTTGTAATGCAAAAGGTCGCTTTTACAACGATGTATAGAGAAATAAAGTTTGGTTGAAATTTTCCGACGTAGGACTACGTCTTGCTTCACTATACTGGGATACATTCTGTGAGAACGAAAATGAGCATGTAACGTTTTAGGCTGGCTGAAGATTTCAAATGCGAATAACTTACACACAACTTTACCAAATTCAATAGTTAAATTGGATTGTCGTTGGATAGCTAAAACATACAAGATTTTGATAAAATGATAATTATCGCCAGCACCATCATTTTCTTATTGCGTGGTGAGAATTACGAAAAAATTTCAAGGTCGAATGTTCCCATACACATTCCATACGATTGGCGCATTTCTCTGACGCAGATATCAAACAGGGAGATGAAACAATTCCAAGCATTGGTTCATAAATTTATATAGCAGCTAATATATTCCAGCAGCTATGTAAGAATACTCGTTATATCAATTCACGCATTCTGAATTCGAAAGACAAAGCGGACGGTTCTTTCTGGAGCAGCAAAAAGCGGGTGTTGGCAAATATTAGTCGTTTATAAAAGCGCACACCATTGAATTGAATTTCTCATTCTTTTATTGACCGGCAAAGCGGACGGTTCTTTCTGTAGCAGCTGAAAGCGGATGGTGGCATATATTAATCGCTTATAAAAGCGCATATCATCGAACCGAATGTTTCATTCGTGCATCGAACAGCAAAGCGGGTGGTTCTTTCTGGAGCAGCAGAAAGCGGGATAGACCCGTCGCAGGTGGTCGTAGCTGAGCATAGCATCGCAGCTCATATTTCGATATCTCAGCTAAAATACCTGCTACAGTCCTGAAATTTGGAACTTTTCTTAGTTGATGTGTCTATTTTCTATAAAAATACAGAGAAATAGATCGGCGACAGTCACTTTTCCTATTTTTGTCCGCCTGAAATCCTGTAGTGGGGTGGTGGCAAATATAAGTCGCTCATAAGAGCGCATGGGACCATAGTCCCACGTCAATTCGACGTTTGTGCACTTAGGCACATACTGTTTAACTTTTTGTATAAATATTTCAAAAGTGTAATTATTTTTTCCGCCACCTTGAAAATACTAATTTTCGCCAAAAGCTTTCGGAATTACCGAAACAAAGAAATTACACTTATTCTCCGTTTTTCTTTTAAATAGAGTGTCTAAAGGCCGTGATGACGTAACATAACAGCATACAACAACTAAAATCAGAGTGTCTAAAGGACGTCATCACGACCATAACAGCATAACATAACAGCATACAACAACTAAAATCAGTACGCAAATTTGGAAAGTGTATTTATTATTTCCGCCATCACTGTAGATCTATCAGTGCAAATCGCAGAAACCTGCACACGTTCGATGCGTAAACTGCACAGCAGCTGATGAGGACCCCAAATTAGAGAAACATTCTCGATCAGAGACCTTACCAACTAACAATAAAGCGTTTTAAAGCAGTGGGGATCTTGGAGGTCTCGATCAATTTTTGTAATAAATCCATGTTGACGTGTACCTTTTTGGATTACAGCCGAGCGAAGTTGATTAAAGTCATTAACTTGGTCCACTCTCTTGAGGGTATGTCCATCGACTTGATAATTGAAAGTATTGCACTGCTTTTTCGGTGGAACGTCATGACTTGACATTTGGAAACACTAAGGACAAGCCGATTTCATAGACATCAGTCTACAAACAATGCTTGTAAACCTAAGCAGTCATCAACAGATTGAACTACTAAATATAATTTTGGGTTATCAGCATACACTAATTCGTCGACTTCAAGCAGAAAGACGATGCCGTTAAAGAATGATATGAAATGAAGAGGTCCCAAATTGCTACCTTGAGGAACACCGGAAAAGTTGGTGAACTGTGACGAGAAGCAGGACTCAATCTGCACACCGAGAGCTCTGTCGCACAGGTATGAACTGAGTCATTTCGTTAGTTTTATTCATTTAATTTATTCATTGATTTTGTCTGTGAGCTTTTAGCTCGTAGAGACTGACTAATTTGTACACAATGTCGTTATTAGTACTTATTCTAAAATATAAATAACATAAAACATAAAACACAATTTGCAATAAGGAACAATGAAAGCAAATAGAACAAACAGCGTATTAAAATTGGGTGTTACATAAAATGACTTTAAGTTGTCTTTTGAAGTTTTCTAGCGGTAATGCTTTTATGCCTTCTCCAAGAGAGTTGTAGAGAGTACAGTGCAGAGTTATGTCCAAAGGTTCGGGTGTTGACTCTGTTAGACCTTAGATGTCTCCTTCTTCTGGTAAAGTGGTGGTGTCTGTCTTCTCCCCTAGGAAGATCGGTGTTGGTATGGATACTTCTTCCCAGTATCTGATGGATATGGGTACATGCCGCAACTGTGTGGATACTTTTAACCGTGAGTAAGCGTTGACTATCATGAATGAAGGCTGTTGGTGCTCGATGGTGGAAACCAAATAAATTTCTAATGGCTTTGTTTTGTGTAGTTTGCAGGCTTTTCATTGCCGTAGCGTTTGCTGCTCCCCATGTAGCTATGCCGTAGATCAGATGGCTATGAAAAAGCGAAAAGTAAAGATTCCGTTTTGTCTCAATAGGTATACAATCCGATATCTTTTAAAAGACTCCTGCTACTTGAGAGAGCTTTTTATTTAGTTCTCTAATGTGGTAAATCCATTTCAGTTCACTGTCAAACCACACACCTAAGTATTTGAAGTTTTGAACTAGTTAGATTTGTTCACCATCATTTAAAATATTCAGTGTGGATCCCATGTTGTCATTGAACAACATATATTTTGTTTTCGCAGCGTTGAGTGTTAATTTATGTTGATTCATCCACCGCAGCAGTCGCTCCAGATCCTCATTAATCAACGTTTGCAGTTGTTCAGTAGAGGTTGTGGCATATACGAGTACGATGTCATCTGCGTACATGAAAAGGGTGCCATGTAGAGGAATATCCTTCAAGTTGTTAACGTAACAGTTGAACAATGTTGGCCCAAGGATGCTGCCTTGCACCACGCCGTATTCCACTGATTGCAAAACACTGTCGAAGCCTTTATCACTTACGTACTGCTGGCGTTGATTCAAAAAACTTTCGAACCACCGTTGACTACTTCCATTGATGCCAAGTTCGCTTAATCGTCGTAGTAATATTCTTTTATCGCAGGTGTCGAATGCTTTGGATAAGTCTAGAAATACTGCCGCTACTTTTTCCTTTTTATCACAATGCGTTTGAATTTCTGTCACAACATCAAAAAGAGCCGTTTGTGTGTTGGATCGTGGCCGAAAACCATACTGTCGCGACGAAAGTAAGTCGTATTTTTCGAGGTACTCAGTTAGCTGTGTGTTTACTGTTTTTTGCAGAATTTTATCAGTTGCACTGGGAATATTTATAGGTCTATAATCGCAGAAGTTAACAGGTGTCGATGTTTTCGGTATAAGTACAACTTTAGAAATTTTCAATTCGCTGGGGACGTGCGATTGGTTAATCGATGAGTTAACAACACTTGTAATGTTGCTTATTAGAATATCACTACATTGCTTAAGAACATTGGGTTGAACGGCATCATATCCCGCTGCTTTGGATGTAGACATATTGTTAATCGCATGTTGGATCGTTGATTCAGGCGCAGCCTGCAGCGTAAACTGATGACCTGTTTGCATCCTTATGGGCGGTAGGGCCGTATACACAATGTTGTTTGCCAGATTTTTGCCCACTGTTGCAAAGTACTCATTTGCATCACTAACGGCGCGTCTCTTATCTTCATGTTTGGTAAACCGATCTGACAAGGTATTAGTAGATCTAGTTTTAGTTTTGCCCAGAATCTCCCTTTTAACTCCCCAGGTGCCTGCTACATTATTTCGTTGACGTTCAAAGCAGTGAGCAAGGTACAGCCTGATTTTTTTTCGTTTCAATTTAGTCACTCTATTCACCCAGTGGCGGTAAATGTTATGAGTGTATTCATCTCTGGAATTCATGCGATGTTTTGAATACCAGTAATTTTTTGTACGGATGCAGTCACTCATCTCTTTATCTACCCATGGCTTCGACTGTTTTATAGGACTATCTCTCGCTTCCTTAATCTTCGTTGAGGCTCTTATCGCAGCTTGGAGGTGAGAAATAAGAGCATAATAGTTGGCGTCAACTGAGCTTCGTGCATTTGTGTCAGGAAGATTCTGTAATAGACACTCACGAACTAAATGGACATTAGTCTTTGTGTGTGTTATTCTCTCGGCTGGCGTTCGATCAATTGCGCACTCAACTTCGATAAACATTGTGTCATGATCAAATAGGCTATACTGAAAGTGCTGAATATTGATCAGTAGGTCGATATTGTTCGTGATAACGTGATCCAGGCAAGCTCCTTGGCGCGTCGGTGTGTTATCGCAGAAATAAAATCCTTTGGATAGGACCAGATTGGAATAGCGTTGCACAATGGTACTCGTCGACAGAAGATCGAAGTTGAAATCGCCAGCGATGATCGTTGAGCCAAATGTTTGTGTTGTTAGAAAATCCTCGAGCAAATCTAAAAATGTGTTAGTGGGTGATGTTGGACTATCTGGTGGTCGATAAATGCAAGCCAGTCCTGTTTTTTTCGCGATCTCCAATCTCAACGGCCACAATACTGTTATATTCATCACAAAAAGTGTACAGTAACTTGCTAGGGATTTTTTTATGTAGGGGAAAGTAGGTAAAGACGGACACCCTAAGGTTTAATCTAAATATTTACTTAGGTATTGCTATTTAGATCGCAGTAGTTATACAAATAGAAATTTAAGGTCATTTGTTTTCATAATCATTTTTGGTATTAGTGAACTTCCTCCAAGTTTCATGTGTTTTGGGTCATCAAAAATAAGACTACAAATTGCTGTTTTTTGACATGGTTGGGAAAGACGGACACTTGGGGTGGGTAAGATGGACACTACGAAGGTAAAGGTGGACACTCACAAAAAAGATGTAGTACGTTAAGTATTCTTTTGATTTATGTGTTAAGTGATGGCCATACATTACTCTACGTTATTAGCCATCACGTGACAGTTTGAGAGGATGGGTTTCGATGAAGGCGAAAATTCTCCGCCTATATGGCCTGTTCTAACTGCTAAGTGATTAATATCTGCTGGTTTCTCTCGCGGGTGTACTTTGTGGACATCTGTAGTACACAACAGATGCTACATGTGAAAATTCTTGGAAAATCCGTGTGTCCATCTTTCCCTACCATAGTGTGTCCGTCTTGCCCGACCTGGTTGTAAATTTTTCAAACGATCGTAGCTCTTCATCGGAACATCGAAAATCTGCTGGATTTTCACTAGAAAACCGAGGAAAGACTAATTAATCACTTTACTATTGTGAACAAATGAAAACACGTAAGTTTCACGAGTTTTTCACTATTTTCCGTGGAATAAAAATTACATCAAATTGCGCGTTCACGAAAATATTCTTTGTTTTACTTACATATTTGACAGTTTGCTTGCTGAAAATCGATAATGCAACTCAAAAGCATTAACACACTAGAAAGAAGGTATTCGCATCACTTAACTATCATAATACATTCTAGTTTGTGAAATATTAAAAGTGTCCATCTTACCCGCAGTGTCCGTTTTTACCTACTTTCCCCTACCGTAAACGCGGCAAACTTTGATAGTACGGGTAACATTGATAGCGCGTGATATCCTGTGCATAACTACCTATTACCTATGAGACATTATATTTACAATATTTGTTCTACTACTATTTCATAGTTGAGGTGTTACTGTTTGTATACAGTTTGGATTTTGTGTTGTTTGCGTGATGCATTTTGCAATAAACTGAAAAAAACAGTTTTCCTGCTTTAGAACTATCTTATAAGGTGCTCAAACAATCATATATTTCTTATATAACTGTCCCAAGAAGCAATATTTGAATAAAGTTTCTAGAGTCAGTGACATATTAGTGTCAAATTTTTCACATACATTCATTCATAAAAATGTGAATGTGTCCCTTAAACTTGCACTTTTGAAAATAATATCCCAAAATGATCAAAATCTGACCATGGTGTGTTCATTCTGGTTGCTCAATTTATTAGAATCAGACGGCCTTTGAACGCATGAGCTACCATACACTACCGTAACCATAACGACCAACACATTGTTTATAGACAAATCATTCACCACCAGTTCCTCCGGTAGTGCAAATTCGAGATAAATAAATTGATTCCTTTTGCATATTGAGAGTGCTTCATGCAACACTGTTGTAAACTAAAAAATCATGAACTAACCTCAGGTGAAAGTCTATGCTTCTTATTTATGCTTGTATGGACTAAAGTCTAACGATGCGAGAGGCCTAAACTGAACAAAATGAGTCTACGTGGTCCATAAACGTGGACCTTTCTAACATTTTCCTTAATTATTCCAGCATTATCAAAGTTACCCGAAAACGAAAAACTAGTCATAGGTTACAAAAAATAATCAATAGCGTAGTTGAAACAATACTGATGAATTTCGATGTTGTACATGCATTGTCGTATACCTAGTACTTATTTTAAAAATACGAAACCCGGAGTAAATTTGTTGAAGTGTCATATATCTGAGTAATACTTAAAAAAGCTATGAAAGTTTGCCGCTTTTACGGTACAAAGATTGCGGAACCACCGCCTCGTCTTGTTGACCTTGAGGCGAAGAAACACTGGTAGTTGTTAAGTGACGTGGAGGTTTCAGACTCTGCATGCAACCACGTTTCCGTGATCATTAGGGCATCAATTGGAACACGGGTTTCATCCAGAAGGAAGCATAGTTCGGTGAGTTTGTTGGAGAGACTTCTGGCATTACAATAAAACAACTTTAAACTGTTGGCACTGTGAAATCTGAGATGTTTGATTGAGCTGATAGTGGTGCTTGGTTGAAAAGGAATTTGCAGGTTTGGATCATTGTCTATATTCATCTAGTGTGTTGATGGATGTAACCTCTCTCACCTTTCCTCTCTCCGTTTGTCTAATCAAAAGCCTGCCATCCTTGAACCAAGCAAATTTTATTTTGTTGTTGCGCCTCAGATCCCTCGCTGTCTTATACAAGAATCGATTTCGTTTAGTCAGTACTTCATTAAGATAAATGTTAACTTTACTGTTGTTCGAAATCATGTTTAAAATTGTAGTTGTGAGTTCCTTTTTTGCTCTCTTTTTTGCCAGTATTTCGTCTCTTTTCGCCTTGCTGTCAAGTTTCACTTGAATAGGTGGAGGAAAATGCGACTTCGAGGATTGGTAGCTCGGAGCTCTAAAAATTTCCTTCACATCTTTGCATTCCAGAACAACTCCTACTTCTTGACAAACCTGAATTGCAATGTCGAGAAGATTTTCACCTTCTGTCTCGGGAACATTTGAGATTTCAAAGGTTTTTCTCAGCTTTTCTTGCTTGAGCTTGTCGATCTCGGTTTCGTTCCACTCCAACTGCTTCCTTAACTCGTAGTTGTCGGTGCGAAGTTGCTGTTGTTCATCCGCCAGAGTGTCCTTGTTCCAGTGTGTTTCGCATACCACGAATCTCATCGACAACTTCCTTTTGCCAGGAAATTACCTGGTCCAGCTTGGATTCCAGTCGTTCAATTGTAGTTTCCAAGGTGGACGTAGCGGCCATTGCTGTCTCAGATTGTGCTTTACTGTTCGGTGAGCGTTCAGCTATGTTCACTGTACTTCTTCTGCTTCGATTTCGGTTTTCCTTGCACGGAACACAAAACCAGAATTTATCAGGATAATTATGCAGTTCCTGATATTCTGCATCAGTCACAGTTGTACAAGCTTTGTGCCACGACTTTCTACACTTTCCATCGCACTGTATCGGTTTTCCGGTACGTAAATTTATGTTTTTTTCACACTTCGCGCACGATTGAACCGTTTGATTCTCCATCTTGAATGTAACGATACAATTGATTTTGCACCTCAATAACTCAATATTTCTGCCAACCTTTCATACTAAAAATGTTCAGCTTCTGTATTCTACTCATCGATCATTTACATACCAATACCACAATATATTTAAATAATGGTAGCAGTGGTCATAAGCTTCTAGAAGGAACTCTTCGATCAAAATAAACTGATTATGGGATAGACGTGCATTTGTTTTGCATTATGCTTTTATGACCAGTATTGTACGATTGAAAATTGTGAAGCCTTGTTGAAACGCAGATTTTGAACAATTAAAGCCGAACTGCATGCATGCAATTCATACATGCTTTTCATAGCAAGGTTGACATAATATTATATTTGATTGACTGGACATGCATTTTTTGAGCTGTATAAGAATCTGCATTCATCTTAAACAAATATTTGAAATATCAATGTGCAACATGTAATAGCGTTGCGTGGCTGCTGAAAATGTGGTACTCTGCTTCCGGCCTTTACGAAATGAATTCGATTGTCTTCCTTGCAAGCTGCAACACGATACAAAGCAGGGCTCAACATTTTCGAAACAAAACAATGAAACTGATTATTCTGCCCTGTCACTTCGATTCGAACAGTTTCATTTTCACTTGATTCCTTCCAGCTGCTGTCATCGAATCGCTTCTTTCTCTCTTTTCCGTCTGTTGTTCATCGGATCGTTTCAAATGAAACTGATGACTATTTCATTTGACGGAGAGAGTGACGGAAAGAGAGACTCTTTCCTTTCCTCAATTGAAACTAGCACCACATCGCGTCGTTTGATGATAGCTTTCTAGTACCGCAAGCCGCAGTTAAAACGGCAATGGCATCCAATAAATACGTCACGCAAATTCCGATCAAAATTTAGGATTTTTTTTTTGCTGTTGATCATTGGCGCTGCGTAACCACTTCGGATTGTGAAACTGGTTTTGGTGTTCTCCGTTTGATATCGCCACGGTTTTCTTTTCTCCCTCGTCCATATATTTGCGCGAAATACTGTGTGGAAGTCTCCTGTCTCCGTTAGCGCTCATTGTCAATTTCGATTGCGAATCGTCATGTGAGAGTGACGGTGATAATCTTTTCTTTCAATTGAAACGCATTTGTATCAGTTTCTAGCCCTTCAGTTGTCAAACTCAAAGCAAGAGCTTCCGAGTAGTTTTCATGTGACTCACGAAGAGCTTGAGAATGATACAAAAGCTTTTCAATTGAAAGCGACGGGTCAAAGCGTCACTACAACCTAATAATTGTCAATTGAAAATGACTTTGTTAGGCTCTGATACAAAGTGTTATTATGTTGTATGGCTGAGAGCTTCATCGGTCCAGTTCCAAAAGCAGACAATCAAAATAAAATCGCTTTGCATCTTGCGAAAATGAGAAAATGGTATACCTAACATGAAAAAAGGAGGAGCAGCTTAAAACAAACATTGTGAGCAGCAAGCGAGATTGTGATTTGTGCTGCTTTTCCATTTTATTTTTAGTTTATTTTTTTTTCGCTAGTTGAAAAGATATGCTGATTATTATAACAAAATTTCGAACAAAACTACACCTATTGATTAAGACATTTGCGTTCAAGATTGGTAACCTGGTGAATGGTTGAATGCTTGGAATCTTAACCAAAAATGGTTAATTTCAATGTACTATTGAAAAGAACTCAACCATTCGATCAATACACTCGCGTTTAAAATCCGGTTAATAGTTGTAACATAATATGCATTTTAAGAGGGTACATTTTCGTTACACTTTCCACAGCATACCACCCTACTAAAGTGCTACCTCGAAGGAGAAGTTTGCTTCGAACCTATCACTGAACAATGAAAATAAAACAAATAGCTTTCTGTAGTTCTACGTCAATCTTGCGGTCGTGGCTTTGCACATAACCCTCCTGATTTTTACGTTGTGCGATAAAGTAACAAACTGTACCAAAGTGGAATTGGTCGTCAACAAATAAGTAATTGAAAAAAGTGAAATGTAAAGCAACATAAAATAGGAATTTAGGCTTTTTCAGAATCAAAAAATTAACTCAACGAACAATTCAAATCATTCGGACTTCAAAAACTAGATTACAAAATAAATCAAATGCCTATGACTACAAAAACAAACATTCAGACATGTTTTAGAGACCCCCACCGAGGTGACTCAAATATGATTTTCCCATTGAATGGATCAAGTCATGTTTTCAAATATTGAAACTAACTGTTGAAGAATTTTCTTAGAAATATTAAAAAGAATATTCATTGGATTTTGGGAATAAATCGATATTTTCATGAGGAACATTGTAAGGCCCAAGCAAATAGAAACAAATGTTATAAAGCTGGAAATACAGCATATTATTGTTTCTGCAAAGCAGCAGTTTATTTTTAGTTAAATCAAAATTTAAAATAGAACATTCAACTCAAATTGTAACAGTCTGAAGTAGTAGCTAGTATATAATTTCTTCAGAAGAGATACTTCAATCCAATAGAATATTTCGATGAATAAATAGCAGTTGAGCAAGTGAATAAAATGAATGGTCACGAGTTATTCTAATTTACTCTTGGAATAGTGCTGTGCCAATATTGTCAATTGACGAATTTCATATTTCAAATTTTTAATGAAATAAATCTTTGCGAAGTTATATTGATGTCTCCGAATTTGACAGTTTGGCATACAATTTCCAATTATGTTTATTTCCTCCGGCATTGAAGTGTCCGTCACTGTTTAATTCGTTACTTCCTTACATACAACTAAATATGCATACATATGCACATTGTGCGCCGATACGTAATTATGTCTATCTGTCGGTACTTGCACAGAATGAACATAAAAGCACAATGTTTACACATTCTCGCGACACTGCAGGGCGGGCTTATTCTTCGCTTCGTAAGAATATCCGCTTGCATAACATAGGTGCAAACTCGAATTAAGTACGTTTTCGTAATCACGTGCTGCTGCCTGTGCGAAAACGGATTAAGCAGAGCAAGCTATAAATCACATTGACATCAACGCCTGCAGAAATCGGCTAGGGATGATCGTTTCTGTACACTCGAATCATTTTGAGTTGGTATTCGAACAAAAACCGTCCACCAGCAATAACATGCACGCACGTGCCCGTTGTTTTGATTAAATTTGCTTCTATTCAATGTAATCCCCACTCTGCGCGCAAGGTTGCGCTTTTCCACCTCACAGACATTTTGTCATAGGTATAAGCATAGATTTATTTATCACCGCGATCGCGGTGGTAAACCGAAACCTATAATAATATAGACAAGAGTGAGTGACCGCGTGCGAGATCAGTACCAATTACCGATTAATTGATAGAACATACGCGCTACGGTATGGCTAATTTACGCTTGACACGATAGAATAATTGATATTGCCGCACGATTGTGCCGACACAGCGCGGAGGCCAAATGCACACAGAACTGATTGACCGATGAATAACTGAAAAAAAAAGCTTTTCAAGATCAGGCTCAGCGCCACGTCAAGTCAATTGGTGAGGAATGACAACCACACCGCGGTGGGGTGGCATACCAACCGCGACAGGCGCCACTCGTGCGGGGAGTGAACAGCTAAAAATAATCGGGAATGTTTTCCTTCCACATGTAACTAGTATTGCACATATGACATAGCGCAGCTGAAACAGCCACTCGCACCGGGCGGATGCATTGGAAATGGGCAAGTATCGGCAAGGTAGCGCTGCTGATTTGAGTTAAATTGCGCATCATGAACTGGGGTGCAACATTGCACAGAGTGCACCCGGGTGAACCTATTTAGTGACCGTGACGGCAACAACCGTATGACGATGACGATGGTTATTCGCAATTTTCCTCTCGCGCTAACGTAAGCGTGCAAACGTTGCTCAAATGGAGGACAGCTGCTGCGACACTAATACGATTAGCTTCCGTCAGCTGTGCAAATGAATAATCGAAAGATCACAGACGATTGGTTTTATTTACACTTGATACGAGTGATGAGTTTCTATGGTACGGGGAAAGACTTTTTAAGAGAATCATATTTACTATTCAGAGTCCTCGTTATTATTTGTGAAAAAATTATCAAAAACGCTCTTATAATAAATTTAGGAGCTTCGCCATTCCATCCAGCTGTTAGGGTTCTCGGTCAAACGTTCCAGCAGCTTCAGAAACTCACTGAAGCTTCGTTCCTGTCGATGTGGTGAGCAACCAGAAATTTCATTCGGTTCGAGCAACCAGTTGCGGTTAGTGGCGCTAACCACTTTATGAACGCTTCTGCTAGTAATCCCGGTCCCAAGTTCAGATGATGTTCTGCTGGAAAGGTCATGATGTATTGGCGTTATTAAAGCCTTGCTCGACACGGCAGCGTCGTGCTCTTGCTCTTACCATAAGTCCGTTAGTGCCTGAATGGCAAGTTTCTTTGTAGTGTCATGCTGCAGGATGCAATGAATTCGTTCGTCTTCATCGCAGCTGATCAAACAGGACAGCAGAGGTGAACTCATCAGCGGAAAACGAACCAAACTCATTAATTCACCAACGTGATCACCTCGGCAATCCCAGTCTTCGAGTAACCACAGACAAGCAGAATGGAGGACGTCTGCTTCTGAAAAAACTCCAATGTTGTTGGAGCTCAGCAAGGTGATGACATCTTCGAACGGGAGTTGCTGTAGGTCTCCGGAAGCTACCAGCGGAAGAAAATATTTACTAATTCTTTTCAACATAATATTCTGCAGAATAGTGTGCTGGAAAGCTGTTGCTTCGAGGTACAGTTCAAAAGCCCTGTCTTCAATCAGAGCAAAAGCGTCATCAACGCAAGCCCAGCATTGGTTCGTTAGTTCCGGAATGCGAAGGAACTCCGCCGCCACAAACACCGCAACAAAATATTTCCTCTGGAGGCGTGGACTGGCCGACAGCAACCACTGATATATGAGCTCGAAAGCCTCCGGTGTTACTTTCTCTGTCGGCAATGTTACAGCCGGAACTTTGTCCATTTCTTCGAAAACTTCGGAGAAACATCGCAACAGCAGCATGTGACAGGCGAAGGTCCGCTCTCCAATACGGATTTGCACATCCGTATGGTGGAGGTCCTTCAACCGCTTGTCTATCAGCTCCAAGTGGTGCGATCTATCGTCATAAACAATTTTTTCCCAGTGCGAATTTGGGTCGATTGATGTTTCCTGGGACATTTTGTAAATTTCTAACTCACTGACAGATTGTAAATTACAACACGACTACTTAGATAAATAGTTTAGTCTCACTTGCGCAATGAAAGGTAGGTATGTACTAATTTATTTATTACTGTAAGACCCTCGAAGGGATTAAATCCGTTTGAAACGATAACAAGACGAAAAATCAATAATATTATCGTGGTACACTAATTCACCATTGCTATTTTGGTGTAGGTTGAAAAACATTCCTGATTAGAGTAAAATTTAAATAATTCAAACCATGCACTACTAGTGATTTTACGTTATGTGTTTAAAATACACACAACGCAAAAAGTATATCCTGCCGCTCCCCTCGCCTAACCTGACTCATTAATTTTAGCACATGTTTTCATTACGTAACCCGTTGCAGTTGGAAATCAATACCGCTCCAGCTGGTCTATTACGCCATTAAACCCATTCAAGAGTGTGTAGGTACCTAGTTTGCATGTTTTACCCGCTGCTTGCTGGACAGAGCAAGTCCCGAGTGGAGCCGGGGGCAATGGAGCACAAACTTCCGCATCCGGTTAGTGCTGTTATTTGCTGCACGCGACTGCCGGTTTTTCGTGGGCGGGAAGCAGGGGGCAGTGCCGGCAATGCCCAGCTTCTCCACCATATTCTACACTATTACTCACACCTTATAGCGTGCTTTAGTCAGGATTCCATTGAGCGGCCGAACGTCGCCAGTAAACCGCGAATAGGTGGTAAACAAGTTCAAGTTCGAAAAGATTGCTGATTTTATTTTTTTCACACATAAAAAGCTATTTCTTTCAGTCAGTGTTGGAAAAGAACACGAGCTTTTACTCTACAAAATTAGCGGAGGACGTGAATATGTACTAAGCAAAGATGTGGTTGACTAGATACTTTATTATGTGAAAGGATTATAGATAGTCGAGCAAGTCACCGGGTTAAAATCGCGTCAACCACATTACGTATCGGGATGAGGGGTGCTGCGACCTTGAAAACGGTACGGTCAGGAAATGGGAATTGCAGAGCCAGTGTAATGGCATAATAGCAACTAATGTAGCAGTATAAATTTAACGTATCTCTTGTGGGGCTTCGAATGAAGCGGAATAATCTCAACAAACACCTCGTGTTCCAAGGAGGGATTCGTCAAACAATCAACCATCGAAGAAATATTGCAATATTTTTTTCGTTTTTTCTCTTAACGGTATCGCTATGTTCATCGAAACAGGTAGACGGTTATAAATAGCAGAGAGCCCGATGAGACCATTCGATAGCAGCAATGTAAACACTTTCCTCGTCTATCATTAGGAGTGAGCAGCATAACCGAATCTGAAACCGCATGTCTGCTAAAATTACATGCATGACAAGCGACCAACGTGCTCCAACATCAATCATTTTGCCTGTAGGAATTGTTTTGATGCTGTCCGTTAGTTAAGGTAAACGACAAATCTATGCTGGTCGGAGGATCGACTCCATCGTTCCTGAGCGAACAAGTGGAGAATGAGAATGTAACCAAAATTAAATAAACGGGAAGCAATTTAATGAATTTACGATGTGGTTTACTGGGAGGAAATTGTTTACCACCATCTCGTGCATCCATTCTGCAATAAAAGTGGGCGTATGAAAATTGACCTCTCGTATGAGAACCGAATCGTTTCACGCGCAGTTTTTCCCCGTTCAATCTTCTACAGCAGCCGGCGGCGGTTATTATCTATTTAGAGGAGTAATAAATGTTCATATGACTTCATGGGCCA
Organism: Wyeomyia smithii; assembly: GCF_029784165.1. Taxonomy (NCBI): domain Eukaryota; kingdom Metazoa; phylum Arthropoda; class Insecta; order Diptera; family Culicidae; genus Wyeomyia; species Wyeomyia smithii. The sequence goes on along the minus strand of NC_073695.1, from coordinate 235,799,733 downwards.
CATTGTTGGATCATTAACAGAATATTACGATCCGTGACATGACGAATCAGAAACGTAAGTTGTTAGCTGCAGTTGGTCAATGAATTGAAGTAAATAGTTATTTGATCTAAATGTTACATTTGGTTGTTTATTAAAAAATACGCAACCCGGGGTGAACATTCTACAGAGACCACAGTTCATTTTATTTAACTTTCAACATAGTTTTAAGGATTGTGTAAAAATACCTATACCTCTATCACACTATAAAGGTTTTAAGAGAACATCGAAAAATTTTGAACCAAATTGTTGCTTTGAGTGTTTGGTTGCTTGAGTAGTTCAAAAGTTATGAATTTTTTTAAAATTAAATACATCGAACACAGTCGTTTTTTATGGTCACCCTATTTCAAAGTTGGTCACGCAAAGTGCTTCAATTGTGCTCAAAATCGCAGGGATGCATCTATGTTGAAAATAATCAAACCCGTATTGTTTCGTTGGGTTGTTAAGGGGACCAGCTCCGATTTTCGATCTTTTTGGGTCAAATAAGAGGTAATTACGTCTAGTTATAAGAAAAAATACCAAAAAATAAATCTAAGTGCTTTTATATGCATAATGTATAAAATTATTGAAATTTACGTCTTGTTTTTAAATTAAATTTACTCAAATTCAAAAAATAACATGTCTCTAAAAGTTACTCCATTTATAGAGTCAAGTATGCCCTTCAAAATGAGACCAAGAGATATTTTTTATGTTTGCCCCAAAATGAATGACATACAAATGAAAAACGCATATTTTTTTATGAAAAATAATAATAACTTTGAGTAAAATTGAGATATTTACGATGTCAGCGTTGCAAATTGTTTCTATTAAAAAGCTCTAAAAGTCGTTCAAAGACAGTTTTGAGATGAAACTTGAAATAAAAAAGTTAGAGCTTAAAATATGTTTTTTCAATATAAATCGGTTGTTTTCAAAGATAGCGAAAAACTTTATTTTACAAAGTTACTTAAAATTAATGGAGCTATAACGTTGTAGAACAAATTTTTCTTCTATCTACAAAGATAAAAAAGTTAGATACTTGATTGCATCGAAAATGTTGGTCACCCTAATTTTTTATAATTTTTCAATGAGCGCTTTATCATATGTAACACCTTTGTAGAAGAAAGTTTTTCTCTGAAATGTTGCTATAGACCTCTAGACCCAAATTTCCCCCTAAATTCGGTTTCTGGACCATTGTGCATTGTAGCCTAGGAGCGCTACAGACCGGTGCATCGTGACGTCATCAAATGCTGCATTTACCTGATGTTCGGACATGGGACTAAAAACTACCATATGGCCTACCGCTACATCAAATGTGGCCAAACGCACACCCGCGATTTCTTGCCAACTAATGTAGACCGCCGATCCGGTGTGCGCCAACGGTGGGGCTTAGGGTTTGCAATATTCCCGGGAATCGATTTCCCGGGAAACGAGAATGAAAAGTCGCATTTCCCGGGAGTTCCCGGGAACCGGGAACAGACAATTTTTTTAGCAAAATGCGATTTTAAATGAAGTTTATCATTCAAAGATAAAATGTTTAAAATTTCATTCTCAATTCGCATGAAAAACAAAAAACAAATAAAATACAGAACCTATTCAAGTTAACATCAAAAATCCGTGATAGATCTTGTAGCATATATTTGCAGAAGAGAAGAATTAAAGGTCTTCATGTCGTCAAAAAATCGCTTCAGATCCGCTGACAATTTTCCGTTAAACTCAAAAATGTTATTTCCTTCTGTAAAACTTTGCACAAGTCTGCTGAATCACCACTGATGTTCGATTTCTAGAATACTTTCAAATCACCGATTACAGCTTTTGCTACACTTAATTGAAAACTGGTGTCCAATTTTTTCAGTTTGTTGAAGAGAAAACTGAGTGTTATGCAGGCTTTGGACGCGGAAAATATTTGCTATATTCGGTACGGATTTTTTTGACAAAATATGTTTTACACTACAGTAAATATTTACTGTTTACTTGAGCTTAATTTTACTTGAGTTTACTTAATTAAAAAAAATTTGCTATGCCATTGTGATATTTTTAAATAAACTGCGTCGCAAATCTAGTTATCTAGTTTTATTAAATTTTTTATTTTAGGTCGAACTAGTTTGACGTATTTAATTTTATTGCAATATTGCATGAGAAACTAAAGTGAATCTTACAAAAATTTTCACGGAACTAGGGAATCCCGGGATCCCGGGTATCAATATTTCTGTTCCCGGGATCCGGGAATCCCGGGAAAAGCTATTTCCCGGGAAATCGTTCCCGGGAATGCAAACCCTAGTGGGGCTGCCCCTAAAACAAGCAATAGAGCATGCCCAAAACGTGCCGAGTTCATCGAGATTCGAAAGCGGGTCTCCACTAACAATCAACAAGGTCGCCGAAAGGTGCCCCCAAACAACACGGAGGAGTTCCCTATCGTCGGCTCCCGTCACCCCATCCCGTTACTCGCCCTGCTGAACCCAACCACCAAACCCGTCAGAGGTGCCTGTACGTATGCTGAGGCAACAAAACCCAGCAGCCATTCTCCAAGGAAACTCGTCTGGAATGACCCTCATTTGAGTTGCAACTGGCGCAGCTGATAACAAGCTCATGCTCACCATGGAGCAATACGTTTCGCTGGTCGCGGAGTGCATCAAAACTTTCCGCACTTGCAAAAGCCGAGCTGAACAACTTCAATCTGTGGTGATGATCGGTATGGACCGTGAAATGATCAAAACTGAAACGCTAGTTCCATCAGAAACAAGAATACCGATCTTGTTGACTTCCTTAACGAACACGAAAAAGATATTGCTATCATCACGGAAACGTATCTTAATCCCGAGGACAACATTTTACTTCCCGATTTCCGGCTTGTACGGCTAGATCTAACATACTCTTCTAGAGGCGTGAAGTAAGCTGTCTACTACCGAGTTTTGAAATCAAAACCATCGGGGTTGGAAGTGACCACTGTGGTCGGTCCCATCACCCTCATCGCAGCCTGCTGTCCCAAGCAAACCAATGTAAGAGACGGGTCGGCGACGGATCTACGAAGCGAAATCATCAAACTGAATCGGCGGAAGGGGCAGTTCGTTATTGCGGACGGCCTCAACGCAAGCCTGGGGCAACAGTTGATATCAAAATGGCTTGATCCTCTTCAACGATCTCCAAGTAGGCGATTAGAACATCCTAAGTCCGGATGCTCCCACCCGGTTGAACAGATCCGGAGTTCACGCCACCATTGACCTGTTTACCTCCAATATGGGCAATACCACCGACCCGTTTGCCCTCCAGGAACTCAGCTCGGACCACTTCCAAGTGCTAGTCGAAGTTGGTTCTTCGGCTAACCGATTTCAAGCTTCCCGGCGTAACTACCATCGTGTTAATTGGGCGTGGTTCCAGCGATGTGTGGACTACGCAATCGACTACAGCGTCCAGTTGGAGTCCACAGAGAACATCGAGCAGTGTCTACAGTCCATCGATGAGGCGATATCCCAGGCCCGAGAACGACACGTGCCGGCTCCCAGACTGGTGCGTAACTCTTTGAACCTAGACAACACAACCAAACGATATGTATAATTCTGTAACATTATAAGACGGCAGTTCTAGTTTCCTGGTCTACCTCACCTGAAGACCATCAATCGTCTCAAAAAATCATCAAAGCCAGAATAAAAGCTTTCCTCAACATCTTAACTTACTCTCAGTCCATGCAAAGCCATTCTGGAAATTTACCAAAACTTTGAAGAACAAGCCGAGACCCATTCCTCCCCTACCACCCCTAACACCAATCTCTGGTCATTTCCTTCTAACACCATCTGAAAAACTTGGTCAACATTTTGTCAACTCTCACAATCTGAGCCATGCCACAGTTAGCTCGCACAAGCTAGCTGTCACCAAGCGCACCAAGAATATGAAGGCCGCAGATGTCGATGACCTTCTCATCTTTGAGTTGAAAAACTTGAGTCGAGACTTTTTCGAACAAGCGGTCTTAAATAAGTATCTGAAGTTTAGCCACTTCTCATCTCGCTGAAAGTTAGCTAACCCCATTCACAAACCAGGTAAAGACCCTACCAGCCCTAAATGCTATCGAAGTTGTGCGAAAAGTTGATCCTCAGCCGTTTACTAGAGTTCGTAAACCAGTATATTATTCTCTCCCAAATCAGTTCGGATTAAGGCAGGGTCACGTCTCCGTTCACCAACATACTAAAATCTCTAGGAACAAGCCCGTTGGTAAAACATCTGCTATGGCATTGTTGGACGTCGGAAAGGCGTTCGATAATGTCTGGCATGATGGCCTGGTGTTCAAGCTGCAGATATTTAACTTCCCGATCTTTCGCGTGAAGGTAATTATCTGTCTGAATTATCTGTCGGACAGATTATTCCAGGTCTTCCTCAACAACACCCCCTCTGATGCGTTTAATGTACACGCAAAAGTTCAAGCTTTAATCATCCAATGTGTCCTTTCAATTCGCACAGAATTTGCTCTGACTTCGCACAACCGTTGCGTGATACGCATAACGCAAAAGTTGTACAAGGAATACATTGACAGAGATCAAAATCAGAATATGTATCATATACACAAAAATCGTAATGTCTCGGTAAACTTCGGCTTCGGGCGAACGATCAGTTTCGAAGCACTCAAAAAACCGTTCTTTACTTTCGCGAGCCGGTGCGTATCAACGGCTCGTGCATCCATAAAAATCGTCAGCAACCGAAACAGCCAATAGCGAGCCTAGTTGCCGCGGAAGTTATTGACGCTGGTGCCAGTAACGCAGAACCGAATGCATGTGAATGAAACCAGAGTCATAATTAAATGCAAAATATTTCGGACTAATTTCATGTTTTTGTTTATTGTTAATGATTGAATGATGTGTTCAAATGACCTGGTTCATGAAAGTGAATCGATCAGGCAATAATTTCTTCAATTGAGTCAGTACCCAACTTATCAGTATTGATTGCTGGTTGCACTGTTTTAACGATGCCAACCTTCTGAGCATCGGCTGATGCTTTATAAGTGTAGTGGTTTGGAGCTGCGCAATACATTCAAAATACGCTAGAGCATCAAATGCGTAATGCCCAACGCACATGCGTTGTACTGGTTCCAATTTTAATCAGTAAATGCGCTAATTTCGCTCATAAATGATCTGGTTACGCACAATCCAACTTTTGCGTGAGATGCTGGGATTCCACAGGGTAGCCTCATTGGTCCTATCCTGTTCAGCATTTTTACCTCAGACGCTCCTTCCTTTCCGGGCGGTTGCATCCTGTCTATGCTCGCAGACGACACTAGGGTCGAGTGACTAGAGCTCTGACACATAGACTACAGGATGGTCTGGATGTGCTGTCTAACTATTTCCACAGCTGCAAGATCTGCATCAATGGGGCTAAGATCCAGGCCATTATATTCCCGCATTCAAAATCAACCCGTCTTGTTTCGCCGGCCAATGCACAGTGGTCCAGGCATGCAATCTAGCGGAACGAAATTATCAACTCCGGATCCTGCTGGTTTTTTGAGATAGTGTTTTCGGTAATGTTCATGAGAATAGCCAACCAAGTAATATTTTGGTATGAAATTACATAATAAAAAAACTTTAGTACTAGTTTAGTACACTAGACTAGTACTAAAGTTTTTTATTTCATGTTTGTCAATTTAGAAGGATGGTTTCTTTAACAAAATTTTTCATTAGCCAGTATTATGAAACCCTTCCAAAGTCACAACTATTCAAGAAGCCACAGTGTATGAAACATTGATTTTTTTGGACAAAATGGACGAAAAAAAACCTAGGCGACATCCATAAATTACGTAACGCAAAAAACTCAATTTTTGAACCCCCACCCCCCATATGTAACGAAACATAACGCCAACACCTGCCCCCCATAAAAATTACGTAACGCTGCAGAAGGATTTCCTTGATAAAAATGCTCGTTTTTGGAAAGTTTCTCCAGAGATTTTTCGTTACCTAACGCTGAACTCACCTCCCCCTCTCCTCTGTGTAACAAATCGTAACGCTCAAGGATCGTAACGCTCTCCTCCCTATGAGTGTTACGTAATTTATGGATGCCACCCTAGAACTAATTAGCAAACAATCTATAATAGAGATGAAAAAATTCAAATAAATGAACTTCAACTTCAAAAAAGAAACTTATTCTCTGGTCGACCGTCAAGGCAAACAATTCAGTCTCCTTTCGATCTGAGTTGGTATTCGTATAGATGTGTATGGTATGTGTATCTGTATTGTATAGTGCATAGTACGCATATAGTGTGTGTTGTATAGCATATAGGTATGTCAGGAATAAATTTTTACCCCCACCTCAAGTCCCAGGTCGAGCCATTTTTGTGGACTTAGGTAATACTCCTTAACTTTTGTATTCAAATCAGAAATGGTCGACAAAATATTTGGGTATTTTAAGATCATTTCATTCAATCAATTTTATTTCGAAAATATGGTTTGCCTAGATTTTTTTTTTTGTAAATATGTATCTCCAAATGTGGAAAGTGAGGATTGTAAAGTACAAGGAACGTTAGTGGGATGGTTTGACACTCTTCCCTACCATGGAGAGGGGGAAGAGAGGGCTTCACACAAATCAACCTCGGACACAATTTTAAACTCTATGATAGCGATTTCCGGTTTCTGGGAAACACACGAAATGGTTGAATGCTACTTAGTATGAGTATTTCCGGAACCAGAATGATGTCTAGAGGCCAGAATTCTGATCACTACTTCGCAAATCGATGCTGATTGATCATTTCTGATCTTGCTGAAACTTTGCACAGTTGTGCCTTTTTGATAAAGAAGTCATTTTGTAATATTAGTTGTTCATATTGACTCACGACTGCTGTTCCAAAAGGACCTATTCGAAAATGTGATTCATGAATAGAATTTTCAGATCAGATAAATGGTTTGTTCGATTAAAATGGTGACTTCAGCAGACTTTATTTCGGCTCTAGAAAAATATATGCACTGTAAAAATTGTTTTTTTTCCTGTTCTAATTTTTTCAAATTATCACAAATTATTAAATATCTCAAAACGTTATTTTTAAAAAATCATTTTTTTTATACACTAATGATGACAATATGTACTGCTATCATCTGTCCAAATTTGGTGATGGTAAAATGAAAAACAAAAAAGCTATTTATGATTGAGTATTTTGACTTTTTTACTCAGAACTTTTTTTGAATGTTTTTTTTTTTCTAGCTACACGTTACAATGTTATAAATTATCGCTAAGAGTATTATACTAATCCAACGCGCAGTTTTTGTAGGCTTATCAATCATTTTCATGCTGGCCTTGTTGAAAGTCAATATGCGTAACTCACCGGCGCACAGTGGGACGAAATCGTTTTTTTTTTAAATCGGACAACCAGTGCACGTCAATGAGTAAGCCATGGACGTTTGGTGATTTAACAGATGCTCAGAAATTTTAGCGAAGTATTGAAATGTGTAACTTTGAAACTTCTGTGCGGCGTACCCTGTTATCAAAAAGTTGTAAAAATATTACGAGCTCACGGGGTAACTAAATTAAACAGTGCGTGTTTATGACAAATAAATCGTTTAATTTTTAACAGCTGCTGGATTAGAAGTCGCGATTGTATGATAATCACTTATCTGTGCACACAATATTTTAAATTTATACGAAAAGAATTATTCGATTAAACTTTAAAAGAGGACGTTTTGTTAATTTATCTAAACTGAACCTAGGGTAGGTGAGCCAGTTAGGGCAAGTGCACCAGTTATGGATATATCGCATAAGCGCAATGGTACCAGTTATGACAATATTCCATTTAAACTCCATAAACCATAACTGGTCCATGCCATAACTGGTACATTTTTTAGGTATTGCCATAACTGGTACTTCTCCCCTATAGTTTTTTTTTCTTAGGGTAAACTATTTTATTCCGTTGGTGATCAAAGGAACCTGGTAGCTAGCTTCTATATTATTTTGCTATACCAACCGGTGCCTTTTGAGTTTATAGTAGGGCTTTCCAAATTATTCTGAAGCCGCCATTTCCAAACTTGGCGGAAATTCAGGTAGAGCTAGTGATGGTGTGATATTACTCATTGACTGAGTTTAAAATTCCTTAATGCAGTTCTTGGTTCTTGAATGTTGAGCCGATGTTGAACCTAAACAAAGAATTATTCTGTACCAAGCTGTTCAGCTGATTGAGCTAACGAATTTGGTTATTTGTGTTGGCCAGTGATTCCAAACAAATTCCGATACGGCAATGTCAACTAGGTGCGTCATATGATTTCCAACTATTGACCTTGTTCCTTTTGCTTATCGAGGCTATTTTGTGCTTAATATGTGTAAACAAAATGTTCATGTGCTTCATAACTTCCAAAATTGTATTTGGTTTTTTCAGCTGGCGCGCAAGTCGATGAATCACAGCTGTTTTCTCATCAATTTGATTTGTCAGCAAATTTTGCTGATCGGTCAGTGTATTGATTTCGAATGATGCCGTCCCCAAAGTTCGACACGACTCGTATTGTAGCGGAAATGCGATGTGCGAGAAACGCTAGAGAAAACTAGTTAGTATTAAGCATTTCGTTTCGACTAATTTGGTTTGCCATTCTCTTTCTTGCATCATTTTCCAAGTTCGTTGTTAGTTCTACTGTTTGTAATGCAAATTGATAATAATGAACCGAGTAGATCAACCATAACGGTACGAAAACATCAGTTTAATTGTACTATTCATCTTCTAATTGTTTTATAATTCGCAAAAACAAACTTTCACAGGTTCAGGAATTAAGGTCGAGGTCAAAATTTGAGAGGTTGTCGTAAACTTAATGGCGCAGCGACGCGAACCGGGTATCAGCTGATAGTCTATTATAATGATAACGTTTGTTTCGAACTAATGATTTGGGATCATTCAAACCGAAGCGAAAAAAAACATCGATCTATGCGTGCATAGTCGAAACAGAAAACATAATTGGTGCATCAAGTGCATCGATGACGGTCCAAAGAAAGCCATCATAGCGGACCTCAAAAATGATCGCAATGATAGCTGGTGGACATTGGTTTATGATCGAACGCTGCAGTGCGTGCGTCAGCGAATAACACGCTATGCAGCTGGAGCGTGTGAAATTGTGATTCTGGTTGGCGTATGAGGCATGCACAATTGTAATGTTGTCTAGAATTGGACTGTGGGAAATTGGTTATAGAATGTTATTGGATATTTGTTAGAAGTGTTTGGATGATTGTAGAATTTTAAGTTATAGACCCATAAACTAGAAGAAAGGGAAAAGTTGTTATTTTGCTAGTTTTAATTGTACTTCACTTTAAACAGTTTTTTAGTGGTCTTCCTCCTTTGAAAAGTTATATAATTATCACTGATAATTTATCAATAATATATGATTATTTGAGCTATATGATTTCATTGTTCCAGCATCCAACTACAAAAATTTTCTCGAAACAATTGATGAATAATATCGACAAAAGAGAAACTCATTACAAATGTGTTCCCGAATATCTTTTAAAATAATATAAATAAACCAGTACATTGTAAAAATAATCACGAAGAAGTAAACAACTGTCCAACGGATCATGATTCGAAACTTTTACCAACTAAAATTTTGTCATGGGACAAGATTGGTCGTAAAGCATCTGAAAAGCAGTATTTTGCTAGAAACGATCTTTTGAGATAAATTCTAGGACGAGGATGTTCTCATTCCGAAAAAACCAATCATTTTAAACGATTTGCCTTTTAGATTTGAACGTATCCAATATCCAATATCCAAGTAAGTTTAAAAGGATTGTTTAAACATTATTTTTGTTTATATTAACAGACGTTTCTATACTCGCTATGATACATACATGCGTAATTGAAAACAAGATAGGTGGGTGCAAAGTCTGGTCAGACAACTTCACATGATTGCCTTCGGTAGAGCGGCGGGCGACAACTTGACCCATTTTGCAGCACGACGGTAAATGTGATGGATAGCATCCTTTTACGCTTTCACGATGGAATTGACACATCGGAGGGAAACGGCATCGACTATAAAAGGTGATAGTATTTTCTTGGTCAAGATTGATATTTTGCCATTGGGTGCAGTGAGCGAACGCCCGGTGCTGCTAGCTAAATTGAACTATGAACCGGTTACCATGCGTCTCCATTTAGCAAGTACACAGATTGTGTAGGTAAAAGTACGATGGAGTGCAAATTGTACGCCGATCCGGCGCTAACTGAAAGCGGAGCCAATATCAAAGCGCAGGAGCTAATAAATTTGCGATTGACTCTGATTGGGAATGATTGAAACTGATTCCGTTGCTAGCTCACGTTGACGTTGATCAATGGACGGAGACGGTTGAACGATGTCCCGACTAGAGTGGCGTGTCAAGAGCAATATGTAAGTTTCTTTTAGGTGCGCATATTTTTCATATTCTTAAGCATCGATTAAGCGCAAATTTCTTTTTACAACCTTTCTCACCAATCAACGGTAGCGGCATATTCTTCACTTGAAGAGATAGGAGAAGGAGATACTTTACGTGCCCAGTGCAAAAGCCGTTGCTGGTTGAAGATCCATGCCAGCTGTGCACTCGTGCAATATTCAAATAACGCAAATGCAAATTATTACTAGCTTCACTTTTCTATGGGTGTACTGAACCGTTCACCTGCATTGGGTTTGGCGAAGCGTGCTAGTGCTGGACAAAGGAAAAAGGCACCGTGGGGATGGTTTGCAAATGCAAGGCAATCCAACAAGTATAACCTTGCTTGAAAATCAGGGTCGACCCCATGAGTAAGTCTGCAGAGAAATATAGTTAGCGATAGATCACGATGACAGGCAATGAAATCTCATAGCAAGTTACTATCATATTTTGTGGCCGCTTTGCGGCAAATTTCGACAGAATTATTTGACCATCTATTAGTTAATCAAGAAAGTATGTTATTTATTCAGAATAACCTGCTGGCCGAACCGGAAATGGCTTGACAATTTGTCATAGATTCTGTTTCCATCGTCACCATGCCGAAGCAGATACTGGCAATCGTTTCTAACAGCGGGACAGCCTTCGGAAAACCGGATTTGATTATATATCAGCACTCATTTCTAGGAAATCGATTTTACTTTCGACACAGAGTGCCGGCATACTGGCCAGGTTTTCCACGGAAGTCGGCCTCATTGTGATCCCCCACCGCCTCGAGCACGGATGCTTAGCGGGTTGAATTGTATTATTTGCCTTCTGGCAACGGTTTTTCAATTTCACTGAAATGACTAAGGACGATTTTGACCTGACCAAAACCGTATTTGCTGCCAACTGAGTGCCATTTGTTTGCGAAGTGGAGAAGACAGCTTTGGCTCTGGTCCAGTATGAGAGACGTTACACATTCGAGTGTGTTGATGCTTTTCCCGAGAACTGGGATCAATTGGACGAAAATCTAATGGATGGTTAATAGAATTTCTGACTAGACGGGGGACTAGCTGGAGTAATAATTTTCTGGCTGGTGGTTTATGAATAATCCATACCTCTTGAGTGATAAATCAATTGTATACAACTTTTTCGTGCTAAACTAAATTCTACTGTACAAAGTTTTGGTGGCTTACCTCCTCCATTCTGCTGACATAGATACGGAAACCGCCAGATGTTTCCCAATCCGACAGAATAACCGATAATACTGAGGAAAAATTGCATTTTACCAGACCAGGCTGCCCGATCGGGATCACCGTCCGGAAGACCAGCTCCTTCCCGCGATCCGATCGAGTTTCGATCCGGCGGGGACAGCATGATGGTAACGCCGTGGGTTCCGTCCCCGCGGGCCCGCGTATTCAGCGGAGCCATTTCGTGTCCGTTGTTCCGGATGCAACCACCGGGACCGTCCACCTTAGTGGTCATCGCCACTACTACTACTGTGTCCCCGGAAACGACGTCCACAGGTCGGCGTCCGGATGGGATTTGGTGTTCGTTGCTGCAGTGGTTGCGGTAAAGGTGGCGGATCCGTTGCGTACCACGTGGCTTGTGCGGGACTGCTTCTGTGCTCCAATGTCACGGTTTACACTGGCAATGGAAACAAGAGAATACACATGGATGCAGTTAGAATCAATATAGTATCATAGAGGTAATTTTGAGCACAAGTTTAAAAGTTAAATTTCTAGCGCTTATTTCGTTGGTGGATATTCCGATTAACGCTAAGGTATTTTAAAATTTCGCGAAAAAATCTCAGCAGTTTACACTTATCTAGTTTAAAACATAAAAAAAAAGAAAATAGCTCCGCCAATTTTTCGGACATCAATCATAACTGTGTGTGTGTGTGTGTGTATGTGCAGATTTTTAGTCTCACTCACTTTTCTCAGAGATGGCTGGAACGATTTTCATGAAATTGATTGCAAATGAAAGGTCTTGGTGCCCCATAAGACCCCATTAAATTTCATTGTGATCGGATTTTTAGTTATATATCAAAATGTAAAAATCATGAAACATCATTATCTCAAAAACTACACTACCGATTTGAACAAAATTAGTTTCAAAGGAACGGGCTACCTGAAATACCCTTAAATTTTGAATTTTATGAAGATTGAACTTGTGGTTCAAAAGTTATGAAAAAAAAAACGTGTTTTGAAGACTGTTTAATCTCACTCATGTTTCTCAGAGATGGCTGGACCGATTCTCATAAATTCAGTGTCATATGGAAGGTCTAGTTGCCCCATAAGACCCTATTGATTTGTTTTGCAATCGGACTATTACTTTGCCTGTTATGTATGAAAATGTGTAATCCAGCTATGAAAAGGAACATATTCCGAAGACTACTTGGACTCACTCACTTTTCTCAGAGATGGCTGTCCCGATTGCCACAAAATTAGTGTAAAATTAAAAGTCTAGCTGCCTCATAACACCCTATTGAATTTTACTGTAATCGGACTGTAACTTCGTCTGTAATGTACCGAATTGTGAAAATCACGAAACTTCATTATCTCAGGAAGTACACAACCGGTTTGATCGATATTATTATCAGATGAGCGGGCTAGCTGAGGGTTAACTGATGAACAACACATGTTAACAGAATCTAAAAGTGGTTGTCTTTAAATTCAAAAGGGTGTCCAGGGTCAATGTTTGGTTTCTATGCATCATCCCGATTACTGAAATATCCATGTTGAGTATTATTCGGTCATTTTCGACTGTTTCCTAGAAGTTGCCATGTAGCAATTTTAAATGGTGCCTGACGTCAATTGTTAGATCCTTGCATCATTCTGGTTCCAGAGATACTCATATTGGATACCATTTGTTTATTTTAGGCTGTTTTTCACAAACCGGTAGTCGCCATTTTGGATTTCAAAATAGTATTTAAGATAATTTCTGGCCTCTATGCGTCATTCTGGTTGAAGAAGCACCCATATTGAGTGTTATTCGATCTTTTGCGGTTGTTTCCCAGGAATCGGAAGTCGCCAACCTAGAATCCAAAATGGGGTCTGTGGTCGATTTCAGCTGCTATGTATCATTCTAGATCCGGAGATACTCATGTTAGACGGGAATCGGCCATTTTTGGCTGTTTTCCAGAAACCAGAAGTTGCCATCCTGCAATTCAAAATAGTGTCTGAGGTCAATTTTTAGCTTCTTGCAACATTCTGGCTCCAGAGATACTCATATTGGGTGGTATTTGGTCACTTTGGGCTGTTTTTCAGAAACCGAAAGTCGTCATTTTGGACTTTAAGATTGCCTGTGAAATCAATTTCTGTCATCTGAGCGTAATCCTGGTTCCGAAAACATTCATATTGAATGGTATTTGGTCATTTCCGGCTGTTTGCCAGACACCGAAAGTAACCATCTTAAAATTCAAGATTGTGTCTATGATAAATTTTTAGCTTCTGTCCAGCTGTCTGGTTCCGGAGATACTCATATTTAATGGGAATCGTCTATTTCAGGCTGTTTTTCAGAAACCGGAAGTTGCCATCTTACAATTCAAAATGTTGTCTGAAGTGGATTTGTGGCTCCAGTGCATCATTACGATTCCGGAAATACCCATGTTGGGTGGTATGTTTGTCGTTTGTCGCTGTTTTTCCGAAACCGAAAGTCGTCATTTTGGATTTCTTAATGGCATTTGAAGACAATTTCGATCGATTTTAGCTCCTGTGTATCATTCTAGATCCGGATATTATTATATTGGGTGGAAATCGACCATTTTGGCTGTTTTCCAGAAACCGGAAGTTGCCATCTTACAATCCAAAATGTTGCCTGAGGTCGATTATGGAACAAATTTGTTACCACTAAAAACATTTACCTGCCAAATATGGTTCCATTTAGTTGGTTAGCTCTCGAGATGTGCAGAAATTTGTGTATCATTCGTATGGAACCCCTCCTTTCTAGAAGAGGGAGGGGTGTCGAACCATTATGGACATATTTGTTACCCCTAAAAACGTTCACATGCAAAATTTGGTTTCATTTACTCGGTTAGTTCTCGAGATGTGCAGAAATTTATGTTTCATTTGTATGGCACCCCTCCCTTTCAAAAGAAGGAGGGGTGTCAAAATATTATGGATATATTTTTTACCACTAAAAACATTTACCTGCCATATTTGGTTCCATTCAGTTGATTAGTTCTCGAGATGTGCAGAAATTTGTGTTTCATTTGTATGGAACCCCTTCCTGTCAGAAGAGGGAGGGGTCTCAAACTATCATAGGAACCTTTATCGGCACCAAAAACCCCTATATACAAATTTTCACGTCGATCGGTTCGGCAGTTTTCGAACCTATATGAATCAGACAAACAGACCGGCTTGCATTTTTATATGTATAGATTACAACATCAATATTTTAGAACCTAAAGAGTTAATATACATTTATTGGTTTGAAGCGTTAATGTAAATCTATTTTTACAAATAAAAGTTTGAATTAGAAAGGCTGGGTCTGACCGCTAGGTGGATTAATTTAGGTTTTTATGGTATGTTTCAATTCTTCTAAAACATTCCGCGTCGAACACTCGACAGAAACGGACGTGCAAAGTGGTCGTTCTATTACAATCCGGTCCGTGTGTACGAATAGCCAAACAAAAGAGTGTATTATTCAAGGCCATCAGTTGACAGTCGAGTCCGTGTCGCTGTGCTGAGTGATCTCACACCCGGCTCACTGCTGGTGACTGTGTTGGTGCTGCTGTACTGGTGCCGCTGGCTGCTTTGGGTGCAGCTTCGAACGATCGGACAACCACTGCTGGAAGGAAGAAGTAAAGAGGTACGTGTTCTTGTAGGCGCTAGTTCGCTAGTGCGCTACATTTAGCGCGATGGATATAGATCCCTCGCCTCCCGTGCCACCATCTCCGAACCCCCCTGACCCTGACCCTTCTGTTACCCCCTCCCCTGTTCATTCTCCAGTCCCCCCTCGCCCCAGGCTTTACCCGGACGGATCTCAACAGGGCAGCTATACTGTTTATTTTCGTCCAAAGGCAGGAGTGAATTCAAAGCGATTAAACATACTGCAAATTTCAAAAGACCTGACGAAGGAGTACAAGGCCGTGACCGAAATTTCCAAGGTCCGACCTAACAAGCTCCGTGTCGTGGTCAGTGATCTGGCACAGGCCAATGCTATCGCTTGCTCTGAGCTCTTCACACGCGAGTATCGCGTTTACATACCCGCACGAGACGTGGAGATCGACGGTGTCATAACCGATTCGAGTCTGTCTGTCTAGTGTATCCTAAAAAGCGCAATCGGTTGCTTCAAAAAAACCGAAACACAGGCGAAGATTTTGGATTGTAAGCAATTGCGGTCCATGTCTCTCGTCGGCGGTAAAAAAGTTAACACTCCGTCAGACTCGTTTCGCGTTACGTTTGCCGGATCTGCACTCCCTAGCCACGTCTCGATCGACCGGGTTCGTCTGCCTGTGCGATTGTATGTACCCCGTGTTATGAATTGCACCAATTGCAAGCAGTTAGGCCACACAGCCGCCTACTGCTGCAATAAGGCACGATGTAGCAAATGTGGGGAAACTCATGCGGAAGATTCTTGCAGTGTTAATGCTGAAAAATGTATTCACTGTGGGGAAAACCAGCATGAGCTCTCTACATGCCCGGTGTACATGCAGCGCAGAGATAAAATCCAGCGGTCACTTAAGGAGCGTTCAAAGCGTTCTTACGCTGAGATGCTGAAGAAGACCGTGACCACTTCTACCATAACATCGAACCCCTTTGATCTGTTGCCCTCCGATGAAAGCGATTCTGACGATTCACCAGCGGGAACATCTTACGCCAATCCTGGGGAGTCTAGAAAGAGGAAAAATGTTTCTTCTCCTAAACTTCCCCGTAAAGGTCCTAAGATTTCTCAAAGTGAAATGAAAGTTACAAACAAACCAAACAGTGCTGCGGAAAAACCGAAGCAAACTCCTCCTGGGCTTGCAAATTTAAAGTCCCAGAAGGAGTTCCCAGCACTGCCAGGAACATCTAAAACCCCAGTTGTTCCTTTTGCACATCCAGTTGAGGAAACAAACTCTGGATTAGTGAAATTTTCTGACATTGTGGACTGGATTTTTGAAAATTTCAATGTACCCGATCCAATTAAAATTTTTCTTACAGCATTCCTCCCAACAGTTAGATAATTTTTGAAGCAGTTGACTGCCCAATGGCCCCTCCTTGCAGCGATTGTATCCTTCGATGCCTAATTCAACTGCGTATATGAAGGATTCTATCTCTGTCTTACAGTGGAATTGTAGAAGTATTTTACCAAAAATTGATTCGTTTAAAGTTTTGATAAATAAAAACAAATGCGATGCATTTTCCCTTTGTGAAACTTGGCTTACTTCAAATATTGATCTCAACTTCCATGATTTTAATATTATTCGCCTTGATCGAGACACCCCATATGGAGGAGTACTTTTAGGGATTAAAAAGTGCTATTCTTTCTATCGTATTAACCTCCCCTCGATTCCAGGCATCGAAGTTGTCGCATGTCAAATGACAATACAAGGTAAAGAGCTTTGTATTGCCTCAATATATATTCCCCCCAGAGCACAGGTTGGGCAACGGCTGCTCTTTGATTTAATAGAACTTCTTCCCTCGCCACGTTTGATTTTGGGAGACTTCAACTCTCATGGCGTGGCTTGGGGTTCCCCATACAATGATAACCGCTCCTCTTTAATCTATAACCTTTGCGATGACTTCGACATGACTATTTTAAACAACGGTGAAATGACACGTATCCCGAAACCTCCAGCGCGCCCAAGCGCTTTGGATCTATCCTTATGTTCGACGTCGCTACGGTTGGATTGCACATGGAAGGTAATCCTTGATCCTCACGGTAGCGACCATTTGCCTATTCTTATTTCAATTAATAACGGGTCGACTCGCATGCGACCAATTGACATTCCGTATGACCTCACACGGAATGTCGATTGGAAGTTATACGAGGAAATGATTTCAAAAGCGGTCGAGTCGATTCAACATCATCCACCACTTGAAGAATACAACCTCCTCGCGGGCTTGATTCTCGACGCCGCGTTGCAAGCCCAAACGAAGAAATATCCCGGCGTAACGATCAAAGAACGGCCTCCCACTCCGTGGTGGAACCAAGAGTGCTCCGTTGTCTACACGCAAAGATCCGACGCGTTTAAGGCCTACCAGAAGGGAGGTATACCTGGCGACTATTTACGGTATTCTGAGCTTAATACCAAGCTTAAAAGTTTGGCTAAAGCAAAGAAACGCGGATATTGGCGTCGGTTCGTGAACGAGACGTCGAGGGAGACATCGATGAGCACTCTTTGGAACACAGCCCGAAGAATGCGGAATCGCGTAACGATCAACGAAAGCGAGGAGTCTTCAAGTCGGTGGATATTTGATTTTGCCAGGAAAGTATGTCCGGACTCTGTTCCTGAACAAAACATTGTTCGCGATGCGTCTCCGGGCCACGACGCGATAGAATCACCTTTTACGATGGCAGAACTTTCAGTTGCCCTCCTGTCCTGTAACAATAACGTGCCTGGGTTGGATAGAATCAAATTCAATTTGTTGAAGAATCTACCCGGCAATGCCAAGAGGCGCTTGTTGAACTTGTTCAATAAGTTCCTGGAGCAAAACATTGTACCGCAGGATTGGAGGCAAGTGAAGGTGATCGCCATCCAAAAACAAGGGAAACCAGCTTCTGATCACAACTCTTATAGGCCGATTGCAATGCTATCCTGTATCCGGAAATTGATGGAAAAAATGATACTCCGTCGTTTAGACCATTGGGTCGAATCAAATGGTCTACTATCAGATACTCAATTTGGCTTCCGCCGTGCCAAAGGGACGAATGATTGTCTTGCGTTGCTTTCAACAGATATTCAGCTGGCGTATGCTCGCAAAGAACAAATGGCGTCTGCGTTCTTGGACATTAAGGGGGCTTTTGATTCTGTTTCTATTGATTCTTTCGGGTAAACTTCACCGACAAGGATTTTCTCCAATTTTGAACAATTTTTTGCACAATTTGTTGTCCGAAAAGCACATGCATTTTACGCATGGCGATTTGGCAACTTTTCGCATTAGCTACATGGGTCTTCCCCAGGGCTCATGTTTAAGCCCCCTTCTTTACAACTTTTATGTAAATGACATCGACGAATGTCTGGCAAATTCATGCACGATAAGACAACTTGCAGACGACAGTGTAATCTCTGTTACAGGAGCCAAAGCTGCCGATTTGCAAGGACCATTGCAAGAAACCTTGGACAATTTGTCTGCTTGGGCTTTACAGCTAGGTATCGAATTCTCTCCGGAGAAGACTGAGATAGTAGTTTTTTTCTAGGAAGCATGAACCTGCTCAGCTTCAAACACAATTAATGGGTAAAACGATTTCTCAGGTTTTGGTACACAAATATCTTGGTGTCTGGTTCGACTCTAAAAGCACCTGGGGTTGTCACGTGAGGTATCTGATGAAAAAATGTCAACAAAGAGTGAATTTTCTTCGTACAATAACCGGACAATGGTGGGGAGCCCACCCAGGAGACCTTATAAGGCTTTACCAAACAACGATACTGTCTGTTATTGAGTACGGGTGTTTCTGCTTCCGCTCCGCAGCAAACACACATTTGATCAAACTGGAGCGAATACAATATCGTTGTTTGCGTATCGCCTTGGGTTGCATGCAATCGACCCATACGATGAGTTTGGAGATCTTAGCTGGAGTACTACCATTGAAAAACCGCTTCTGGAGCCTGTCTTCTAGTATTCTAATCAAATGTGAGGTCTTGAACCGTCCCGTGATTGAAAATTTTGAAAGGTTAATCGAACTTAATTCTCAAACCCGTTTTATGACATTGTATTTCAATCACATGTCCCAAAATATTAACCCTTCTTCGAATATTCCAAATCGTGTCGACTTATCAAATACTTCTGATTCTACTGTGTTTTTCGATACATCCATGATAGAAGAAACTCGTGGAATCCCGGATCAGTTACGCGTGCAGCAGATCCCTAAAATTTTTTCCAATAAATATCGAAACATCAACTGCGACAATATGTACTACACTGACGGATCACTTCTTGATGGGTCCACTGGCTTCGGTATCTTCAATAACAATTTAACCGTCTCCCATAAGCTCGATAATCCTGCTTCTGTTTACGTCGCAGAATTAGCTGCAATTCAGTACACCCTAGGGATTATCGAAAAAATGCCCACGGACCATTATTTCATCTTTACGAACAGTCTCAGTTCCATTGAGGCTCTCCGATCGATGAAAGATGTTAAGCACTCTCCGTACTTCCTGGGGAAAATACGGGAACATTTGAGTGCTTTATCCGAAAAATCTTCTCAGATTACCTTAGTGTGGGTCCCTTCTCACTGCTCGATACCGGGTAATGAGAAAGCGGACTCTTTGGCTAAGGTGGGCGCATCAAACGGTGAAATTTATGAAAGACCAATTGCTTTTAATGAATTTTTCGCATTTGTACGTCAGAATACGATCATCAGTTGGCAAAATTCTTGGACCAAGGGGGAACTGGGAAGGTGGTTACATTCCATAATCCCCAAGGTATTGACGAACCCGTGGTTCAAGGGGTTGGATGTAGGTCGGGATTTCATTTGCGTGATGTCCCGGCTTATGTCCAATCACTATAGATTTGACGCGCATCTCCGTCGTGTTGGGCTCGGGGAGTGTGGTATCTGTGCCTGTGGTGAAGGTTATCACGACATAGAGCACGTTGTTTGGTCATGCCCTGTACACCATGACGCCAGGTCTAGATTAATAGCTTCCCTGCAGGCCGAAGGTAGGCAGCCGGCTGTTCCTGTTCGTGATGTCTTGGCGAGCCGTGACCTATCCTACATGTCCCTTATATACGTTTTCCTGAAATCCATCCACGCCCCAGTTTAGTCCTATCCCCTTCCGCCTACATCCAACCAAACGACAAGAACACGTTAAGACCCCGGATCCGGAAACAGCAATCAGACCCGCACGATACTCTCAAGGCCCGATGGAAACAACCCAATATGCCAGTCCGTAATATCTTGGCCCAGCAGCGGAACAAATTTAATATGCTGCTTACCTATGCCAATGAAAACCATCAAACAGCAAACCTGTGCTTTTAATGCAAAATATTCTAGCTTTAAGTTAGATTTAGTTTCAGCTCGTAGTCGGCAGCGAGGATAAAAAATTTGCTTTTAGTTATTAAGATACTTTAGAAAGTAAGCTACCAGATATAATTGGCGCCGTTAAACATTGAATTGTATTTGTGCCGTGTCAAATAAACTATAGATGAAGAAAAAAAAATTCTTCTAAAAATAATAATAATAATTTTTATTTGTTCAAAAATTACCCCTGTCAAATACCTCTGGAAACACTGAAAAAGTAACACTACTACCCTTCCCAATAAATCCCGTCAATCGGTAAAATTTGAATTTGTGTTTGACCTTGGTGCACTAATCCACGCAACCTAAGGCAACCATTGTTAATCTGGCTGTAACTTTGCGCAAATGTTTATTTTGTCCTATTAGTATGTTTTTTTTTAACCACGACTAGTTTTTGAAAAAGGTGTATGTAAAAATGATATAGATGATTACAAATATTTTTCGAGGGAGAACGGTTTGTTTGATTCAAAATTAAAAATAATTCATTTTAAAAAGCACTCAAAAGGTTAATTATGTCTAATTATGGAGAAATGAGAAAAAAGCTCAAATTTTCTAAGACAAAGTTGTAGATAGCAATTTTACCCTTCTAGAAAAAATATACTCCACGACGTGAAAACAAAATTTATGGTATCCGGCTCGCGTTGCTGCACTTCTTAGTTTACGAAGACAACCGAATATCTTTTAATGTGCCATAGTTGAAACTAATATTAACACTACCATGCCATCTATGGGGATCTAAGTAAGATCGAGAATCCTTAATCATGTTCCTAGGAAGTTCCAATTTTTTTTTTCAAAAAAGTAACAAATACATTTGAGAAAATATCAATAGGCAAAAAATGTTATAAAGTATTGAAATTAAGTAAAGGCCCACGATCTCCTCCATCCTCTACGCTCGCTGAGATAAACAGAAAACTAATATCATAGAATTAACCGCTGTATTCTAAATAACTTGAATATAAATTTCCACGGTAATCGTATTAAAAGGTTTTAAGTTTACAATGCAAAAAATAATCTATCTAATTCAATATTATACAAACACATCTAGTGTCTGAAAACCCCTGTACACCAATTGCCCAGGGGATCGAGTAAGGAATTTACAAAGCACATATTCACAAAACATATCCTCTTACCCTCAGTGCGTCTTGAACTGTCCTACAGATCAGACGTTTTTTCGGTTGCTTGTGGACTGGTCTTTGACTGCCTATAGCTTCAAAGTTTGTGTTTTGTCAGTGTGTCTTTTAAAGACTACCTGAAAGTTATTTCCCATCAGTCTTTCTCAAGACTACCTACTTTTGAATTTAACATATGTTTTAACTTTTTTCGTATCACCTGAAATGGCTGGACGGAAAAAGAAACCTCGCATCGCTGCGGGGAGGAAAAGAGAGGCATCTCTTTCTGACACATCGAGTGTCTGTAGTGACAATCCTTTTGATATTTTGCCTGAGCAAGAAGCTGGTGAAATGGAAGTTACCAATAATGAAACTATGCAAAATATAAAATCTTTAAAAAAGGAGAAAGTTCCACCTATTGTGGTAACTATTTCTTCTGAATTTAATATATTCAAAAAGGAACTTTCAACGTTTGTTTCTGACGTTAAAGTTACCTATCAAATTGGCCGTAGAGGTGAATGCCGCTTATTAGCCGACTCAGTAAAGGGTCGTGATCGTCTTGTTCAGTATTTAACTGACAAGATGTACAAATTTTTTACATATGACACCAAGAACGCCAAGCCGTTCAAGGTGGTCTTGAAAGGTCTCACCAACGATCAAACCGGTGATGAGATCAAACTTACTTTAACAGAATTACTTGGCATAGCCCCTACCCAAGTAATTCTAATGAAACAAAAATCACGAGGCGAAAACAGCCAGAGAACTGGAATTTCCCTTGTTAATTATTTAATTCATTTTAACCGCAATGAGGTTAACAACTTAAAATTTTTTGAAAAGGCACATGCTTTGTATAATGTGCGTGTAAAGTGGGAAATGTATAGGAAGTATGGCGGAGGTGAAAAGCATATCACCCAATGCCGTACTTGCCAACGTTATGGCCATGGTTCCAAATTCTGTAACATGGACCAAAAATGTCTTAATTGTGGAGACTCTTCTCACAAAAAGGACACATGTCCTGTGAAAGAGAGTAAAAATTTTCGCTGTGCGAATTGTAACGGCAACCATATGTCAAATTTTTATCAATGCCCAGTCCGTTTAGCAATTGTTAAGGCAAGGCAAGGTAAACAAAATTCAATTTCTCAATTAAAACCAACTTCAAAACAAAATTCTCCAAGCGTACCAGTGGCGCATAGTTTACCTACTCCTTTGCGTACCCGTTTAACTTATGCACAGGTTACAGGTAGTTCGAACATTATACCGCCTAGTGTTGGTAGTTCGAAACTGACCATTGATATGGGTAAGCAAAACACGCTAGAAAATAATTGTACACCTACCGCTCCAGCTAATATTGCTACCGAAAATATTTTTTCTAATGTCAACTGCCTGGGGCCTATTACGGCAGGTAAACTTTCTTTTTTGCAACAGGCAATGTTCTATCTTATGAAGGCCATGTTGCAGGCAAAATCAATGTTTGAAGCCATTCAAATAGGCACAAATTTTACTATTTTTTTTTTTTTTTTCTTCACATAACATTTATTTGACACGGCACAAATACAATTTAATGTTTAACGGCGCCAATTATATCTGATGACTTAAAAACTAAAGCAAATTTTTTATCCTCGCTGCCGACTACGAGCTGAAATTAAGTCTAACTTAAAACTAGCATGGGATTTCCAATCAGTGTTTTGTTGTTCAATGGTCGTCTGATAATCGTCGAATGGCATGTATGGATTCGTTCTGCTGAGCCACGATGTCGTGAGTTGGGACAGAGGCTCGTAGTCCTTGGGTCCTGGTTCTGTTGTGCGGGGTCTGGTTGCTGGTTTTGTGCTTAAGGTTCAAACGTGTTCTTGTCGTTTTGTTGGGTGTAGACGGAGGGGAACGGGACTAGACTGGGGCGTGGATGGATTTCAGGAAAACGTATATAAGGGACATGTAGGATAGGTCACGGCTCGCCAAGACATCACGAACAGGAACAGCCGGCTGTCTACCCTCGGCCTGCAGGGAAGCTATTAATTTAGACCTGGCGTCACGGTGTACAGGGCATGACCAAACCACATGCTCTATGTCGTGATAACCTTCACCACAGGCACAGATACCACTTTCCCCGAGCCCAACACGACGGAGGAGCGCGTCAAATCTATAGTGATTGGACATAAGCCGGGACATCACGCAAATGAAATCCCGACCTACATCCAACCCCTTGAACCACGGGTTCGTCGATACTTTGGGGATTATGGAATGTAACCACCTTCCCAATTCCCCTCTGGTCCAAGCATTTTGCCAACTGATGATCGTATTCTGACGTACAAGTGCGAAAAATTCATTAAAGGCAATTGGTCTTTCATAAATATCACCGTTTGTTGCGCCCACCTTAGCCAAAGAGTCCGCTTTCTCATTACCCGGTATCGAGCAGTGAGAAGGGACCCACGCTAAGGTAATCTGAGTAGATTTTTCGGATAAAGCACTCAGATGTTCCCGTATTTTCCCCAGGAAATACGGAGAGTGCTTAACATCTTTCATCGATCGGAGAGCCTCAATGGAACTGAGACTGTCCGTAAAGATGAAATAATGGTCCGTGGGCATTTTTTCGATAATCCCTAGGGTGTACTGAATTGCAGCTAATTCTGCGACGTAAACAGAAGCAGGATTATCGAGCTTATGGGAGACGGTTAAATTGTTATTGAAGATACCGAAGCCAGTGGACCCATCAAGAAGTGATCCGTCAGTGTAGTACATATTGTCGCAGTTGATGTTTCGATATTTATTGGAAAAAATTTTAGGGATCTGCTGCACGCGTAAATGATCCGGGATTCCACGAGTTTCTTCTATCATGGATGTATCGAAAAACACAGTAGAATCAGAAGTATTTGATAAGTCGACACGATTTGGAATATTCGAAGAAGGGTTAATATTTTGGGACATGTGATTGAAATACAATGTCATAAAACGGGTTTGAGAATTAAGTTCGATTAACCTTTCAAAATTTTCAATCACGGGACGGTTCAAGACCTCACATTTGATTAGAATACGAGAAGACAGGCTCCAGAAGCGGTTTTTCAATGGTAGTACTCCAGCGAAAACCTCCAAACTCATCGTATGGGTCGACTGCATGCAACCTAAGGCGATACGCAAACAACGATATTGTATTCGCTCCAGTTTGATCAAATGTGTGTTTGCTGCGGAGCGGAAGCAGAAACACCCGTATTCAATAACAGACAATATCGTTGTTTGGTAAAGCCTTATAAGGTCTCCTGGATGGGCTCCCCACCATTGTCCGGTTATTGTACGAAGAAAATTCACTCTTTGTTGACATTTTTTCATCAGATATCTCACGTGACAACCCCAGGTGCCTTTAGAGTCGAACCAGACACCAAGATATTTGTGTACCAAAACCTGAGAAATCGTTTTACCCATTAATTGTGTTTGAAGCTGAGCAGGTTCATGCTTCCTAGAAAAAACTACTATCTCAGTCTTCTCCGGAGAGAATTCGATACCTAGCTGTAAAGCCCAAGCAGACAAATTGTCCAAGGTATCTTGCAATGGTCCTTGCAAATCGGCAGCTTTGGCTCCTGTAACAGAGATTACACTGTCGTCTGCAAGTTGTCTTATCGTGCATGAATTTGCCAGACATTCGTCGATGTCATTTACATAAAAGTTGTAAAGAAGGGGGCTTAAACATGAGCCCTGGGGAAGACCCATGTAGCTAATGCGAAAAGTTGCCAAATCGCCATGCGTAAAATGCATGTGCTTTTCGGACAACAAGTTGTGCAAAAAATTGTTCAAAATTGGAGAAAATCCTTGTCGGTGAAGTTTACCCGAAAGAATGTCAATAGAAACGGAATCAAAAGCCCCCTTAATGTCCAAGAACGCAGACGCCATTTGTTCTTTACGAGCATACGCCAGCTGAATATCTGTTGAAAGCAACGCAAGACAATCATTCGTCCCTTTGGCACGGCGGAAGCCAAATTGAGTTTCTGATAGTAGACCATTTGATTCGACCCAGTGGTCTAAACGACGGAGTATCATTTTTTCCATCAATTTCCGGATACAGGATAGCATTGCAATCGGCCTATAAGAGTTGTGATTAGAAGCTGGTTTCCCTGGTTTTTGGATGGCGATCACCTTCACTTGCCTCCAATCCTGCGGTACAATGTTTTGCTCCAGGAACTTATTGAACAAGTTCAACAAGCGCCTCTTGGCATTGCCGGGTAGATTCTTCAACAAGTTGAATTTGATTCTATCTAATCCAGGCGCGTTATTGTTACAGGACAGGAGGGCAACTGAAAGTTCTGCCATCGTAAAAGGTGATTCTATCGCGTCGTGGCCCGGAGACGCATCGCGAACAATATTTTGCTCAGGAACAGAGTCCGGACATACTTTCCTGGCAAAATCAAATATCCACCTACTTGAAGACTCCTCGCTTTCGTTGACCGTTACGCGATTCCGCATTCTTCGGGCTGTGTTCCAAAGAGTGCTCATCGATGTCTCCCTCGACGTCTCGTTCACGAACCGACGCCAATATCCACGTTTCTTTGCTTTAGCCAAGCTTTTAAGCTTGGTATCAAGCTCCGAATACCGTAAATAGTCGCCAGGTATACCTCCCGTCTGGTAGGCCTTAAACGCGTCGGATCTTTGCGTGTAGACATCGGAGCACTCTTGGTCCCACCACGGAGTGGGAGGCCGTTCTTTGATCGTTACGCCGGGATATTTCTTCGTTTGGGCTTGCAACGCGGCGTCGAGAATCAAGCCCGCGAGGAGGTTGTATTCTTCAAGTGGTGAATGATGTTGAATCGACTCGACCGCTTTTGAAATCATTTCCTCGTATAACTTCCAATCGACATTTCGTGTGAGGTCATACGGAATGTCAATTGGTCGCATGCGAGTTGACCCGTTAGTAATTGAAATAAGAATAGGCAGATGGTCGCTACCGTGAGGATCGAGGATTACCTTCCATGTGCAATCCAACCGTAGCGACGTCGAACATAAGGATAGATCCAAAGCGCTTGGGCGCGCTGGAGGTTTCGGGATACGTGTCATTTCACCGTTGTTTAAAATAGTCATGTCGAAGTCATCGCAAAGGTTATAGATTAAAGAGGAGCGGTTATCATTGTATGGGGAACCCCAAGCCACGCCATGAGAGTTGAAGTCTCCCAAAATCAAACGTGGCGAGGGAAGAAGTTCTATTAAATCAAAGAGCAGCCGTTGCCCAACCTGTGCTCTGGGGGGAATATATATTGAGGCAATACAAAGCTCTTTACCTTGTATTGTCATTTGACATGCGACAACTTCGATGCCTGGAATCGAGGGGAGGTTAATACGATAGAAAGAATAGCACTTTTTAATCCCTAAAAGTACTCCTCCATATGGGGTGTCTCGATCAAGGCGAATAATATTAAAATCATGGAAGTTGAGATCAATATTTGAAGTAAGCCAAGTTTCACAAAGGGAAAATGCATCGCATTTGTTTTTATTTATCAAAACTTTAAACGAATCAATTTTTGGTAAAATACTTCTACAATTCCACTGTAAGACAGAGATAGAATCCTTCATATACGCAGTTGAATTAGGCATCGAAGGATACAATCGCTGCAAGGAGAGGCCATTGGGCAGTCAACTGCTTCAAAAATGATCTAACTGTTGGGAGGAATGCTGTAAGAAAAATTTTAATTGGATCGGGTACATTGAAAGTTTCAAAAATCCAGTCCACAATGTCAGAAAATTTCACTAATCCAGAGTTTGTTTCATCAACTGGGAGTGTAAAAGGAGCAACTGGGGTTTTAGATGTTCCTGGCAGTGCTGGGAACTCCTTCTGGGACTTTAAATTTGCCAGCCCAGGAGGAGTTTGCTTCGGTTTTTCCGCAGCACTGTTTGGTTTGTTTGTAACCTTCATTTCACTTTGAGAAATCTTAGGACCTTTTCTGGGAAGTTTAGGAGAGGAAACACTTTTCCTCTTTCTAGACTCCCCAGGATTGGCGTAAGATGCTCCCGCTGGTGAATCGTCAGAATCGGTTTCCTCAGAGGGCAACAGATCGAAGGGGTTCGAAGTAACGGGAGAAGTGGTAACGGTCTTCTTCAGCATGTCAGCGTAGGAACGCTTTGAACGCTCTTTGAGAGACCGTTTTATTTTATCCCTGCGCTGCATGTACACCGCACATGTCGAGAGCTCATGCAGATTTTCTCCGCAGTGAATACACTTTTCAGCGTTAACACTGCAAGAATCTTCCGCATGAGACTCCCCACACTTGCCACAACGTGCCTTATTGCAGCAGTAGGCGGCTGTATGGCCTAACTGCTTGCAATTCAGGCAGTTCATGACGCGGGGCACGTAGAGCCTCACAGGGAGACGAACCCGGTGGATCGAGACGTGGCTTGGTAGTGCAGACCCGGCGAACGTAACTCGAAACGAGTCTGACGGAGTGTATACTGTTTTGCCACCGATGATCGATGCTGACCGCAATTGCTTGCAGTCGAGCACCTTTACTTCGGGACACGTTTTGTTCTTAAAGCACCCTTTGGCACTTTGCAGTATACACTCGACGGACAGACTCGAATCGGTTATGACACCGTCGATCTCCACGTCTCGTGCGGGTATGTAAACGCGATACTCGCGTGTGAAGAGCTCAGAGCAAGCTATATCGTTGGCCTCTTTCAGGTTACCGACCACGACACGGAGCTTGTTAGGCCGGACCTTGGAAATTTCGGTCACGCCCTTGTACTCCTTCGTCAGGTCTTTAGAAATCTGCAAGAGGTTCAACTTTTTCGATTTCGGTCCTGCCTTTGGCCGAAAATAAACAGTATAGCTGCCCTGGGCTCCGTCTGGGTAAAGCCTGGGGCGAGGGGGGACTGAAGAATGAACAGGGGAGGGGGTAACAGAAGGGTCAGGGTCAGAGGGGTTCGGGGATGGTGGCGCGGGAGGCGAGGGATCTACATCCATCGCGCTATGTTTAGCGCACTAGCGCTGACAAGAACACGTACCTTTTTATTTCTCCCTTCCAGTAAGGTTGGTTGTCCGATCGTTCGAAGTAGCAGCCGTTACAGCCAGCAGCACCAATACAGCAGCACCAAACAGCCACCAGCAGCGAGCCAGGTGTGAGATCACTCCACACAGCGATACGACTCGCTGACACTGATGGCTTCTTCTTTTTCCTCGTTTGTGTCTCGTCCACTGCTGTAGCACAATCCAGCCAGCAGCCAAATCGGCTTACGCACCAGCTGGCAGTCACGATGCGAAACAGTTGCACAAAGGAACGACCTTGAACCCGGATTTATTTCACTCGACCAGGCAAACAATGCCAACACTTGTTCACACGTCTTTTGTTTTATACTCTATCGGACCGATCACCAAACACGTCCAGTACTGATGCGTGTTCGGCACAGAATGAAATTTTACTATTAAAATTGTTTCTAATTTAAAATTTAGCAATGATTTTAATTAAAACAATTAAAATATTAAATTGGAATGCTCGCTCATTGAAGGCCAATGAGAATGAGCTTTTTAATTTTCTAACAGTAAATAATGTGCATATTGCAATTATTACTGAAACATTTTTGAAACCTAACATAAAATTAAAATATGATCCCAATTACGTGGTTCATAGATATGATAGGATTCAGGGTTCCGGCGGTGGAGTTGCAATTGTTATTCATCGCCGAATCAAACATCGTGCTCTTCCCCATCTTGAGACGAAAGTTATTGAAACTTTGGGAATTGAAGTTCAAACTGAACTTGGGATTTTATTTATTGCCGCAGCATATTTACCATTTCAATGCACACGCGAGCTCAAAAATTATTTTAAAGGTGATTTACAAAAACTCACCAGAAATCGTTCGAAATTTTTCATAATCGGCGATTTTAACGCTAAACATCGTTCTTGGAATAATTCTCAAAGTAATTCCAATGGCAAAATTTTATTCAATGATTGTTCTTCAGGATACTATTCAATTTTGTCTCCGAATAGTCCTACATGCTTTTCTTCTGTAAGAAACCCTTCAACAATTGATTTGGTGCTTACAGATCAAAGTCATGTATGTAGTGATTTGATCACACATGCTGACTTTGATTCTGATCATCTTCCAATAACTTTTTCTTTATCACATGAATCAGTTTTAAGCCCTATGAGCTCTGTTTTTAATTATAACAAGGCTAATTGGGAAAGATACAAAACTCATATTGAGAGAAATTTCAATAATGAGCTTGATTTGCAAAACGAAGTGAATATTGATTCCGCTTTGGACGCATTAAAATGTGCAATTGTTGATGCCAGGAATTATTCTGTTCCAAAGGCTCAAGTGAAATTTGATTCACCAATAATTGACGAAAATCTTCAACTTCTAATTCGTTTGAAAAATGTCCGCAGACGTCAATATCAACGTTCTCGTGACCCTGTTTTTAAAACTATTTATAAAGATTTACAGAAAGAGATTAAACATAGATTTACTCTTCTGAGAAATCAAAATTTTGAGACTAAAGTTGAAAAATTGAAACCATATTCAAAACCATTTTGGAAGCTGTCGAAGATTCTTAAGAAACCTTCAAAGCCTATTCCAGTTTTAAAAGATGGTGAACGTTTTCTTGTATCCAATGAACAAAAGGCTCAAAGACTTGCTCAGCAGTTTGAGAGTGTTCATAACTCAAATTTGAATTTTGTGAGTCCAATTGAAAATGAAGTCACACGTCAATTTGATTTAATTTCTTCCCAGAATTTTTCACCTGCAGAAATAATTGAAACTAACTTGAATGAGATTAAATCAATTATTAAAAATTTCAAAAATATGAAAGCACCTGGTGACGATGGAATCTTTAATATACTAATCAAACATCTCCCTGAGAGCACAATGGATTTTTTAGTGAAAATTTTCAATTGCTGCTTCAAAATTGCATATTTTCCCAAATTATGGAAAAATGCAAAAATTACTCCCATTTTAAAACCGGATAAGAACCCAGCTGAAGTTTCAAGTTATCGACCAATCAGTTTGCTTTCTTCAATAAGTAAACTGTTTGAGAGAGTTATTCTTAACAGAATGATGTCACACATCAACGAAAATTCAATTTTTGCAAATGAACAGTTTGGATTTCGCCATGGGCATTCCACAACTCATCAATTGCTCAGAGTTACTAATATGATACGAGCTAACAAATCTGAAGGTTATTCCACTGGAGCTGCTCTTTTAGACATAGAAAAAGCATTCGACAGTGTTTGGCATAAAGGTTTGATTGCGAAATTGCAAACTTTTAATTTTCCAATTTTCCTAATCAAAATTTTGGAAAATTATCTTACTGATCGAACTCTGCAGGTTGTCTATCAGAATTCAAAATCTGATAGATTTCCTGTCAGAGCAGGTGTACCTCAAGGTTCAGTCTTGGGTCCAGTCCTGTACAACATATTCACTTCAGATCTTCCTGATTTGCCTCCAGGATGCACAAAGTCATTGTTCTGCGATGACACAAGCATTTCCGTAAAAGGAAAAAGTCTTCGTGTCATATGCAGTCGATTGCAGAAAAGTTTAGATATTTTTTCTTCCTACTTGCAAAAGTGGAAAATCTCTCCCAATGCTTCTAAAACTCAAATGATAATTTTTCCGCATAAGCCTAGGGCTTCTTTCCTCAAGCCAAACAATAATCACGTTGTCAAGATGAATGGGGTTATTTTAAGTTGGTCCGACAAGGTTAAGTACTTGGGACTAATTTATGATAAAAAACTTATTTTCAAAGAGCACATTGAGAGTATACAAGCCAAGTGCATCAAATATACGAGATGTTTATATCCTCTCATTAACAGGAATTCTAAACTTTGTTTAAAGAACAAACTTTTGATTTACAAACAAATTTTTAGACCAGCAATGCTTTATGCTGTACCGATCTGGTCAAGTTGCTGTTCAACAAGGAAGAAAACGCTTCAAAGGATTCAGAATAAAATTCTGAAAATGATTTTGAAGCGCCCTCCTTGGTTTGGTACACTCGAATTACATAGACTTACTGGTGTTGAACTATTAGAAGCTATGTCAAATAAAATTATTAACAATTTTCGACAAAAATCGTTGCAATCCTCAATTGCTACGATAAGCTCTCTTTATAGCCAATAAGTTAGCAATTAAGTTAGTTGGAAGTTTACTTCCCCTTTTCTGACAAGTAGGTTTAAATCCCTACGAATGATAAGTCCTAATTGCGAAAGCAAACAAATCCTAACAATTAAAACTACAAATTTCTAACAGTGTTGAGAAGTCACCATTTGTGATTGGACACACATACTCATTATTTACTAATATTTATCATAAATACTTAAGCTACTAACAAATCCCCCCTTAAAAAAAAAAAAAAAAAAAAATATCCTCTTACCCTCGTCGTAAGAAAATAATAAAAAATTGTAAAACCTAAATTAATCCACCTAGCAGTGAGACCCAGCCTTTCTCATTCGAACTTGTTATTTTTTTAAATAAATTTACACGAACACGAACACTTCAATTTTCAGAAAAAAATACCTTGATAATATTCACTGAGTTTGTTTCTAGCTCTAAGCAAAAAATTTTTGGCAGCCAACAGTGAAACTATATCGAAAGTTTAAAACATAACATTTAAACACATATGAACAAACATTAACACATGCAAACAACATGAAATAAAAATGGATGAAATATATGACGCGAATTTTTTTTCATCGTGGTATAATCGAAACGTCACTGTACTCATATTTAGGTTGGATTCGATTATGTATAGACTCGATTATATATCATTCGATAAAATATCATTTTAGATTAGATTATTTATTGTAGGATTTTTTTTCTATTTCAAATATGACTTTCTTTTCACAGCTTTTGAGCCACGTGTTCAATCATTATAAAATTCATCGGGTAACCTTTAACTACCGTTCATCTGATATCAGTATTACTCAAAACGGTTGTGTAGTTTCTGAGATAATGAAGTTTCGTGATTTTCACATTTTGATACATTACAGACGAAGTTACAGTCCGATTACAGCAAATTCAATAGGGTATTATGAGGCAGCTAGACTTTTCATTTGACACTGATTTGGTGGAATTCGGTTCTGCCATCTCTGAGAAAAGAGAGTGAGTTTAAGTAATCTTCGGAATATGTTTCTTTTCATAGTCGGATTTCACATTTTTAAACATAAGGGCATCTTCAGCGGTGGTCTATTTTTGAAACAACTTTATACTAGATTTACACCAGCGAAACCTGGATAGAACCAGCTAATATCCAACTTTTCGTTCTCCGCACCGGTGTTGTATATTGTGTTGTTTTAAACCGCTGACATCTGTCACACTGTCAACAATTCAATACCCCATAGTATCAGTTTATGAGACTTGTTATAATAAAAAGCACTCAATGTATAACAAACGGAAATTCGATAATTTTTACGCACATAAAACGATTACTTTGGCAAGACATTTTATATCCACAAGACTTTATGGATTTGACGGTTTGACCCGAGCGTCAGTGACATTTCTCAGGATGGATTAGGATGATCGAAAAATTTCTGCTACAAGTAGGGCTTCGGAGGATAGCGAAAAATATTTGATCGCGTAGATTTCAACTTCCGTTTTCGTCTCATCAATCTTTCAGGATCTTGCAGTTCTTTAAACTTGGGTTCGGTTTTGAGGATATTTAAACAAGCCTGCATTTTGAACGTTTTCAGTTCAGTGTCTTCGAGGAACATTTTTCTGGCCTCTCAAGGTCTCCTCTAGTCCCACTACAATTAAGGCAATTAACAAATAGCCAACATATTTGTCATCCTGGTGGCTGATGGTTGCAAACCAAGTAGTTGAACCTACGGTTATGGTCTTCCAGAATCCCCCCTTTTGCTGGTCGGTTTCCTTGAAGCTAAAAACGACAAACCTGTTCATTTTCAGAAAAGCCACAAAATGAATTGTGAATTGTCATGAAAAATTTTTGTTTTGTTTATTCCCTAACACTCACAAAACGCTCATATGGAAAAAGCTTAAAATGAGGTATTCAATTGAAATATGACATTTTACCCACCTATTGGTAGCGTACAAAGAGGTTTAGAACGATCTATTTCTTGTTCTAAAAAGTGACAATAATAGACCAAAACGTATACCAGTTTCAATTTTTTTCAATTTAGATTAGGTATAAAACAAAACTTACACCACCGGTGCAGCAGTGAATTTGAGTTTGTTACAAAAAAAAAAAGAATAAAACAACGATTTGGACCACCGCTGAAGATGCCCTAACAGGCAAAGTAAAAGTTCGATTGCAAAAAAAATCAATAGGGTGTTCTGGGGCAACTAGACCTTCCGAATGACACTGATTCTATGAAAATCGGTCCAGCCATCTCTGAGAAACATGAGTGAGAATAAATAGTCTCCAGAACACGTTTCCTTCCATGACTTTTGAACCACATGTCCAATTTTTATGAAATTCTGCAGAACATCTCGCTGGGCAACAGTGACGCCGGATAAAGGCTTGTTTTTGTTTAATTTAAGACCAATGTCATACTAGAAAGGAAGCGGCCTGAAGCGAAGCTTTTGTACAAATTTTTCCATTGTTGATATTATTTCTCGTGCGAGAAAAGATACGTTTCGCGCCACTTCACTTTCAGTATAGCATCAGCTTTATTTCTAGCAGCGCTCCTCGCTAATTCCAACATTTCTGCAGAAAGGTACTCTATGCAGCCGCCACATCAACAGGTACTCCAGCACCAACGCGCATAATTTCCATTACGCAGCGAACGAAACCGATATATCTTGGAGTTTAAAAAAATACTGTAATGTCTAGAACGAACATGAAATGCATGCATGAAAACATGCTTTAAAACATGGGTCTTGCATTCCTCTATTATAGATGTAACTACCATTTTGATCCAATTAGTGTTTCATTCTTTTATTGAAAGAAATCGTAATGGGGCGAATAAAAACATTCATCAATCATGGAGTAATCAGGAAAAAAAAATTATGATATTTTGAAAAACATTTTAAATGTTTTTTGCAGAGTATATTTTTTTAAAGGACAAAATTATCATCTACGACTTTACCTTTAGACACTATGCCAATCGAGCAAACCGTTTTGACTGTAAAAATATTTTCAATTCCCCATAGAGTGCTCTATTTAAAATTAAAAATTGAGCTCCTCTAGATAACTTTTAATTTTTTTAAACTTTTTCAAAAACAACATATTTTTTCTTAGAGTGTAAATTTTTTTGAAGACAAAATTGTTATCTACAATTTCGCCGGAGACGTCATACCGACCAAACAAACCGTTTTGGCTTTAAAAATATTTGTACCCATCAATACCTTCTCAAAATACTATTTTTGAATAGATTCCCAAAAATGAGTCGTGTTCAAAAAATTAAACCAATAGCACAAAATGGCATCTTTTGCCCAAAGAAACATCTATGCAAAGGTTCAGCCAAATGAAAAATGGTGGTCGATTATTTTGGTTGCCCGTTTTTTGTGGAATTGCCCTATTATGACAACACCAATGCACTTCCTAGCGCTCCGAAATCATTGGTTTGAAGTTGTTTGCAACTGCATGCTAGCTTTTTAACGTGACTACTGAGAGTTATACTTCAGGTGAACGTGTCGTTGAGCGAAAAAAAAAACAACAATACCTACAATAAACCATGTAGAAAGTTAAATCGTGTGTATACTTCAGTGTCGGCTGTGTTGGGGGAGAATGTGATTGGTTTTTTAGTTTGTTTCAGATTGAAACTGAGAGTTTTGTCTGATATTTGGCCTTGTTACTCTGAGTGGTCGAGATCTGCGTTAAACAAGGCTCTAAATTTTTCAAGTGTGTATTAGTAAGTGTCACATTCACAATTTTACACATTTTGGTGAACGCACAGCTAATTTCCCAATCGATTGCTGTGAGAATGAAGGAAATCCGTTGAAAACTGACTTAGTTGATGTTTCAGATTTTTAACCCTATCCCCGCGGAGAGAAATCAGTTTTTACATCGAAAAATGACATTCAATCTTTTATTACTCAGCAACTGCATAAATAATTGGCACAAACTATATTTCATGTTGAAGATCTATCTGTTCTCTAATTGTTTAGAATATTTTCATCGTTAGAAATTTCCAGTTTGGTTGTTAAACTTCTATTAAAGTTTATGTCAGGTGATGTCCTATGGCATCACCCGCGGGGAATGGGTTAATTTGCATTAATATGTTGCCATAAGGCGTATTTTTTCGTGAAAAGAAAAAAAATCAATCATCTTTTTCTACAGAAACGCAAATTTTCCGCAAATTTTCAATATATTTTTTAAGGATAAGTAGGGCTCTCAGAAACACTATCACTTATGTACACGTGTTTACATTTGATGTTTTTGATGGTCAAAATTAGGCCAATTCCACATATTTTATATATGGCCTGCATCAGACTCCCTAGGGTTGAAATCCATCATTCTTCCAGATATAGAAAACTAATACAATAAGCTTTTAATTCTATGAAAACATACCATAGCAGTTTTAGTGGGATTTTATACATTCCAGAGCTATTTTACTTCATTTTTTTAAAGAGGTAACCTTGGGAGCGGTTTTCAACGTGAACAGTTTTTTTGTATCAGGTTAGTTAGTCAAGTTGAGCTAAGCTAAGCTAAGCTAAAAGCTATGGAAATTAGATCAAAAACATCAAAATCATGTTCTTGAATATGGAATTTGCATTCGCCCCCCCCCTTGCTCACGCTTATGAGATAGAGCAAAACTGATATATTTGTTACACTCCCCGTACTCGAAAAGCTCTATGTGCACATTTTCACCGTATTCTGTTCAGTAATTTCCGAGTCTACAGGTAACAGACAGACAGACAGACACTCACAAACCATTTTGGCTCTTAAAGTATTTGTAATCATAAATATCATTTTTACATAAACCCTTTT
The DNA here is from genome assembly GCF_029784165.1 of Wyeomyia smithii. NCBI lineage: Eukaryota > Metazoa > Arthropoda > Insecta > Diptera > Culicidae > Wyeomyia > Wyeomyia smithii. The sequence continues at coordinate 235,763,277 of NC_073695.1, read as the reverse complement.
CAAAAATTAGTTTTTGTTCAAATCATTCAAATAACACAGTAACATTTTTACTGAGAATAATCAGCCCGCAGGTTATAAGCATGTTTATAATTTATTAAGATGACTAAACATAGTTACCTACTCAAAAATATATTGGATCCCTCATCATTTAATTCTAGTCACGGAAAGTATTATTATGAATACATTGTAAGACTCCCCAACCTGCAGACGGTAACCAACAGGAAGGGGCAGGAAGAATTCATTATTGCGTGCTTCAGTTGTCTGAATGCGAAAGAATAGAAGGAAGAAGAATGGCACTCCAAGAGCCATCATAAGATTCTTCTGCTGATGAGAGCTACTGAGCTGCGGCTGAGTTGTACAAGTTTTTGTTTGCATTGTTGATGGTCGTTAGGTTCTTTCGTAGAAGAAAGCTAAGAAATAGAACACTCTCCGTGACGTCAGGTTTTTTGCCTCTGAGGCTTAGGGTAATGATATTTCCTATAATGAGTAGGATCATAATTGCTATGACATTGTACAAATTAAGCATATTGTTCGGGTGGCAACTTACCTGTCACTTTATGTTGAGAAAAATTCCAGCCACTGTTGAAACGGTTGTTTTATTCGTATAAACGCTTTTTTTTCAGACACTTCAATGGCACATTTTAACTTTCATTTCAATAACCTTGGAAGCTTACTGGTGAGTTTATAACGAGGGTATAACCATCTGTCGCAAAAGTAAAATCTGCTTCATGCTTAAGCTGTTCATGGTGACATTTGGATGTCCTTTTTCTTACATGGGTAAGCACTCACGGCTGTAGCTGGCAAATGGTTTTATTACAGAATGAAACTGGGTCACAGTGTATGGTGCCTCGGTTAGTTTTCCTCCTTCTTTCATGCATTAAATTTAGCGAAGCGCGCATCGATTACCAAACAGTCTTCCCGGGCTTCGTTCGTCCCAATTTGAATAAGCGATTATGGAATATACAAAACAAACAGAAAAGGAGAGTGTCCTTGAAAGCAGCAATATGGCCCGAGAGCATAACTTTCGCAAACCGTTACATATCCCTCCCGTGCTTGTTACGGCTGTTCAGAACGCCCGGCTCCACCCCAGCAATCTACTCAGAAGTCGTTTATTGGCGCTGCTTGGTAGGACTATGGAACGAAAAAAAGTACTGTGACCCGTCTGCTCGGGAAGGACGTGACGATGCCCAAGTGTACGGTGGGGCGGTTCCGGGCTGACGACATTTGCCATTTCATAAAAAAAAACACAGATAAGGCTTAGCTACCGTGCGGAGGCGTGAGCTACGAGCATTGCGAAAGTTTTGCTTGTGGCATTTGCCAAAACATGGTTTCTGTAGGAATTTGGCTACGATCCAAACGAGCTCGTACCGAGTGAAGTGATGGAGTGAAATCACTTGTTTTCGCAGTAAAAATGCGCTACTGATGGAATGGGAAATTTGGTGGACATTTTTTGGAAAGTTACACTAATTCGTCAGCTTGGAGTATGCTACGATTCTTGCGTTGGCTTTTAGGGTTTGTAAACCATGGAATGTAACCAGGAGATGCCATAAATATTTGTAGTACCTACATCGAAACATGAATATTGAAAATTTCACACGCTGAAAACATTACGATATGCTTTAACATTGAACCAAAATCAGTTTAAAATATACCATTTCAGTGTTTTGAAAAGTTTTTTCTAAAATAAAATCATTGGAGATGTTTCATTATTCACTTTGCAATAGAAATGCTCTATGCGTAGTTTTGAAACGGATAGATAATTAGATAGATTTGATCAATTAAAAAAAAACTAAAACACTGATGCGGCAGTTCGAACATCGTCGCATGACTGACAGGAGCTTTGAATCGGGTCAGCTCTTTCACAGGTAATTTTAAACGGCCTGTTTTGCTTCACTATATTGTTCTAAATAGCTCGAAGTTGCTCATAAATTGATGCAATCACTATCAGACGTCAGTTGATTCATTTGATTGAAAATAATGCAAATTGATGTGTGAATGAAGGATGACTGACCTTCAACCAGAATGTAGGGGTATGACAACTCACGTTCTGAGGCGGAAAAAAGAGCATTCAAAATCGGGAAAGTACTACGACAGGCACTACCGTGCAGTGCGTCAATACACGAAATGCCAGCCGAAGTAAGACACAGATAAATAGGAAACGTCAATAAACATTGCAAACCCGGAACGGCCGTTCTGTTACGTCGTCGCGGTCGGAGTGTACAACCGAGTGTACGCGAACTTGTACGTTGGCGTGCATAGATGGCAAATGTCCAAGATGAAGCATTTTTATTCCGCTAAAAATAATCACCAAAACGTTGGTTTTCCTCTAGGTCGGCTTTTATATTTTTCCAACATTCTACTGGGAGCCGTCATTTCAGTGACTCCACTGGTTATCCGTTGTTAAATATAGCAAAGTTTTTCCCCCAGCCACAAGCGTAACTATTCGGATTAGAAAACCATAACTGTGAGCCGAACTGCACTTCCAAATTCAACTATTCCGTGTGTGTAAAGATCTTTAAAATAGAGAATGTCGTAAAACATGAATATTTTTCCCAAATTATCGATGTTGCCACCCAACCCTTGAGCGCGATGTTGTTTATTGCCACAACAGTGTAGAGAGATTGGTTGGATACTTTGTTGCATTTCGCCACCTGCAGACACTCTTTGAAAACACGTGTTTTCCCTTGTGAAGGGAAAAGGTCGAAAGCGCCCCACGAGTTGCGAGAAAATTGCATGGTTCTAAATGCTGTTACGTTATAAGTTAAATAAATGGATTCGAACAAAGTTATTCATTGTCATGAATTTCGAATAAAACAAATCAAACTAGTGTGTAATATAAGCCCATTTCTAAACGCTTTCTGTACTTTCAACGTCTCGGCACTCACTTAACACTGCATCAATCGTCCACCACACACGGTTTGTTATCTCTTCCATTGATTTTACTAATCGCACAAAGATGATTCCGGTTTCAGCTAGAAACTGTTTTCACGTTCGTGCTATTTGATGGATTCACAGGCACGACATCATAGGTCACACCGTAAATCTCGCGTTTGTTTATTACCGCTTTCATCGATTTTACTCATGTACCGCCCACCGGCCGACTCTGTCTACTGCTTTCATTCTCTCTGTGGGCCTCTAGGGTTACACGGTTGGAAAAATCGATATTCGCTGGTGCTCTTTCACTTCACCCACTCACTCACTGTCCCGACGATGGTCGAGCTGTTACCGAAACGGTGCGAATTTTCCACGGTACTCGATGCAGCTGTTTCAGTCGGAAAATGAAGCCAACCGACGCGACCAAAGCTTGACTGTCGAATGAAAGCCGGCAAAGTTTTTCGCGGCCGAAAAGCCTGACGATGGTCATGCAAATCGGCGAAATGGGGTTCACTCCGACGAGGATCTAACGAATGGTTCATTCCCCACCGACGCTGTTGGTGTTAGTGTGCACAAAAGGCGCCTTCCGCCCACCGCTGTCGACGGGTCGCAACGTTTATGACTTCTTTTTTTCTCTCAGAGTTTTCCGGGACACGTTTATCCTGGTTGCTTTTCACCTGTTCGTCGCTGCAGCCTGGAGTTAATTTTTTGCAGTGCGCTTTCGTTCCGCTGATGCCGGTTTACACGGTGTAAGGTAAAAGTTGTTGATAGTTCAAGTTGCGGAGGAGACTGTATTATGTCTGGAATATTGATGGGTTTTCGTACAAGTGCTCTACCGATGACGAGGACGACAATACATCGTACAAACAATTGGATTCCTCTTGATTATTAAGCAAGTGTAGAAAAAAGTTCCTACTAACTAAAGATGGTTGTGAAAAGTAGTTTGTTCTTGTTGCTTCTCCAATTGAGCCTCGAGTAGACTATTATGTGGGTAATTTTGAATTTTGGTTTAAGAATTTAATCCTTGAAATTGTAATATCATAGCTTATTTACGCTATGATATAGTTTTTTTTAGCATATAATACTTAAAAAACAATTAGAGATATGGATATTGACCCCAGAACCCAAGTTAACCCTCAAATAAATTATTGTCTACTAAAACTCCACAAGCAACATGCTGCTTAGAAAGCTTGATTCTCACTTTTAGGCCGATTGATCCACTTACGGCTGCAATCAAAATATAGAAATTGATATTCTTAGTAACCTTTCCGAAGAGAACGTGAGCAAAAAATCACACGCGAAATTGTTTCTCACCATGTGAAAGCATACTTCCCACTTTTAGGAGGCTTTAGCATTCTACGGATACTGTCAAAACATAGGGATTGATATTCTAGGTTATGTTTCGAAGATCTAAAAGAAAAAAAATACGCTTCTACTAAATAATCTGAATTCTACGCGGAATCGTTTCTCATCACGCGAGTGAGTATACAACAACAGCTTGTTGCAGCTGTGTTGCTAGAAAAATTTGATGTTGAGCCTTTCATCAATTTCAGACCAGTTTAAGGTAAATAACTTTTTCTATAAGCATCGTAGCGCCTTACGGTCTTCAAAAGAAATTTTCCTAGGGAAAAAAAAAACTTTGTGTATTTTCAGATTAAGTGTATTTTCAGATGTACCGATAAAAAAATAGTGGTTTGTTCAACAAAAGTGGAAATCAATACCAAGTCGGATTGTCCCATTATGAAAAGTAACCGCAAGTCAGTCCCAGAGGAAAAATAACCGATAGTCAGTCTCAATTAAAAAAAAAGAAAATGGATAGGGAGTGGAGAAGAGAAGTTCGATATGACCGTTAATATGAAAATAAGTTATCTAGTAACAATTATCAATTATTGGAATTATTTTTTAGTTTGAAATGGTGATGAATTTATGTGCAGCAATTTCCTGCTAATACGAGTTCAAGTCCATTTTTTTCTTGGTTCGCTTCTTCACGGATCTATCAGGAAAATCTTCAGTATCGAAAAAACTTCCATCAGAATCCAGGAAATCGTTCCAATATATCGTCAAAGGTAATGCTCGAACCTCAAACGGATTTTGATCATCTTGACATTTGTTGTCGGATGAACCAACTGCACTGCCCCTGTTTACATAGTTGACGTAAGAGCCAAAATGACCAAATTGCACTTTTTCGTTGATTCGGCTTCTTTTCCCTAAGATACATACACTACAAACAAAAAGAAAACCATTTTGTTCTGAAACTTTTGAGAAATATTGGAAAAACGTTTTGGCGTAACTGCGAATTGGTTGCAAAAACTGGCGTCACTCCATACAAGGTGCAATTGTCTATGTTAAGTCGTTTTATTCGACTGTCTAACTACTGTCTGTTTTTCTAAGTTAAGTCGTTTAATTCGACAAATATTCTATGGAAAGGGGTAAAGAGGGAAGTGGGATTGAATAATGGTATTGTATATTAATATTTTCATAAAACACTCAGCCTCAGGAAGGTCTAAAGTCACCGTGATATTTGCATCAGATGAAATAATTAAAACGTGTGTGTATATTACGGTGGGTAAACTTAATCGATTTGCCAGATCGTGTTGAAGGTTCTATTTGGGGCCCCAAAAAATCCTGACACTACCGGAAGTGGATTGATGGATAGCTCTCTAGAAAGAAACATGCGCGAAAGTTTTCCTATACTAATCTTCATACAAATTTATGTACATGCATATGTAATGCACCAATCGGTGGCACAAGTAATCCATATCCGGCAGGTTTAACAGTGTCTGGGGGCCTAAATTGAACCAAAGAAAAACTTTGTCCTGGGTCTGTGCTGTCAAGTTTGCATTTATCCATGTAACTATTACCCACCTTAGCGTAAATGTGAGTCTTTATGCATGTGTTTGTGTGTGTGTGTGTGTGTGTGTGTGTGTGTGTGTGTGTGTGCAGCGTTGCCAGGTCATTTTTTTAAAAATCTGGAAAAGGCAAAAAAAAAATCTGGAAAAAAATCTGGAAGTCATTTCGTGGGGTGAAAGGTAAATTCTTCGGGTAAAAGTCTTGGGGTACGTAAAATTTGAGGTGACAAAATTGCAAAATTTCGCGCCAAATTCGAAGTGATGACCTTTTTGCGGAACAGAGAAAATAAAATCTGGATAAAATCTGGATCATTCATGAAAAATCTGGATAATTGGACATCAAATCTGTCTACCTGGATACATGTTCAAAAATCTGGATAATCCAGCTAAATCTGGATACCTGGCAACGCTGTGTGTGTGTGTGTGTGTGTGTGTGTGTGTGTGTGTGTGTGTGTGTGTTTGTATGTGTGTTTTTGCGTGTTTGTCTAAATGATACTCCGATGGACAATAGCTGACGTTTGACCGAAATACGAACTGAATCAACTGCGAGGCAGAGTAGAAAGTAGTCAAGTTTTTACGCCAAGCTATGCGAACAATCTACGAGAAAAATACATGTTTATTCGCATAAACTAACGTAGCGGTTTTTCTGGATCAATTACCACGAGCTGACTCGTATCATCAAACATCAATCTTCATAAAATTGACAGAATATTTTGTTGAAATTGTATCTCAATATAATGATTTGGGTTAAAATAACAAAAACGCGTTTTTCTCGCAATGATGGTGTTGGTTGTTACGTCAACTATGTAAACAGGGGCAGTGCAGTCCCGGCTGCAGTTTCTTCATCCGAATCCTCACCGGATGAGCTTTCATCGGTTCCGTACATCATGAGATTTTCCAACACCGATATTTTTGAAACTGTTTTCATGAACATACACTTCCGAACTGCGAAGGATTGACGGATTTTCACGGCAACGAATTATAACACGTCAACAAGCACTATAGCATGGCAATGTGACTGATTTGCGGTTACTTTTCTCTTCGGTGTAGAATGTGATGGCAAGTCAGTCACACTCAAGGATTTTATCATTAAATCAATGATTTCAGTGATTTTTACAACGCAATTAGTGCGCCAACCCGAGCGTCTGTCCACCAAGATGGTGCGGCTCAAAACAGCGTCTGATCTCCATGTTAGGAGCGGCTGATCAACGTCCTGGTGTCAGCGTGGGACTCTAATCAGAGCTGACACGATGGCCCTCCGGCGAGACAGGGGGTTGGGGAAGGCCCAACAAGCCGCCCCGAAAAACACCAAATGTCGCTAATATCGAAGAAGTTAATACGGATCGGAACAATCGGCACAGACCTAGGCGACGAAATAAGGACTACGATTGGAAACTCGGTACATGGAACTGCAGATCGTTAGGCTTTCACGGCTGCGACAGGATCATATATGATGAACTAAATCCACGCAACTTCGAAATCGTAGCACTTGCTGGTCGGGACAGAAGGTATGGAAAAGCGGACATCGAGAGGCTACCTTTTTTCAGAGCTGTGGCACTACCAACGAGCTTGGAACGGGCTTAACAGTGCTGGGTAGGATGCGCCAACGCGTAATCGGGTGGCAGCCGATCAGAGCGAGAATGTGTAAGTTGAGAATTAAGGGCCGGTTCTTCATCTGCAGCATCATCAACGTGCACTGCCCACACGAAGGAAGAGCCGACGATGAGAAAGAAGCGTTTTATGCGCAGCTGGAGCAGGTGTATGATAGCTGTCCGCTACGGGACGTTAAGATCGTCATCGGTGATATGAACGCTCAGATAGGACGGGAGGCAATGTACAGACCGGTGATAGGGCCGAATAGCCTGCACGCCGCATCAAATGATAACGGCCAACGATGTGTGAACTTTGCAGCCTCCCGCGGTATGGTAGTCAGAAGTACCTTCTTCCACCGCAAAGACATCCACAAAGCCACCTGGAAATCACCTGACTTACAAGTGGAGAACCAAATCGACCACGTTCTAATCGATGGTAAATTCTTCTCTGACGTCAACGTTCGCACCTACCGCAGTGCGAATATTGATTCGGACCATTACCTTGTTGCAGTACGCATGCGCTCAAAACTTTCGACGGTGCGAAACACGCGTCAAAGTCGCCCACCGCGACCAAACATCGGGCAACTACGGGACGCCGAGGTTGCACGGGAGTACGCGCAGCAGCTGGAAGCAGCATTACCAACGGAAGAGCAGCTTGGCGCAGCTACTCTTGAAGATGGCTGGAGGGACATTCGATCAGCCATAGGTAGTACTGCTGTAGCGGCGCTTGGTACTATGGCTCCGAACAGGAGAAACGGCTGGTTTGACGACGAGTGCAAACAGTTAGTGGAAGAGAAGAATGCAGCACGAGCGAGAATGACACACGAAAATTCTACGAGAAGTTGATCTGTTCCCGTAAAGGCTATGTGCCACAAGCCGACATGTGCAGGGACCTGGGCGGCAACCTTCTCACGAACAAGTGTGAGGTGATTGACAGGTGGAAGCAGTACTACGATAAGCACCTTAATGGCGATGTAGCAGAGGACGACGACGGAGTGGTAGTAGATCTCGGTGTACGCGCAGATGACGACAGAATCCCAGCCCCTGACCTCCAGGAGGTTAAAGAGGAGATCGGCCGGCTGAAAAACAATAAAGCCGCTGGAGCTGACCAACTCCCCAGCGAGCTGTTAAAACACGGTGGTGAATCACTGGCTAAGGCGCTACACTGGGTTATTGCCAAGATTTAGGAGGAGGAGGTAGTACCGGACGAGTACAGTGTGCCCCATCTACAAAAAAGGCGACAAGTTGGATTGCTGCAACTACCGCGCAATCACGTTGCTGAACGCCGCCTACAAGGTTTTTTTTTTTTTCAAGGGGGGATTTGTTAGTAGCTTAAGTATTTATGATAAATATTAGTAAATAATAAGTATGTGTGTCCAATCACAAATGGTGACTTCTCAACACTGTTAGAAATTTGTAATTTTAATTGTTAGGATTTGTTTGCTTTCGCAATTAGGACTTATCATTCGTAGGGATTTAAACCTACTTGTCAGAAAAGGGGAAGTAAACTTACAACTAACTTAATTGCTAACTTATTGGCTATAAAGAGAGCTTATCGTATCAATTGAGGATTGCAACGATTTTTGTCGAAAATTGTTAATAATTTTATTTGACATAGCTTCTAATGGTTCAACACCAGTAAGTCTATGTAATTCGAGTGTACCAAACCAAGGAGGACGCTTCACAATCATTTTCAGAATATTATTCTGAATCCTTTGGAGCGTTTTCTTCCTTGTTGAACAGCAACTTGACCAGATCGGTACAGCATAAAGCATTGCTGGTCTAAAAATTTGTTTGTAAATCAAAAGTTTGTTCTTTAAACAAAGTTTAGAATTCCTGTTAATGAGAGGATATAAACATCTCGTATATTTGATGCACTTGGCTTGTATACTCTCAATGTGCTCTTTGAAAATAAGTTTTTTATCATAAATTAGTCCCAAGTACTTAACCTTGTCGGACCAACTTAAAATAACCCCATTCATCTTGACAACGTGATTATTGTTTGGCTTGAGGAAAGAAGCCCTAGGCTTATGCGGAAAAATTATCATTTGAGTTTTAGAAGCATTGGGAGAGATTTTCCACTTTTGCAAGTAGGAAGAAAAAATATCTAAACTTTTCTGCAATCGACTGCATATGACACGAAGACTTTTTCCTTTTACGGAAATGCTTGTGTCATCGCAGAACAATAACTTTGTGCATCCTGGAGGCAAATCAGGAAGATCTGAAGTGAATATGTTGTACAGGACTGGACCCAAGACTGAACCTTGAGGCACACCTGCTCTGACAGGAAATCTATCAGATTTTGAATTCTGATAGACAACCTGCAGAGTTCGATCAGTAAGATAATTTTTTAAAATTTTGATTAGGAAAATTGGAAAATTAAAAGTTTGCAATTTCGCAATCAAACCTTTATGCCAAACACTGTCGAATGCTTTTTCTATGTCTAAAAGAGCAGCTCCAGTGGAATAACCTTCAGATTTGTTAGCTCGTATCATATAAGTAACTCTGAGCAATTGATGAGTTGTGGAATGCCCATGGCGAAATCCAAACTGTTCATTTGCAAAAATTGAATTTTCGTTGATGTGTGACATCATTCTGTTAAGAATAATTCTCTCAAACAGTTTACTTATTGAAGAAAGCAAACTGATTGGTCGATAACTTGAAACTTCAGCTGGGTTCTTATCCGGTTTTAAAATGGGAGTAATTTTTGCATTTTTCCATAATTTGGGAAAATATGCAATTTTGAAGCAGCAATTGAAAATTTTAACTAAAAATTCCATTGTGCTCTCAGGGAGATGTTTGATTAGTATATTAAAGATTCCATCGTCACCAGGTGCTTTCATATTTTTGAAATTTTTAATAATTGATTTAATCTCATTCAAGTTAGTTTCAATTATTTCTGCAGGTAAAAAATTCAGGGAAGAAATTAAATCAAATTGACGTGTGACTTCATTTTCAATTGGACTCACAAAATTCAAATTTGAGTTATGAACACTCTCAAACTGCTGAGCAAGTCTTTGAGCCTTTTGTTCATTGGATACAAGAAAACGTTCACCATCTTTTAAAACTGGAATAGGCTTTGAAGGTTTCTTAAGAATCTTCGACAGCTTCCAAAATGGTTTTGAATATGGTTTCAATTTTTCAACTTTAGTCTCAAAATTTTGATTTCTCAGAAGAGTAAATCTATGTTTAATCTCTTTCTGTAAATCTTTATAAATAGTTTTAAAAACAGGGTCACGAGAACGTTGATATTGACGTCTGCGGACATTTTTCAAACGAATTAGAAGTTGAAGATTTTCGTCAATTATTGGTGAATCAAATTTCACTTGAGCCTTTGGAACAGAATAATTCCTGGCATCAACAATTGCACATTTTAATGCTTCCAAAGCGGAATCAATATTCACTTCGTTTTGCAAATCAAGCTCATTATTGAAATTTCTCTCAATATGAGTTTTGTATCTTTCCCAATTAGCCTTGTTATAATTAAAAACAGAGCTCATAGGGTTTAAAACTGATTCATGTGATAAAGAAAAAGTTATTGGAAGATGGTCAGAATCAATGTCAGCATGTGTGATCAAATCACTACATACATGACTTTGATTTGTTAGCACCAAATCAATTGTTGAAGGGTTTCTTACAGAAGAAAAGCATGTAGGACTTTTCGGAGACAAAATAGAATAGTATCCTGAAGAACAATCATTGAATAAAATTTTGCCATTGGAATTACTTTGAGAATTATTCCATGAACGATGTTTAGCGTTAAAATCGCCGATTATGAAAAATTTCGAACGATTTCTGGTGAGTTTTTGTAAATCACCTTTAAAATAATTTTTGAGCTCGCGTGTGCATTGAAATGGTAAATATGCTGCGGCAATAAATAAAATCCCAAGTTCAGTTTGAACTTCAATTCCCAAAGTTTCAATAACTTTCGTCCCAAGATGGGGAAGAGCACGATGTTTGATTCGGCGATGAATAACAATTGCAACTCCACCGCCGGAACCCTGAATCCTATCATATCTATGGACCACGTAATTGGGATCATATTTTAATTTTATGTTAGGTTTCAAAAATGTTTCAGTAATAATTGCAATATGCACATTATTTACTGTTAAAAATTAAAAAGCTCATTCTCATTGGCCTTCAATGAGCGAGCATTCCAATTTAATATTTTAATTGTTTTATTTAAAATCATTGCTAAATTTTAAATTAGAAACAATTTTAATAGTAAAATTTGTGCCTATTTGAATGGCTTCAAACATTGATTTTGCCTGCAACATGGCGTTCATAAGATCGAGCATTGCCTGTTGCAAAAAAGAAAGTTTACCTGCCGTAATAGGCCCCAGGCAGTTGACATTAGAAAAAATATTTTCGGTAGCAATATTAGCTGGAGTGATAGGTGTACAATTATTTTCTAGCTTACCCATATTAACGGTCATTTTCGAACTACCAACACTAGGCGGTATAATGTTCGAACTACCTGTAACCTGTGCATAAGTTAAACGGGTATGCAAAGGAGTAGGTAAACTATGCGTCACTGGTACGCTTGGAGAATTTTCTTTGAAGTTGGTTTTAATTGAGAAATTGAATTTTGTTTACCTTGCCTTGCCTTAACAATTGCTAAACGGACTGGGCATTGATAAAAATTTGACATATGATTGCCGTTACAATTCGCACAGCGAAAATTTTTACTCTCTTTCACAGGACATGTGTCCTTTTTGTGAGAAGAGTCTCCACAATTAAGACATTTTTGGTCCATGTTACAGAATTTGGAACCATGGCCATAACGTTGGCAAGTACGGCATTGGGTGATATGCTTTTCACCTCCGCCATACTTCCTATAAGTTACCCACTTTACACGCACATTATACAAAGCATGTGCTTTTTCAAAAAATTTAAGGTTGTTAACCTCATTGCGGTTAAAATGAATTAAATAATTAACAAGGGAAATTCCAGTTCTCTGACTGTTTTCGCCTCGTGATTTTTGTTTCATTAGAATTACTTGGGTAGGGGCTATGCCAAGTAGTTCTGTTAAAGTAAGTTTGATCTCATCAACGGTTTGATCGTTGGTGAGACCTTTCAAGACAACCTTGAACGGCTTGGCGTTCTTGGTGTCATATGTAAAAAATTTGTACATCTTGTCAGTTAAATACTGAACAAGACGATCACGACCCTTCACTGAGTCGGCTGATAAGCGGAATTCACCTCTACGGCCAATTTGATAGGTAACTTTAACGTCAGAAACAAACGTTGAAAGTTCCTTTTTGAATATATTAAATTCAGAAGAAATAGTTACCACAATAGGTGGAACTTTCTCCTTTTTTAAAGATTTTATATTTTGTATAGTTTCATTATTAATAACTTCCATTTCACCAGCTTCTTGCTCAGGTAAAATATCAAAAGGATTGTCACTACAGACACTCGATGTGTCAGAAAGAGATGCCTCTCTTTTCCTCCCCGCAGCGATGCGAGGTTTCTTTTTCCGTCCAGCCATTTCAGGTGATACGAAAAAAGTTAAAACAAATGTTAAATTCAAAAGTAGGTAGTCTTTAAAAGACACACTGACAAAACACAAACTTTGAAGCTATAGGCAGTCAAAGACCAGTCCACAAGCAACCGAAAAAACGTATGATCTGTAGGACAGTTCAAGACGCACTGCCGCCTACAAGGTACTCTCTCAAAATCTGTGCCGTCGACTATCACCGTTTGCAAGGGAATTCGTGGGGCAATACCAAGCGGGATTTATGGGTGCCCGCGCCACCACGGACCAAATATTCGCGGTACGACAGGTCCTACAGAAGTGCCGTGAGTATAGCGTGTCCACACATCACTTGTTCATCGATTTTAAATCGGCATACGACACAATCGTTCGAGACCAGCTATGGCGGATTATGCACGATTACGGCTTTCCGGATAAACTGACACGGTTGGTCAAGTCGACGATGGATCGGGTGATGTGCGTAGTTCGAGTTTCGGGGACACTCTCGAGTCCCTTCGAATCTCGAAGAGGGTTACGGCAAGGTGATGGATTATCGTGCTTGCTATTCAACATCGCTTTGGAAGGTGTGATACGTAGGGCTGATATCGACACGAGTGGCACGATTTTTAGAAGGTCTGTTCAGCTCTTTGGCTTCGCTAATGACATTGATATCGTAGCACGAACCCTTGAAAAGATGACAGAGACGTACATCAGACTGAAGGCTGAAGCCGGACGAATTGGACTGGCCCTAAACGCATCGAAGACCAAGTACATGAGAGGAAGAGGTTCCAGAGAAGACAGTGTCAACCTCCCGCCACGAATTCATATTAGCGGTGATGAAATCGAGGTGGTAGACGAGTTCGTGTACCTGGGTTCACTGGTGACTGCTGACAACGACACCAGCAGAGAAATTCGTCGACGCCTTATGGCAGGAAATCGTGCCTGCTTTGGACTCCGGAGGACACTCCGCTCGAATAAAATCCGCCGCCGCACGAAGTTAACCATCTACAAAACACTGATCAGACCGGTAGTCCTCTACGGCCACGAAACCTGGACTATGCTCGTGGAGGACCAACGTGGAAAATCGGCTGACTTTTCTGGTTTATTAGGTTTATGTTGCTAGAGAACCGGCGAGCCAATAACTCGAAAAAGTGTACGGAAGTAAAAAACTGAAATTTTCTAAACCTAATTTTAAAACATCCCCAAAATGGATACATTATTTATGATTTGAATTTATTATTAAACATGGGTCGATAAAGGCGCGAAAAGATGCTACCCTAAAGCTCAAAGTAGTAGCCCTAGAAAGATTATAGTTTTTTAATCTTCCCTGTGAAATTTGGTGTCTCTAGCCAATGTAGAAATGCGCCAACTTACGTCAAAGTGTCGCATAGTAATTGCTTGCCGGGTTCTTTGCTCAAACGTTATGTTTTCGAGAAAACTCATTTAAGTCTCTGGTAAAACGGTGGCTAGGGGCACCAAAATTCACAGTTAAAGAGATCACCACAACCGACTGAAACACGAATCGATCACGTTGATAAACGAAAGCTATTTATCGAATATTATCAACGCCCGAACCTATCGTGGCACAAACGTCGATTCTGGTTATTATCTTTTGGTGGTCGAAATGTGACAAAGACTTTCGGTTGTCAACAACAGCACTACCGTCGCCCTCCACGGTATGATCTGGAACGACTCTCTGGAATTGCTTCTGAGTAAGCGCAAAGTCTTGAAGCAGCGTTGCCAGGAAAAGCATACTGCAGCCCCTCTGGAGGACTGCTGGAGTACTGTTAAAGCAGCCAATAACAACACAGGTTCGTTAGATTCGTCGAGAGAAATTGACGTAAAGGTTGGTTCGACGAGGAGTGTCAAACAATTTTAGACAAGAAGAATGCAGCGCGTGCATTGATGCTGCAGCAAAGGACCCGTCATAACGTAAGTCGATACAAACAGAAACGAGAACAACAGACCCAGCTTTTCCGGGCCAAGAAGCGCCGAATGGAGCAGCTGTATCGTTCTCAAGAAACACGTAGATTCTGTAAGAAATTAAACGCATCCCGCGTAGGATTTATGACGCAAGTTGAAATGTTTCAGGATAAAGATGGAGAAATCTTGACGGATGATCGTGAGGTAATTGTGGAAGCAGCACTACTATGAACACCTGAATGGCACAGAGGCAGCGGACCAAGACGGTAGGAGGAACGATTTCGACAGTACAATGGATGATGGAGACATACCGCTCCCCACGATAAGTAATGTTAATGATGTTATCAAGCAACTCAGGAACAACAAATTAGCTGGAAAGGATGGCATCGCAGCGGAGTTTGTCAAGCCGGGCCCGGATAGGTTTACCTTCTGTCTGCATTAGCTGATAGTCAGGATCTGGGATACAGAATAGCTACCGGAGGTCTCGCCGCGAGAAGTTATCAAGCCGGTGCAGCGGCGGATTCTCCAAAAGTGTTGCGAATACCAAGTTCTTACGCACAAACCTATTCATCGATTTTAAGGCCGCTCACGATATTACCAACCGTGTAGTTATGGACGAAAATGGCTTCCCTGCGAAACTAAAAAGACTATTTGAGGCCACGATGGATGTGTGAACATTATAGGTGCGGTATCAACCATGTTCGAAACACGCATTGACCTCGACAAGGCGAAGGTCTTTACTGCTTCCTGTTCAATATTGCGTTTAAAGGTGTTATGGAACGTGCGGCCTTCAACATGTGGGGCACGATCGAAGCCAGCCAGTTCATCTGCTTCGCTAATGACCAGGAGCTTATCGGAACGACGTTCTAGGCGGTTGCTGTACATTACACCAAGGTAAGGGGCCGTTCAATAATTAGGTAAGCAAATAGTGGGGAGAGGGCTGTGCAATTTTCTTACGCTATCTTACATGTAAGGGAGGGGGGTGAATTGATTATCTTGCGTAAGAAAAACATTATTGATGCAGCTGTTTAAATAACCATCTTCATGAAAGTGTGGACGGTAAAATTCAAAAAAAGAAAATTACGGATGGACGATTAACTCGATTTAAGGACAGAAGAGGAAACGAAGTATTGTGCTTGCTTCAAGATGATAAAACTAAAATAAAAATCTATACATGCTGGCAGTGAGATCTTACTAGGGGGGAGGGGAGTATCGAAAAATCTTACGATGTCTTACAAGGGAGGGAGGGGGGTTTTAAAAAGTTGAAAAATATGCTTACGTAATTATTGAACGGGCCCCCTAAAACGTGGGGGAGAAAAGGTTAGATTGCAGGTGAATACGTCGAAGACCAAGTATCTGATAGCAGGGGGAGTCTAGCGCGATAGGGCGAGCATAGGTAGTAGTGTAGTGATCGACGGAGATGAGCTCTAGGTGCTTGACGAACTTATGTATACCTCGGATCATTGGTATCTTCAGACAACAACTGCAGCGGAGAAATTCGCAGATGTATTGTAGCTGGAAGTCGTGCCTCCTACGAACTCCCCAAGACGTTGAGGTCTGGCAAACTTCGCCTCCAAAACGAGTGCACCATGTTTACGCTCGTAAGACCAGGTAGTTCTTTATGGGCACAAGACATGGACAATGCTCAAGAAGGACTTGCAAGCACTAGGCGTTTTCGAACGACGTGTACTTAGGACCATTTTAGGCGGAGTATGTGAGAATGGAGTATGGTGGCGAAGAATGAGAGCGAAACTCGACAATGAGCCCAGTAGAAAGTCGTTAAAGCTGAAGGGTACAATGAGCTAGACATGTTGTGAGAATGCCGGTCAACAATTCCGCAAAAATGGTGTTCGTCTCGAATCCGGTAGGTTTAAGACGTAGAGGTGCGCAACACCGCAATGTAGGACGCTTTAGAAACTGGAGACGAGCTGCCATGGAACGAGTGCGTTGGCGTAACACTGTGACGCAGGTAAAATCCTGGAGGTTGTTTCACCAGGAAAGTAAGCAAGTAAGTTGAAAAGCTATAATCTTCCATTTTTTTACAATTTGAGCACTAGGGCCTCACCAGTGTTGACCAGTGGAATCATATTGCATGATTGAAATTTGAAAAATTGTGTGAAATTTAACTTTCAAGTAAAACTGTGTCCTACATTTCTACATCCAGAACTTACCAAGCTCAAACAAAAATTAATTTGAAGAAGAAGTTTAGCTAATTTTTTATTTAATATATAGTTTAAGGTTTTTTTTCAATTTTGAACTAACTTGAAAACGGATGCATTTACGATGTTTATTATCATAAGCTTTATGATTTAAAATAATTGCTCAAATTATCAACCATTATTGAAATACAATTATTTTGCGGAATGTTGTAAATGAAAAAATGCTTTGAAACTCAACCTTCAATAGCAAAATAATTGTTCAAGACTTCAACTTTCCGTCTCGGAGAGTTTTTTATTGCCTGAAACCGAAGGTTTCTGAGCTGCGATGCACGAGAGGTACGGGAGCTCAAATTTGTTAACTTTTTTCATTCACTATCAAACACTGTTTTTATTTCAATACTATCATCAGAAGAAGTCCTACGTCAAATTGAATTACGGAAAAAACGCTGTAGAAAATTATTCATTGGGTATTTTGTTTTGAAAATTTGGGTAGAAGTAGTTTGAACTTTATTGTTTACACTGTATTTTTATCACTGTCAGTTTTTAGAAAATTGGAAAAATTTCGTTACACTGTTTCCAAAGCTGCAAAAACGTGATCGAAATTATTTTGACCCAAAAAACTTGATTTTGGAGCCACAGTGTCTTCAGCAAAGTTGTTGCATTAATTATTCGCCATGTTATAGAAGTTATAGTTTTGTGATTAATCCACTTAAAAGTGAAAAGTGAATTCTACTTTTCTCGTTTTTCACATAAAAATTCATCGTCTTCGGCAAAGTTGTAGCACACTTCATAAGAAACAACTTTGTAGAAGACACTATACTTCTATCTGTCTATTTAATTGAACTTATGTGGAATTTTCTACAGATTGCCACTAAAAATCAGTTTTTTATTTTCAATATAATTATTAGTAGTGATTTTCTATAATTTTTCAATGTTCTACAATGTTGTTTGTTGTTTGTTTTGTTTATTTTCATCTCACATATTTCTCTGATTATTGACGATTTTTATTAAAACAATGCATTAATTTACTGACAGATATCTTTGAAATCTGCAAATATTCGCAGACTTAAACCGTTTCTATATTGAAGTATAACTAAAACATCATTCAATCCTGGTATAAGCATTTGTCCCTCGCTGTCTCCTGTGTAAGTATCTGTAAGTGATCTTAAGGGAAATTTTACAGAAAACTTCACAATAGTTCATTTAAATTGGCAGATAGAAATATGTTGTCTTCGACAAAGTTGGTTCTTATGAAATGTTCTAAATCTTTACTCAGCAAAGTGGATTTTTATATGCAAAATTGAAAAAAAAAATAAAATTCGTTTCTCTCTTTTGGGTGGATGGGTCACAAAATTCAAACTTTCATAAATGCAGAATAATTAACAAAACAACTTAGCTGAAAATACTATGGCTCCAAAATCAATGTTTTTAGTAAAAAGTAATTAGTGTGAATTAGTGCATTATTTAAGTAGAAATCGTCAATAACTAAAAAAATATATGAGATAAAAATACACTTCCCTCGAAGAAATTGGTTATTTTGTTATAGCAAACAATGCTATAGAATATAAAAAATTGTAGAAAATCACTGCTAAAAGTTATACCGAAAAAACTGATTTTTAGTGGCAATCTGTAGAAAACTCCACATAAGTCCATTTAAATAGGCAAATAGATGTATGGTGTGCTCGTCAAAGTTGTTTCTTATAAAATTGGCTATAACTTTGCCGAAAACGATGAAATTTTATATGTAAAAATGAAAAAAGTAACAACTCGCTTTTTACTGTCAAGTGGATTGATCACCAAACTGTAACTTCTATACCATGGAGAATAACTAATTGAACAACTTTGCTGAAGACATTGTGGCTCTAAAATCAAGTTTTTTGGGTCAAAATAATTTCGTTTTTGCCGCTTTGGAAACAGTGTGCAACGTTGGGAACATGATTTATAGAGGCATGGTGTTACGGAGAGTAGATAGAACGAAAGTCTTTTATGACAACCTTTTCCACAACTTTGCTGAAGTCACTTTTTCTCTAAAGCGTAATACTGAAAAGTTACACTTTGAAATGCCACTAGCGGCGGAATTTTGAACTTAAACTTTTTTTATTGCTTTTTATGAACTAGATTTCTAAACCAAAACCAGTTAGCCATATGCCCTTCTTAGAAAAAATATTCTTGAGTAACTTTCTGAGCCCATTAATAATACCCAGCTTGCTAACTCAGATACGCTTTCTATGTTTCATTCAAACAAAAAAGAGTTTAGGTCTGTTTAAAAATGCCGTAAATAATACTTTTGCCAAATCATTTGGCGATCACTTTGTACTGTTGAAATGAAAACATAACTGGAGATACTGTGAAATATCAATATTTTTTTAAATAAATAACCAAAGCTGTGAAACAAAATAAAGAAGAAAAGCAGTCTCCTGGTTATGGAGGAACAATGAAATAATAGGTGATACAGAACGAATTGCTCAAAACTTCTCTTTAACCTATCGAGTTTTGAAGTAAAAACACGCACAGAACAAACTTCTAACAATGCCAGTCACTAACCAAACTTCCATGGAATATTCTACTAGCCTACGCGATAGAAGAAGTTAAAGTCAACAACAGTTTCCCGATGATAAACTGAGACAATTATGAATCACTGAAGAGAAAAGTTTCGAAGTTTTCTGCTGACAGGCCTGAATGATGTACAGAAAACACGACACTGAAATATCTGCAGCAGGCACATTTTATTGCAGAATAATTTTACATTTACATTTTAATTTGTTTCTAATTACTTAGTGGTTTTATCTAAATACGCATTGGTGCAACCTGAAAACCTTTCAAATTATGAAGAAATGGAATTGCGAATATACTAGAGAAAATGCCAATCACGCAATCATGTCTTCACTCTTCATTCTAGAATACCTGTCCGTTGATTACTCATTTTCAGGTTATTAAATTTCCGGTGAATTTTCATAACAGCTATAGGTGTACCCAACACGATTGTCTACGATGTCAGTTATATTAGCAGGTATATAGCGAATCATCGGGGGGAAACACCGTGATATCGTTAGAACGGCTTTAGAGAACTAAACGTTAATCATGACCATTTACCAAAAAGACAAATTGTTCATAAATTTAAAAGTAGTTTAATTGAAATCTGGGCACTGATTGATCGTGCAAAATAATTGCATAGAAAATTTGTTTAAAAATTACTGAGTTACAGCATTGGCTCTTCTGCCTTTCATCGAACCAAGTCACCCGATTGCCAATGATAGACGCTCAGTTTGTAAATATAACGTGCACATTTTCGCTGAGCCAACTGACCTCGCATTCATTGAAGTTGCGTGCACGTTTCGCAAGAATAAGAGAAAGAAAAGCTAAATAAAAATAAAACAACAACGATTCAACAACTCGCCCATTCAACAAAACATAACATAGTTCACCGGTCGATAACCATCCAGCGCCTGCTCTGCCATGCTAGGCCCTGGTTGCCTTCCGCACACGGTTGCAAAACAGTGTCACCACGCGCTTCCCAACTCTAGTAGCTCGTATGCATGAGGGTGAACTTCGCCCC
Organism: Wyeomyia smithii; assembly: GCF_029784165.1. NCBI lineage: Eukaryota > Metazoa > Arthropoda > Insecta > Diptera > Culicidae > Wyeomyia > Wyeomyia smithii. The sequence continues at coordinate 235,742,848 of NC_073695.1, read as the reverse complement.
AGTTTAGAACCTCGGTGATGGCAGGTATAGACCACGAAAAGGGTGGAATTTTCCATCGATAGTCGGTTCCTTTCACTAACACTTGTCCCCGCTATTACTAACACCAGTGTTGCGTAAGGATTTCACTACACCACTACACACTAGAAGGACACCGTACCAGACAAAATGGTTTTAAAGTGGGGCTGTGATTTTTTTTCACTCTGTACATTGCAACCCGGAACAATCCTTTTGATTTTGGTGGGTACAAAGGTATCGTCTTCGGCAGGTGGTAGTCGGCAGGAGAGCGGTTACATTCTAACTTTCTAGTTATGCAATTTGTGATAGAATTTATTACCCTTAATGCATTCACCGGTTAACGAACGAAAACTAGTTTAGAATATGTGTTTTCAAATTCCAACTATTGTTATGTAATTACAGCACGAACTGGTGACGAAGTTTCTATCCATTATTAGAATAATTCTCATATTTGGCCTTTTCCATTGCAGCTCAGCTCAGCGATGAGTGTTTCCCACGTGTTTGCCCTTCGCATGCATCGAAAGAAAAAAACTTTATTTTCAATTTCGGCTGGTAAATTTTCCAAACAATCACCAAATCAAATTTCCGCGGACACCGAGTGGCATTGATTTTTTCTCTTCGCTTAGCACTTGCTCCAGCTTCCACTGAACCGAATTCCACAGCTCGGTATTGGCGGCAATACTCTTCTCACACACGCCACTTGTGTGTATGTATGTATGTCCAGCGAGAGCGAGAAAAAACTGTGCCACCCACTGAATTCGCGAGCGACGAGGTGGAAAAATCAGTTTTCCCGCACTGTATGTTCGGTTTCTCCCGACTAGTTTTCACGACCGCACCGTTTGAACTCACGAAGGGAACTGATCGGCCGAGTGGCGGGCCGTCTCTGGTGTACTAGGAATTTTCGAACCAATCGGGTTACCTTTGGTGTGTAGTTGCTCGATATGCTAACGGCGCTAGGGATGCTCTCGGTGTGTCTTCGGGAAATTTTTTTTTTCTCGTTTTTATGGTCTATCGATTCATTTGCGTTTTCGGCGCAAACACATTAATTAATTTTAATATGCTGTTCGAAAACCAATTTGTCGCTTTAAAGATGTCAGCAGCTGCTGTGAATGCGGCTGCAGTGTTTAATAGATCAAGACGCCGTGGGCTACCGGAAAGTATATCGTAAGCATATGACTTACTCAATGAGTTCGACATTGAACATGTTAGGCAGGTACGTGATTTATTAGGGATATTGAAATGTAAATAATTGAATATTTTTAGGCAGAATGTACGGTAGATATGAAGGATGCTAGGAAAAATTATTGGAGGACCAAAAATCTTGATAGCACTCATGGACGATAAGAATAAACCCGATCTGGATTATAAAAAATCTAGATATTTTGCTACGAAATTTTTGTATAAACTTATTTTTTTTTTTTTTTTTTCTTCACATAACATTTATTTGACACGGCACAAATACAATTTAATGTTTAACGGCGCCAATTATATCTGATGACTTAAAAACTAAAGCAAATTTTTTATCCTCGCTGCCGACTACGAGCTGAAATTAAGTCTAACTTAAAACTAGCATGGGATTTTCAATCAGTGTTTTGTTGTTCAATGGTCGTCTGATAATCGTCGAATGGCATGTATGGATTCCTCTGCTGAGCCACGATGTCGTGAGTTGGGACAGAGGCTCGTAGTCCTTGGGTCCTGGTTCTGTTGTGCGGGGTCTGGTTGCTGGTTTTGTGCTTAAGGTTCAAACGTGTTCTTGTCGTTTTGTTGGGTGTAGACGGAGGGGAACGGGACTAGACTGGGGCGTGGATGGATTTCAGGAAAACGTATATAAGGGACATGTAGGATAGGTCACGGCTCGCCAAGACATCACGAACAGGAACAGCCGGCTGTCTACCCTCGGCCTGCAGGGAAGCTATTAATTTAGACCTGGCGTCACGGTGTACAGGGCATGACCAAACCACATGCTCTATGTCGTGATAACCTTCACCACAGGCACAGATACCACTTTCCCCGAGCCCAACACGACGGAGGAGCGCGTCAAATCTATAGTGATTGGACATAAGCCGGGACATCACGCAAATGAAATCCCGACCTACATCCAACCCCTTGAACCACGGGTTCGTCGATACTTTGGGGATTATGGAATGTAACCACCTTCCCAATTCCCCTCTGGTCCAAGCATTTTGCCAACTGATGATCGTATTCTGACGTACAAGTGCGAAAAATTCATTAAAGGCAATTGGTCTTTCATAAATATCACCGTTTGTTGCGCCCACCTTAGCCAAAGAGTCCGCTTTCTCATTACCCGGTATCGAGCAGTGAGAAGGGACCCACGCTAAGGTAATCTGAGTAGATTTTTCGGATAAAGCACTCAGATGTTCCCGTATTTTCCCCAGGAAATACGGAGAGTGCTTAACATCTTTCATCGATCGGAGAGCCTCAATGGAACTGAGACTGTCCGTAAAGATGAAATAATGGTCCGTGGGCATTTTTCCGATAATCCCTAGGGTGTACTGAATTGCAGCTAATTCTGCGACGTAAACAGAAGCAGGATTATCGAGCTTATGGGAGACGGTTAAATTGTTATTGAAGATACCGAAGCCAGTGGACCCATCAAGAAGTGATCCGTCAGTGTAGTACATATTGTCGCAGTTGATGTTTCGATATTTATTGGAAAAAATTTTAGGGATCTGCTGCACGCGTAAATGATCCGGGATTCCACGAGTTTCTTCTATCATGGATGTATCGAAAAACACAGTAGAATCAGAAGTATTTGATAAGTCGACACGATTTGGAATATTCGAAGAAGGGTTAATATTTTGGGACATGTGATTGAAATACAATGTCATAAAACGGGTTTGAGAATTAAGTTCGATTAACCTTTCAAAATTTTCAATCACGGGACGGTTCAAGACCTCACATTTGATTAGAATACGAGAAGACAGGCTCCAGAAGCGGTTTTTCAATGGTAGTACTCCAGCTAAAACCTCCAAACTCATCGTATGGGTCGACTGCATGCAACCTAAGGCGATACGCAAACAACGATATTGTATTCGCTCCAGTTTGATCAAATGTGTGTTTGCTGCGGAGCGGAAGCAGAAACACCCGTATTCAATAACAGACAATATCGTTGTTTGGTAAAGCCTTATAAGGTCTCCTGGATGGGCTCCCCACCATTGTCCGGTTATTGTACGAAGAAAATTCACTCTTTGTTGACATTTTTTCATCAGATACCTCACGTGACAACCCCAGGTGCCTTTAGAGTCGAACCAGACACCAAGATATTTGTGTACCAAAACCTGAGAAATCGTTTTACCCATTAATTGTGTTTGAAGCTGAGCAGGTTCATGCTTCCTAGAAAAAACTACTATCTCAGTCTTCTCCGGAGAGAATTCGATACCTAGCTGTAAAGCCCAAGCAGACAAATTGTCCAAGGTATCTTGCAATGGTCCTTGCAAATCGGCAGCTTTGGCTCCTGTAACAGAGATTACACTGTCGTCTGCAAGTTGTCTTATCGTGCATGAATTTGCCAGACATTCGTCGATGTCATTTACATAAAAGTTGTAAAGAAGGGGGCTTAAACATGAGCCCTGGGGAAGACCCATGTAGCTAATGCGAAAAGTTGCCAAATCGCCATGCGTAAAATGCATGTGCTTTTCGGACAACAAATTGTGCAAAAAATTGTTCAAAATTGGAGAAAATCCTTGTCGGTGAAGTTTACCCGAAAGAATGTCAATAGAAACGGAATCAAAAGCCCCCTTAATGTCCAAGAACGCAGACGCCATTTGTTCTTTACGAGCATACGCCAGCTGAATATCTGTTGAAAGCAACGCAAGACAATCATTCGTCCCTTTGGCACGGCGGAAGCCAAATTGAGTTTCTGATAGTAGACCATTTGATTCGACCCAGTGGTCTAAACGACGGAGTATCATTTTTTCCATCAATTTCCGGATACAGGATAGCATTGCAATCGGCCTATAAGAGTTGTGATTAGAAGCTGGTTTCCCTGGTTTTTGGATGGCGATCACCTTCACTTGCCTCCAATCCTGCGGTACAATGTTTTGCTCCAGGAACTTATTGAACAAGTTCAACAAGCGCCTCTTGGCATTGCCGGGTAGATTCTTCAACAAGTTGAATTTGATTCTATCTAATCCAGGCGCGTTATTGTTACAGGACAGGAGGGCAACTGAAAGTTCTGCCATCGTAAAAGGTGATTCTATCGCGTCGTGACCCGGAGACGCATCGCGAACAATATTTTGCTCAGGAACAGAGTCCGGACATACTTTCCTGGCAAAATCAAATATCCACCTACTTGAAGACTCCTCGCTTTCGTTGACCGTTATGCGATTCCGCATTCTTCGGGCTGTGTTCCAAAGAGTGCTCATCGATGTCTCCCTCGACGTCTCGTTCACGAACCGACGCCAATATCCACGTTTCTTTGCTTTAGCCAAGCTTTTAAGCTTGGTATCAAGCTCCGAATACCGTAAATAGTCGCCAGGTATACCTCCCGTCTGGTAGGCCTTAAACGCGTCGGATCTTTGCGTGTAGACATCGGAGCACTCTTGGTCCCACCACGGAGTGGGAGGCCGTTCTTTGATCGTTACGCCGGGATATTTCTTCGTTTGGGCTTGCAACGCGGCGTCGAGAATCAAGCCCGCGAGGAGGTTGTATTCTTCAAGTGGTGAATGATGTTGAATCGACTCGACCGCTTTTGAAATCATTTCCTCGTATAACTTCCAATCGACATTTCGTGTGAGGTCATACGGAATGTCAATTGGTCGCATGCGAGTTGACCCGTTAGTAATTGAAATAAGAATAGGCAGATGGTCGCTACCGTGAGGATCGAGGATTACCTTCCATGTGCAATCCAACCGTAGCAACGTCGAACATAAGGATAGATCCAAAGCGCTTGGGCGCGCTGGAGGTTTCGGGATACGTGTCATTTCACCGTTGTTTAAAATAGTCATGTCGAAGTCATCGCAAAGGTTATAGATTAAAGAGGAGCGGTTATCATTGTATGGGGAACCCCAAGCCACGCCATGAGAGTTGAAGTCTCCCAAAATCAAACGTGGCGAGGGAAGAAGTTCTATTAAATCAAAGAGCAGCCGTTGCCCAACCTGTGCTCTGGGAGGAATATATATTGAGGCAATACAAAGCTCTTTACCTTGTATTGTCATTTGACATGCGACAACTTCGATGCCTGGAATCGAGGGGAGGTTAATACGATAGAAAGAATAGCACTTTTTAATCCCTAAAAGTACTCCTCCATATGGGGTGTCTCGATCAAGGCGAATAATATTAAAATCATGGAAGTTGAGATCAATATTTGAAGTAAGCCAAGTTTCACAAAGGGAAAATGCATCGCATTTGTTTTTATTTATCAAAACTTTAAACGAATCAATTTTTGGTAAAATACTTCTACAATTCCACTGTAAGACAGAGATAGAATCCTTCATATACGCAGTTGAATTAGGCATCGAAGGATACAATCGCTGCAAGGAGAGGCCATTGGGCAGTCAACTGCTTCAAAAATGATCTAACTGTTGGGAGGAATGCTGTAAGAAAAATTTTAATTGGATCGGGTACATTGAAAGTTTCAAAAATCCAGTCCACAATGTCAGAAAATTTCACTAATCCAGAGTTTGTTTCATCAACTGGGAGTGTAAAAGGAGCAACTGGGGTTTTAGATGTTCCTGGCAGTGCTGGGAACTCCTTCTGGGACTTTAAATTTGCCAGCCCAGGAGGAGTTTGCTTCGGTTTTTCCGCAGCACTGTTTGGTTTGTTTGTATCTTTCATTTCACTTTGAGAAATCTTAGGACCTTTTCTGGGAAGTTTAGGAGAGGAAATATTTTTCCTCTTTCTAGACTCCCCAGGATTGGCGTAAGATGCTCCCGCTGGTGAATCGTCAGAATCGGTTTCCTCAGAGGGCAACAGATCGAAGGGGTTCGAAGTAACGGGAGAAGTGGTAACGGTCTTCTTCAGCATGTCAGCGTAGGAACGCTTTGAACGCTCTTTGAGAGACCGTTTTATTTTATCCCTGCGCTGCATGTACACCGCACATGTCGAGAGCTCATGCAGATTTTCTCCGCAGTGAATACACTTTTCAGCGTTAACACTGCAAGAATCTTCCGCATGAGACTCCCCACACTTGCCACAACGTGCCTTATTGCAGCAGTAGGCGGCTGTATGGCCTAACTGCTTGCAATTCAGGCAGTTCATGACGCGGGGCACGTAGAGCCTCACAGGGAGACGAACCCGGTGGATCGAGACGTGGCTTGGTAGTGCAGACCCGGCGAACGTAACTCGAAACGAGTCTGACGGAGTGTATACTGTTTTGCCACCGATGATCGATGCTGACCGCAATTGCTTGCAGTCGAGCACCTTTACTTCGGGACACGTTTTGTTCTTAAAGCACCCTTTGGCACTTTGCAGTATACACTCGACGGACAGACTCGAATCGGTTATGACACCGTCGATCTCCACGTCTCGTGCGGGTATGTAAACGCGATACTCGCGTGTGAAGAGCTCAGAGCAAGCTATATCGTTGGCCTCTTTCAGGTTACCGACCACGACACGGAGCTTGTTAGGCCGGACCTTGGAAATTTCGGTCACGCCCTTGTACTCCTTCGTCAGGTCTTTAGAAATCTGCAAGAGGTTCAACTGTTTCGATTTCGGTCCCGCCTTTGGCCGAAAATAGACAGTATAGCTGCCCTGGGCTCCGTCTGGGTAAAGCCTGGGGCGAGGGGGGACTGAAGAATGAACAGGGGAGGGGGTAACAGAAGGGTCAGGGTCAGAGGGGTTCGGGGATAGTGGCGCGGGAGGCGAGGGATCTACATCCATCGCGCTATGTTTAGCGCACTAGCGCTGACAAGAACACGTACCTTTTTATTTCTCCCTTCCAGTAAGGTTGGTTGTCCGATCGTTCGAAGTAGCAGCCGTTACAGCCAGCAGCACCAATACAGCAGCACCAAACAGCCACCAGCAGCGAGCCAGGTGTGAGATCACTCCACACAGCGATACGACTCGCTGACACTGATGGCTTCTTCTTTTTCCTCGTTTGTGTCTCGTCCACTGCTGTAGCACAATCCAGCCAGCAGCCAAATCGGCTTACGCACCAGCTGGCAGTCACGATGCGAAACAGTTGCACAAAAGAACGACCTTGAACCCGGATTTATTTCACTCGACCAGGCAAACAATGCCAACACTTGTTCACACGTCTTTTGTTTTATACTCTATCGGACCGATCACCAAACACGTCCAGTACTGATGCGTGTTCGGCACAGAATGATGTATAAACTTATGTTCTAAACTAGGTCTCGTTAAAAGTTAAAATATCAAAATTCCTATTAAAATTACTTACTGATTATAGCACGTTTTGTAAGGTTTTCGGCAGGAAAAGATTGGAATTAGAATGTACAATATATTTTGTTAATTGTATAACAAATTTTGTTTTAAATATGCTTTAAAAACACATTTTGGACGTTCAAGCGTATGATAACAAAACATGATATAAATCTATACTTTTTATCATTCTGACATATCAAGAATATTGCAGGTATATTTGTGTTACCCGTTTGTTATAATCGTTTGATCGGGAAGGGTGTTAGGCATAGCGGAGAATAACAGCATAACTATCAATTGACCTAATACATACTGGATGTTTGGCTTAAAAGATTTTTTTATTACTATAAACATTTCTGATATATTAAGATATTTTTGTTTGGTTTTTATTTAGATTTACTGTTATATATTTTATAGATACACAGTGAACTTTTCTCAATCGGTTATGTAGGATTCAAACAGTCGTAAATTAAAAATAATAAATCGGGAGGCTTACAAATCGCCTACAACGTGATTGTGAAGACAATCATCATATATGTCATCGAACAAAAATTATAACTATTAGAATGGTCAGTGTCTGAGTGCACACGCAAAAGTTGAAGTCTTGTACAACCATTATGTCTTCCCGATTCGCACAAATGTTGCACAGAAATCGCACAATAAATGTGTGTATCGCATAACGCAACAGTTGTACTGCGAATACATTGACATAGATTTAAATCAGAATATGTATCATATACCGACACTTTATTTCTCACATCGAGTGTATTAGTGACTGATCTTTCTCTCTTGCTCGTAGATTTTCCATGTACGTGCGACGAGACTAGATACGTCACATGTAATTTGCAGGTTGCGCCTTCGCTTCTTTTTCGGTTCGGATTGCGACGCGCAAGACGATGTCTCGTCGCTTCACGAAATGAGCGAGACACCCGTGCTGTACATACTAGATGCCAGTGTTGTTAGTCTCACTCATACTGTCGATGCGTGCTTGCTGCTATTCAGAGGAATGCATGAAGAAGAATAAGTATCCCGAAAGCGTGTGTGCAAAAGACTTGAAAAGCGTAGCATATGTCTCGTCCTCAAGCAGAAAGGAGGAGAAAGGTTTTGCTTCTCGCTCGCTTTGCAATGCTGCTTGATACCAGTTTAAACTGTTCAGGTGTAGTAGTTTGGAGCTGCCAAATACATTGATGAAACGCTAGAGCATTATTTGCGTTATGCCCAACACGCAATCATTGTACTGGTTCCGAATTACATCAACAATTGCGCTAAAAACGCACAATTTTGTACTGGTTTCGCACCATCCAACTTTTGCGTGCACTAACTCATAAATTATAAGATTTAAGTTTTTTGTTTGTATAGGCTTATCACTGCGACCAGAAACGTTGATCTTTTGTGATATTGCCCGGGTGTCTGCTGTATTCCGCATTTCTATTTTTAGCAGTACCATTATTGAGAGTAAGTGACATGCTTATGATTTATCGGTGCTTGTGTGTTTTTTACACTTCCTTTTACGCTTTTACTGTTCTCACTACTATACCGGGCCAATTGTAATTCTCTGGGGAGGTTGGCCATTTTTATTATAAGAGCAACTCATTTTGTCAAGAGGATGTTAGTATTGTAAAGGATGACAACTAAAAATTTGAATTTAGAAAATCTATACCGAGCGTCTTAGCAGAGTGGTTGAGAAATCAAAGAAATAGTTAACGGTTTCCGTTATACTCTACTAGAAAAGTTTCTAGTAGAGTATAACGGAAACCGATAACTATTTCTTTGATTTTTTAAAAATTTGAAATTTTTGGGGCTCTCACTTGAGCTTTTTCACTCCACAACAATCACGCTTAGAGAAAAAATGGAAACATGTATATGAAAGCTCTATACTCTTCTGCTAGTATTTTTTGTTTTGTTTGTGCATGCTCAGTTCGGTTCAAAATGGCATCCAAACAAGGAGCATTCCGCAAATGCATTGTACAGTTCGCTATGAACTGCACAACAATTTTGGCAAAAAGTTCATGGTAAACCATTTTGGAAGCGAAAATCTTCCGGTTTTTATTATGTATGGTTTCCTGCAAACCTCATCTATAATACACCAGGAAGGTAGTGGAAGACCGGTCAGAGTAGTGGGCAAAAATGGACTTTTTCCTTTTTGTCAAATTATGGTCCAAGCCTAGTGGTTTGAATATCAATCAAAATATATACCAGAACGAATGTTTGAACAACAATATGATTCTATTTCTTCCAAAACACCATACAGATGAAAAGTGTGTGTTTTGGCCAGAGAAAATATCATCAAAAAAACACCAACGTTTTTGAACAACCACTCGACTCCATTTGTACCCCAAATACGCAACCCAACGAACCCACCTCAGTGTCGTCCAATCAAAGATTCCTCTAAGATTTTGAGTTTCTTTGGTGCAAAAATAACTGGAGATCAACGTACTGCGAACAGTTGATCGATATAATCAAGAGATGCATTCGGAAATGCAGACTTAAACGGCGTAACACGATCTTGTTTCGGCGTCATCAGAAAACTTCGTCGGGTGGCCTGTAACGGATCTTTCTCAAATATTAAATATTTTTTGTTAGTTCACAATGAATGTATCTTCATGAGAATTAAATCAGTTTTTCTCTAAGTTCTTCCACTTCTTTTGGACAGCTGTAGAAAAAAAATCCAAATTTTAAGTTGTCACCCGTGAGAATTTAACGAGATAGAAAGCTAAGTGGGGAGCCTAAGAGTAAACCTATGCTTTATTCATTTGACATTCAACGGTCTGATACTACTAAGTCTCCAATTAACAAGCAAAAGATGAAAATTTTTTAAGTTGTGCTGATGTTGCTCGAAACCGACAATATCCCCACCTGACTATAAGGACGTGGCCGACGCCGTTATTGGTCTTAAAAAATCGAGTCATTCAATAGGGGTTAAATATTACAGAGTCCGTTTTGACAAGCTTTGACAATGGTCATGAATTCGAATCTCAGTAGAATCAGACCTTTCGGCGTCAGAGAGACGCATTTTACGCATGGTTCATACTCAGGTTCCCTCCCATCCTCTTACTTGACCTTTCCTAAATGCAAGAAAAAATACCTCTAACAGAGTTGAATGAATATTCCTCCAGGCAGTTAGACAAGAGCAATTTAGAAAAAAATGTGCGGCTTTTGATTATGTTTTTATATTTTATTTTTTTATTTTTGAGAAGCTATGTAAATGCCAGTAAAATGTATTGATGATTACAAATGTTTTTAGAGCCAAGACGGTTTGTTTGACTGGTGTGACGTCTTTGGCAAAGTTGTAGATTTTGTCTTTACGAAATAAATATAAACTCTGAAAAAACTTAAAAAAAAACAATTTTCTCATGAAAATTGCTCAAAAGATGGCTGTCATAGGGACATGAGAAACGAAAAAAAAAAAATTTGCAGAAAAAGAAAAGGAAAAATTGAAGGCAGAACGTTTAGTTTGATTGGTATTAGGTAATTTTTTTTTCCTTCCGGAAAAAATATACATAGTGAGAAAAAATCGAAAAAAAACACAAAAATTTATAAAATGAGAATCATAACAAATTCTTTTTTAGGAATTTGATTTTTTTTTACAAAACAACACGCTAACCAATAATAGTTAATTGCACTTGGAGAAATGAAAAATGAAGCTTTTATCAGTCTTCACGTCCGACGTTTCAGCCTCTGGACTGAGCCTTCCGCAGGAGATATAATGTTGTACCGTGTTTTGTTTTGTACAAAGTTTTACGATCGGTAAAAACCAATAAATTAGAGTCCATTTTGGTGTCGTAAGAGTTGTGATAAAAAGACCTAGAATACGAATGAAATTCATCAACGCATCGTGCTTTCTGATGTGCTATCTTGAAGGAGAACCTGTTGATAGCTATGGCGTCATCCACATCCATTTACCCCCCTTCCTCCACAATGAGGTTTAGTAAGATTTTTCATTACTCCCCTCTTCCTACAAATCTTACGTAAGATTTCATTGTTGAGGAAGAAATTGTTTTTGAAGAAGGAACCTGTCTTCAACTAATAGCGTATTCTTGGAGAATAAAAACAAAATAAGTTATTCAGTAAGTGAAGTACTTAATCATTCAGCTATGCAAGCTAATAATTTAACTAATTTTATTTTATTTTAGTCTTGTTTCTGCTTTGTAAGTTTTTGTTTGTATTTTGAATTTTCCAGTCTTACGTAAGATTTTCACGAATCCCCCTCTCTCCCTTCGTAAGCATTCGTAAGAAATTTGGATTTCCCTCTCTCTCCTATGACCCCTATGACAACCGATCGTAAAGCTTTGTACGCTCATATTATATCCCCTGTGAAAGGTCAAGTACAAAGGCCGAAACGTCGGAAATAACACATGGTATCGTTTTGATCCACCGTTAGAACTGAAAGAAGCCGTATTTCCCTATGAATTTCATGTTACAGTCGTTTTTGAATTTGAAAATTTGAAAAATGAACAAAACAAAAATTTATAAAAAAAAAGAAAAGAATTTAAAGAATCTGATTTTCAGCCAATTTTATCTGGCACCTCTCAGGAATCCGTCCATAGTCCACTTTTGTTTTCGGGCAACCATTTTATTGAACCAATTTTGATTTGGTAGAAACTTTGTATAGCTGTTTTTATTGCCAAAAGATTAAATTTTGTGCTAGTGGTTTTTTGAATCACGACACACTCAAAATTAAAACATTTGAATTTTCCAGAAAAAAGACTTAAACGATTAGAAGCTAGAATGTTTAAAAGATTTGACAGTTCGTTTTGTTTTTTTTTTTAATAAATTTTTATTTTGTTCATTTTTCAGTTTCCTCGTTCGTCAAAATTTCACATATCGAGCACATAACATTTCCAAACGAAGAGCTATCGAAACATTCCAAATCTGAATACAAAGGGCGCTGCTCCATCATCCTTTGAATTTTAAATAAATCAAACTTTATGAAACAAGACTAGCTTTAGTTCAAAAGATCTTTTCCTATTTAATATCTGGGCAAAGTCTTTATTGGTCTTCAATAATGCTCTTTCAGTACTATGATGTGTCCGAATTCCTAACTACAAAGAACATTGAAAACACGTTCAAATGCTTTAGAGAAACCGATTAGAAAATTAATGGATCTTCGGTTTGCGATGTTTGATACACTAAACTAGTCGACAAAAACTCAAAACAGTTTCCCTGAAAAGACTATATCTTTTTATCATTGCTGTGAATTTTGGGGCCTCTATTTTGGTTAGAAGTGCGTCAAAAGGCCGCAGAGTAAGTGCTCACCAGGTTCTTTTTTTTATGTTGGCTCACGGGAAAACTCATAGAAGTCTCTGAAAAAGTTATTATTTTTAGGCGTACCAAAATTCACAGGAATGGTTAAAAAGGTATAGGTGTTTATTACGGGAGTCACTTAACGGTGAAATCAGAGTGAAGTGAACAAAATCCTATTACGGGACTCACGTAAGTGAGAAAAACGTCGCAAAGTGACATCTGCCGTGAAATCTGGGTTATTATGAGTGTTAAACCAGTGAAGTAAAAACGGAAAAAGCGACGTTTCGCGTGGAATTATTTCATGACCATTTTGAACGGTGAAATGATTCCACGAAGATGGCATATTTGTGATCTAATGCTAAATATTGGATTTATTCTTCAGTAACAAGGCGAATCAGAATTTGATGCGTGCCTTAAAGCGGTCAAATTTTCATTTTTTGCCCGTTGAAAAAAAAATGCAAACTTTCAGGAAATTTTCGATACCGAAAAAAAAACATTTTTTTTATGCCTAATGTTTTAAAAATGCAGAAAACGTCGAGATCTGGTGTTATCTAAAAACGGAATAAATCGACTTTCTGGGACTTAGACATTTTTGAGCTGGGAAACAATCTCATTTCACTTGTCCTATTCTCAATTTCACTTCACTGTCAATCGCACAACACGGAGGTGATTTTTGTCACCTCACTTGAGGTTGAATCGGGAATAGGTCTAAAAAAGTGAAGTGAGCGTGAGAGTGAAATATATTTCACCGTGAAGTGACTCCCGTAATAAGCACCAATGTGATATCTGCCGTGAAATCTGGGTTATTATGAGTGTCATATGAGTGAAGTGGAAACGGAAAAAGCGACGTTTCGCGTGGAACTATTTCACGACCAGTTTGAACGGTGAAATGATTTCACGAAGATAGGGAAGTTTAAAAATCGTCTGATTTGTGATCTAGCGGTAATATATATGGGATTTATTAGTAACAAGGCGAATCTTTTTTTTTCTTGAAAAAAATCGGCTCTCTGAAACTTTCAAATTTTTGAGCTGCAGCCAATGGAACTTAAGGGAAAAATTGACCTTCGAATTTCGTTTCCTCTTGTCGAAAAATGTCCTCATACAAAATTTCAGCTCAATAGACTTCCCGGGACTTAGAAGTTTTTGAGGTGGAAAACTCCCACGTTTCACTTGTCCTATTCTCAATCTCACTTCACTGGCAATCTCACTTCACGGAGGTGATTTTTGTCACCTCACTTGAGGTGGAATCGGGAATAGGTCTCAAAAAGTGAAGTGAGCGTGAGAGTTACTTTACTACTAGGTTACTAGGAGTTACTTTACTAATTTTTAATCTCAGGGATATTTTAAGGTGCAATGCAGACCTCAGGTATTTAATTCGATTGAGAATATTGAATTTTTTACATCGACAAGAGTCGAAACCCAAACCTGTTGTGATTCTCAGGCAGCAAGGGGGATTGATATCCATTATATTTAAAAATAAATAAGAACTAAAATGGAATACTCTCAGCAAAAAATATTGTTTTTTAACGGCTCTAGTTGAATCGGAATAAAAAAAAATTGTTTGTTGGGCTGATAAGTTTTTTACGGGTCGTTAGTTTCTAGAGTATTAGTGTCGTCTTTCCGTATACGATTGGCATAATAGTGCTGAAAAAATTTTCTACAGTACCATGGAATGGGGTGAAATTGATCAGTGGGTTGAAATTGATCACCTGAAAATTCGTGATAAAAATACTAATCAAAAGATATTGCTCTTGCAACACTAGGCAATGTTAACGTGTCCTTAAACGCAACTTTTGCATGATTCACATACCTGTCAAAGTTAACCCTTGCATGGCCGGTGCAAATTTTCATATTTTCGAAAAATTATTCTAACTCAGTCAAAACTCAATCAAATTTGATCAAACAGGTTTTCAACTAACAAAAAAAAGTATTGAATTTACTTAAAGTAATCTTAGTTGAGGGTTAATTACGTTAAATTTGGAGAAGTGATTAAATTTTGATAAAAGCTCAAAAAATGTAATTTTCAACAATGATCATTCCATACCATTAAAGAAATACTGATGAATTCGCAGGAAACCACGAGGATTTAAATTTCAGAGCTAGTTTTTGAGCTTTTGCAACAAACCGAATTGAAATCGGCCTGACGACGATCAAATAAGAGCAAATTTAGCAACAAGCAGCTCGTGAACCAAAATAAACAAATTTTAACCTGAAATATCGTTATTTTCGTTTCCAAACTAGCTGTAAATGATATTTATCAGTACAGAAATCGTCACTTATCTTTAGTATATCGAAAAAAGCACATTGCCAAAAGAATGTATGGATTTCAATGGTGATCAATTTCACCCCAATTTACCTCATAGTACCTTATAGAATTATCAAATTTATTTCATGAAGTAGACGATAGAAATTTCACCAATAGCCATAGAGGTTTACTGGAGCACATACCAGTACTTGTTTGAAAATTATACTATTTCGGGAAAAATGTACATGAAGCTAGTTAATTGGAAATTGTTATAAAAATTGATCAATTTCACCCCGTTCCATGGTATACCTGTATGACTGAGGATAGTACCGTACTGCATCAAATAAAGAAAAATAAATTTTCTCGACAATGTTAAAGGTTTAACATGTTGGTTATTTTATTGTTGTTGCAATTTAGTGCTATTTGTATAGATTCAAACAGGTTTTGTTTATGAAATTAACGAGAATTCAGAATTCGAATTTGACAACTTAGGCATGCTCCATTGCTGTGATCTCACTTCTGAGACTTAATGCGCTTCTCACTTCACATGCTGATTCCTTTGATTGATTTTGAGGGCAAGTTTCAACAACAAATGAAGTATAATGTAGAAAAATTGCGTTGGTTCGCGTACCCCAGGTTGAGAACCGCTGGTATAGATCTTACAACCATCCTACACGTTCAATATCGCCTAAAACTGATTAGAAGCTTTGTAAATTACGTAAATGCTTAATTGATGCGTTTTGTACAGTTCTCTTCTATCATTACTTGCATTACGAAGCTGCCAGCCGTTATTACATTATTTTGGTGCTGTTATTCTGAACTATTTCTCGCTGTCTGGTCGATTTTTGGCATGAAATACTTTAGATCTAACTGGCATACCTATGTTACGTGAAGCATACTATAACGTTTAACTTTATATATAAATTATCATCATTTCTGCAATGAATTTCTTTATTATAATTTATTGCACCATTATCGTCAATAGCATGGATGACATCCCTATACTAATAATCATAAAGTACGCAATATCGCTCATTTCGGCAGTTGAATGTAGAACGCGCGCAATGTTAGATGTTGGCACATTTACAAATTACGAATACATCCATAAAAAACTGTGCTGTAGAAATTCACGGCTGATCGTTTAGTATGTACCTCTTCATAGTAGCTTTTCTGTTATTCGACGTTAGTGGAAAATCTAATTACTGAAAAGTACACGGAATGGTAAAAGTGTTTTACTGTGTATGACGAAATTACGGCGAATGCTTGCGTAGAATCCATTATTGCTAGTTCGGCTTTCTTCTGAACATTTCACAAGTGCCCTTTCAATTATTTTGCAGAATCATCCTTGTCCGTATGCCCCGCTCCACTTGGACCCGGTTTCACCCGGTTTTTGCGAACGCCCCTCTTGCTAGGTGAAAAAGCAGAAAATCATGCATCGATCCTGATTATGCTCTCGCTCTCTTTCTCCAAATTCAGGGTTTTCGCTATGCTTCGTGTGTTCATCCTCGACACGGTTGTATTGGTGTAACCCGAATGCTTTTCATACATTCCCAGCCACGCGGTCTCCTTCTGGGTAAGGCGCGCACGCTCCGCTAAGACCCATCGTAACGTTCTCTCCAGGTTGGGAAGGCTAATCATTATGCTCATATTATATATAGTACCTACATACGTATAGATAGATGGTTGTGAATGGTGGATACTGTGTCCGCCGTCCTCAGCTTTCCCTCACCGCTTTCCGCTACCCCCAAACGGTGGCATTCATGAAGAAAGCGTGCAATCCTTTGTGCAATCTAGCTGTGTTTCTCCGGTAGTCTCAAACGTCTGCCCTGCTTGGTTAGGGTGACCCACTGTAATCCTCAAAATCGGAATGCTTCTATGATTATATTTGAACTGAAAAATAAGTTCAGATTCTATTTCAATTCCAACCGATATTTAATTATCCTGGAAGAATCTGTTTTCCTGGAACAAATTAAACTAATGGCAAGGCAATTGAATCTGTATGAAAACTGCAATCTACATAATTGATTCAGTACAGCGTGCTGGAATTGCGATTTCCGCGAAATTGCGCTATCGTAAGTGCAGATGTCCTCCTCGCTAAGCGTTCGTAGTCGTCCATGACCCACCATTCCCGGCCGCCACTTCACCCGTGGTGGCCTTCAAACCATCCGTTCTTTGCCATTGAACTTCCACCTATTCCATTCATCTACGACCCGACTATCGACGATCTTTTTCGCTTTTGAGCATGCATGCACACTGCGGAGAAGAGCAATTTCGTCACGTCGCGAAACCAACGCGGTTTCCCGTGTTTATAGAAAAAAAAAGGAAAAGAAAATGTTCAGGATATCGCAACCAGCAAATATAAGCTTACCCGCAGGCTGGTTTGGTGAAAAGAGGTGTGTACTTTGGGCTGTATTGGTGTTGTTCCAAAAATAGACAAAGCGCCAGCTACCGACGGAAGCACGAGTTCGGCCGACATCCATGAGTGACGCAAAGGACGAATCCGAGTGTTGTTATGCGAACGCCTGAATGGGAGGTATTGGAATGGGAGAAAGCGTAACATAATAATAAGTAATATATGGTGGGAAAATCTGCTGGGGAAATGGTGGCTCATAAACGTCTCCAATGGTTCTGTATAGTATTGGGTTTCAGTACAACCGCAGCCCGCAAATATTTGCCCGGCGGATAAATTATGAATGGAGCGGCTGTCAGTTACCGAGAGTAGAGATTAACAAAACTTTCGGCCTGGTTACAAAGATCGGGAACTTACGTAATGCTGTTGATAGCAATCAAATCGGAAAGTTCACGATCTTTGGGTATGCTGTATTTTTTTCAAGGGAGCTATTAAGTGCTTATTTTATCTCTGATGAATTGAACAACAGAAACGTTTTGACCAACATATTAAAGACTGCTTTTAAAGATCAGTAATAAAACAATATAGAATTTCTGGTTTGTTTTTGGAGAGGCGGAATACTTACACAAAACCATTGAAGCACAATTTATTTTCAACTTACTAAGTGAATGAGTGGGGCTTGGTTACGGGTGAAAAGTTCTGAATCAATATAGGTTTCAACGTCCTACATTCTTTCAGCTTTCTTTCAGCTCGCTAGAAGAAAAAAAAAACAGACTGGGCAAAACGTTTGACGCCGTAGGAAATATCCACGACGTAATATGTTTTTGCGTTTCCAGCTCGTTAAAGCCAACATACCAACCACAGAAGGCAGCATTACAATGTGATAAACTATATTGCTTCCAGGGGAGAAAAGCTTCGATACATTCAACCTACGTCAATGGAGACGCAAGGTAAAGCACAATAAATCGCTGTGAAATTGGACACATCATGGCCGAGCCAACGCGTGTGGCAGACTAAAAGCAATGAAACACCGGCCAAATCTGATGTTGATGCATAGATATGCATGGAATTTCCTGCACTGCTCCCGGCTTGGTAGCAGTCAGTGTCACTCGGTTTGAAGTGCAATGATTTGAATAAACGTGAACCAATTCCAGGAGAAATGAGCCGCGGTTTTCATTGAATAGTTGTTGTTTGTTTCAATCAACTGTCGTTATATCGGATGGAGTCATCTGAGTCCAATTAAACACATGGCGCACAGTTACGCTAGTCGTAAACAATCACGTAAGTACCAGGTATCGGAACAGTCCAACTCATTCCTATTTTGTTTTGCTCACAGCCTCCAACAAATTTTGGCTTCACCATAATCCTAGCATGAGCACGTGACAATGGAATGACGTCATCTTCGTATCAAGGAAGTGTGGGAATTGGTTCGATGGGATCATCGATTGCTAGCGGTAACTTTTCTCATTTTAACATTACAATTATTTGGAATTATTGTGAATTCAATTATTTGTGACTTTTGCTTAAAGCACTTTCACAACAGGGTATATGATATTTTTTAATTTTGTTAATGAAACAGAAAATTTTAAAGCAATTTTGCATCTTTTACTTTCTCGGTACCGGGGAAAGCTGTTGTGTAAATACTAAATAGCACTGATCCTGTACCTACAAAATTGAATTATTCATTTAATCTTTTTGCTGTCAATAAGTAAATTGTGTAATAATAAACATATATCTCTTTATGAATCTATGGTTGCTAGAATCACTAATAGTTTAGAAAAAGCGTATTTACATGAAACAATCGCATTTTTTAAACTTATTCTTGAAATGTTTAAAAAATGAATGCATTTAGAAGGTGTGAATCATTGTATTCTTTGGTACAAAAAAATAACAAAAAGCTTAAATTGCGTTTCCGCTTTTTGAGTTTTCCGTTAAAAAGAATATGTAGCGAATGTGACCCGGGAGTGGAAAGCGTAGATAAAATCGATACAATATCCTGCTGCAACCCACGCAGTAGTGCTCTTACGAGACGTCATAGAAACACGTCATTACGCTCAATACTCAAGTTACCTATTCAGCAGCAGACGAACTTACCAAAATAGTCCAATTAGTGGTGACACAATTGTTCACTCTTTCTCGACCGAATTGGGTCTTGGGTTACAAATGATAGGCAAGGAGTCAAATGACGGCAGCTAGTAGAGGTGGTAATTGCCTAGATAACTTCAATGGTAAAGCATATTGATTGGTAAATAGCACGTGAAGTTATTTAAGAAGCGCATTCTTTTTCGACCAATTCTCTGATTTCATGTTATACTTATGTAATTTAAAAACAAGTTATTATTATGAAGGTCACCATTCTTAACATTAAAGAGTAAAATGTAACACATGATAAATAATCCTGTCTATTAAACTATCTCGCAGTGGCTTTGTGAACCAAATGTTTTTATGGTCTAGAAATAATTGAGCAATCAGAGTGATGATATGAAATATTAAGTTCTTGAGATCTTTAACTTTGGATTCAGTAGTGTGGTCACAATTAGTAATCTGGAAAATTATCAGAATACTGTAAAAGCAAATAATTAGTTCAAAATAATTACAGCCCCATCATATCACTAATATCCAAGAAAACTTTCAGAAGGAAAAATATCAGTTTGTAGGTGAACATATTACATATTGTTATAATATACCTCGTGATTCCGAAAACCTAGATAATAATGACTTTCAGCAAACTTGTTCAGATGGTCAAAGGCTTCTGCATGGTGGATAGTTCAGTACGGAATTCCATCGCTACAAGGAGCTAGTTTGCATGCAATTTTTCGAATTTTACTCATCCCGCGATTCTTAGGTCCTAGGAAGTTGACTAAATTTATTATCTTGACCTGTAAACGGATTCAGTAGCTAAGTTATACGTACAGGTAAATGTCTGAAGGTGCGAAATCACATTGATGTTGTGCAGAATCAGCGCAACTTTGACAGACTTTAAGGAATAGAAGAACCGATTGTCTCACTTTCATAAATCTAGTCATTTAAAAATAATATAGAATCAATAACAATTAAAAAGACATTAGGTTTGCTCAAAACATTTTGCATTTAACTATGACTCTGGTTTGATTCATTAGGTTACACGTCATTGGCACCAGCATCACTAAATTTGTGGCAACAAAGATTGCTAACGGCTGTTTCGGTTGCAGACGGTGTTATTTGGGGTATACGAACGGCTCACGATGTTGCGTTCAGCATTTTACACATTTGTTGTGCGAAATTGGAGCAAAAGTTTGGGAATTATTCATCTAGGTTCATTTTGGAAACATCTTAATTTTGACGTCGATTGGAATATCTTCTGCTCTATGGGACCCCACTCTTTGTTGTTTTTTTTTTTGTTTTGAATCCCTTTATTCTTTTTCTTACAGTTCATAAACGTAAGATGTACGAAAAATAATGATAGGTGATTATTAAAGAAAATAAATAGCGATTGCACTGGTCGACAAAGTTAGGCAAACGGTGAGCTGGCGACCTGGAAAGAAGGTCAAATTAAGCTCCGGCCCTCAAAAGTTCCTATCTCACACCTCCACGAGTCATATGACTGCGACATTAGACTGCCATCTGAAAGATGGGCACAACTGGTTGGTATAGCCCTGGTAATATTGTCATCCGACAATAGCTAAGTAAGAAAGTGTGACGCGATCATTGGTGCTTAAACCATTTTTCGGGAATAGAAGAAATTGCCATGCTCAAACGCCATAATTGTAAGAGCACCTTTTTGTAAATTATCGCGATAATTATCACGATCGCGTTGATAATCGCGATTATTTTCTTAAACGTGCTCTCAGTGCTCCGATATTTGAGTACGAGTAATACTCTCTTCGACAAAGTTGTAGTACTACTTGAGGACTTCAAGTTCGTCATACGAAGTTGTTAATAAATGTACTTACCAAATGAGCTTTCATCGGTTTGCGAAAAAAATTAACGTGAGTGATGATTTGCATCCTTGGGTGCGGCACAAAACAACGTCTGAGCTCCATATTAGGAGCGGCTGATCAGTCTCCTGGTATCAGTGTAGCGACACGATGGTCCTCCAGCGAGGCAAAACGTTGGGGAAGGCCCGACAAGGTGCCTCATAAAAATAAAAAGTTAGGCCGTTTCTTCAACTACAGCATCATCAACGTGCACTGCCCACACGAGGCGAGACTCGACGACGAGAAGGAAGCGTTCTACGCGCAACTGGAACAAGTGTATGATGGCTGTTCTAGAAGGGACGTGAAAATTGTCATCAGCGACATGAATGCTCGGGTAGGATTAGAGGCAATGTACTGACTAGTGGTTGGGTCGAACAGCCTTTACAACGTATTAAACGGTCAACGGTGTATAAAATTTGCAGCCTCACGTGGTATGGAATTCCAAAGCACTTTCTTCCCCCATGAAGATTTCCACAAAGCCAGCTGGAGATCACCCGACCAACGTACAGCAAACAAAATCGATCACGTCTTAATCGACGGGAGATTCTTCTCCGATATTATCAACATTCGCACATATCGCAGTGCGAACATAGATTCGAACCACTATCTAGTTGCAGTATGCATGCGCTTGAAACTCTCAACGGCGTATAGCACGCGTCAAAGTCGAACGCCGCGACCCGACAAGCGGTGTTACCAACGAAACAGCAGCTTGGTGCAGGCTCTCATGAAGATGGCTGGAAAGACGTACGATCCGCCATAATTAGCACGGCTATAGCGGCACTAGGTACAGCCGCCCAGATCCAAAAAAAAAAACAACTGGTTTAACGGCGAATGCAAACACTCAGTAAAGGAGAATAACGCAACACGGGCGAGAATGCTACAGCACCGCACTAGAGCGAATGCGGAACGCTTAAAACGTGCGAGGAACAGAAAGAACTCGGTCCTTGAAACAAAAATGCACCAACAGGAGGAACAATATCGCGAGGCGATGGACCATCTGAACTGCGTTGGCGCCACCCGTAGGTTCTACGAAAAACTGAACAGCTCGCGCAAAGGCAACGATATGTGCCGCGACCTAGGAGGAAATTTCCTGACGAGCGAGTGTGAGGTGATCGAGAAGTGGAAACAGTACTACGACGAGCATCTTAACGGCGATATTACAGCAGACGAAGGTGGTACGGTAATCAATCTAGGAGTACGTGCAGAAGACGACACTGCCCTGCCGTAATCTCGCAGACTGACGTATGCGACAGCGAGTAAAATTTTCAGTACGAAGCTTTTTCCAAAAACGTTTGTATAATAACTATTAGGACGAATTTCAACAATCTGATCTGTACATAATGCATTAGTATAATCACAAAACATTGCCGAACGTTTGATTTGTACAAAAAGGTTTTTTAACTGAAGTTATGTTACCAACGTCATTTTGTTGTAGAAACAGCGAAAAAAATTTCACTGTTTCTACAACCGATTGACGTACATCCATCGACAAGTCGCTTTACCATTTTTTTTATAATCAGGCAAATAGTCGCGATTCGAGAATGCTTTTCGGAAGTGTATTTGGTTTGGAATATAATAGCATTCGTGGCCTCTGCCATCTTCCATCTGCACTTCTTCCGTACAAAAAGCAAGTGCGCCCTAGTAGTCCACGAACATGGACCAAGCTTCGTGGCCTTAGAGAGCTACAGTATGATAAAAGATGATAGTCAACTTCGTGCCGCGGCGAATTTTATTCGAGGAATGCGTCCTCCGGAGTCCAAAAAAGGTACGATTTCCTGCCATAGGACCACGGCGAATTTCTCTGCTAATCTCGTTCTTGGTAGTCACCAGTTAGCCTAGGTGCACGCACCTCATTTAGGTGTCAATTACCTCGATTTCATCATCGCTAAGCTGAGTCCGTGGACGGAAATTAACACGGTCATCTCTGAGGTCGATTGAACGCTTTTGTGCATCATCCCGATTACGGAAATATTTATTATTATTGTTTATTTATTCATCGGACTGAATGTGTCTAAATGAATGCTTAAAATTAATTAACTAAATATAATTTGGTTGGCAGATGCAGTTACACGTTGTCGGAACAAATAGGACGGCTCGTTAAAACTAAATAAATTTGCATGTCGGTTAAACTGGCGAACCATCGAAGCTAAAGGCGAGTTGGCAGCATATTGTGTCGAATAATTTCCTTCCTGCAGCATCATTTTCGGTCGCAAAGCTCGCGTGGGAGCATAAACCCCAATCTGAGACAGTAGATCTGGTGCATCGCACTCGCCAGTCAGTAATTTGGAGATAAAAATGGCCTGGGACACATGCCTCCGTTTTAAGGCTGTGCGAGATTTCGAATGATTTCGTATAATTTCGCAAAACTCGAAATTTCCCGAAATTTCGCGAAATTTCGGTTTCGCGAAATTGCCGAAAAATTTCGTTGAATTTCGCTAAATTCCGCCTAAAATTTCGCGAAATTAATCTTCCAATTTCGACGATTACGAAATTTTGCGAAGTTTCGGACCAAATTTCCGATGCAGATTATTACATTATTTTGGTTTGTGCTCATTGCGACTATGAATTAAATTGAATATATCTCAACAGATATCTGGTATACTAAGTCAGACATAGAAGAATAAACTCTCAGCCGGTAATTTTTGTTTCTAAAGACAAAACCGTAACATCATGCGGGAGGTATTTTTTATTCACGCAGAGCATAAAATTCATGTCATCACTGAAGTCATATTCGAGGAATATGAAGCCGTCCAAATGCGCTGCAAGGTATCTAGTAATTTGTTTGTAGGAATAAATTTTACGCATCTTTTACGCACATCAAATTGTGGTTATATTTGCAGCGCACAAGATTAAAGAGGTCACTTTTTGTCTTTCGTTTAGGAGGGCATAGCAATTTCTGTCAAAACTAAAACTCTGAAGCTCTATCTTACAAGCCAAATGTTCTATGCTACTCGACTTGTAAAATTTTTTAAGCTTTTTTTCGGATTTCTCTGTGTTAGAGGACTCCTCTTCGCACACCGTAGTGTATTTAAATGTGTTTTTTCAAATAGTTCATTGCTATCACTAGGCTGACCAGATATCATGCCTTATAGTGTGCAGACAGAGTGATCGATGTGTCAAGCAGAAAAAGTTGTAATTGCCTGAGTTTTTAGTATTGTTTCAAAACACTCTGACTTCTAAGTCAGCATAGGTTTCAAAATTGCCAGGTACCTTATCAAAAATGTTTCAAACGTGTAACCAAAAAAGTATACTTTATTAATGAATGAATAAAAAGTACATGGTTCGCTCTCGTTGAACACATAACTGAGAAATGTTACTCTCGTTTTAGGGGACACAAAAATGTACAATGTCAAAAACAAGTTCAGATTATAGCACAAAAGTGATTCTGACTTTGCACTTGACGAATATACAACGTAGAAGAAAAGAAAGGTTAGAAAGAACGAGAAATAAGAGAACGAGGATGATTACGAACAACTTAGTTGAGTAAAGAGAAAACTATGTGTTTGTTGCATTACAACATTCCATTCTAACTGTTGATTGGTTGAAAGAAAAATATTTTTTGGTTTGTTTCAAAGGGGCCGTTCCAAAACCACGTAGCCAAATATAGGGAGACCGGGGGAGGGGGGGGGGTATCAAAAGACCACGAAAAATCACGCGGGGGGTGTGGGGGTTAACGAATAGACCACGTAGTCTTTTTTCTGACATATAATTTATTATTGCCACTCAGTCAAGACGAACAACAATAAACAATATCGCACGCTAGCCTGGGGGCTAATGCGGTCTCGATCAACTAGATTAGTTGAGAGAATTCGTTATCGATATTGTTTTCGGCACATTTTGCATGTTGTAGGATAAGTACAACGATACACCGTGCCCCAGTGCTGAGTCGAGAATATTTCCAGCTCGAAAAGTTCCTCGACCTGATCGGGAATCGAACCCGATATCACAACCGTGTGGGAGAGCTAGCCGACCGACATCGCTAACCACAGAACCACGGGGACCACATAAGACGAAGCTTTCGCAATTTTTTAATTTATAAATTTATTTGACACGACTTAATAATTAATAAGTGTCACGGAAAGTTTGAGAGTTGTCAGCAATTAACTGTAATCAAATTTTTGAAACATGTTTCAAATTTATCCGAACGAAGAATTTTTTTTTATTGTTCGACATTCCAAAACTTTGTAATTTATTAAATAAAAAACTAAGTTAAGATCAAACTGCTTAAACAAATTTCATTTATTTTGATACTCAACAACAAATTAAAAATCATTTTGAATATACTCAACAGAATAACGTATTTTAAATTACTTTCAGGTAAGGAAATTGTTATATTTGTTAAAGACAATGGAATATTATTAAAAATTAAACAACCATTATCTATTTGTTATTTTGGTTTTGATAAAATGATATTACTGAAAATTCTATTTACAATTTGCGCAATAACTAATAATCCGTTTTCTTTAACCTTCATTTTTTTATAAATTTTTCATACTTTATTGTACATGGGTCATTCCATGTCAAGTGATCGGCAAATGCAACGACCCTCTCCGATTCGCAAAATGAATAAAATGACTAGTTTAAGGTCGAAACTGATTTCGATTGTGATTTTCAGCTGTACACTTACTTTTTAAACTCCAACCTATTGAACACTCCATTTTTTTCACTGTCGTGAAAACTCAAATCAACTTGCGTATGTTTTGACAGCAACCACGTTATGAAAAAACAGGAATAAACCATCAAAAAGGCCATGAGAAACCCACACTTGAGTGCGTTTCAACATTTGGTTACATTTGTTGTGTGAATTTAACGAACTCGTTATCTTAAAAGTTGAATATCTCCGCAACGGCGCATATTGCATTTTGTGGATAGGTGATTCTTATGTAAATTTTTCCGCTGAACACATTGGTGACATCAGATTTAAAAAAAAATTGGGGGTGTTTTGAGATAAACGAAGTTTTAGTTTTTAAACGTGAAAATATCAATATTGGCAACACTGTTTGCAAAATCTGATGATGCCATGATTGTAAATTTAATAACCTTTAAAAAGAGTATCTAATATTGTCTGTAGCTCTTACGGCCTCTGAGATATGATGTTTTTCCAAAACATGGAAAATGACTTTTTATCAAAAAATACAAAACTGGAGGGCCCCGCAATTGGAGGAGGGTTGTCCGATTAACCCAAAACTCTGGATTTTTCAGTTTCGACCTAGAATTAGTCATTTTAGTCATTTTGAAGCGAATCGGAGAGGGTCGTTGCATTTGCCTGATCACTTGACATGGAATGACCCACATATATTTGCAGAATAAGATCACAAAACAAAAGACCACGAAAGAACACGGGGGAGTAGGAGGGTGTAAAAGGGATCAGAATATGACCACGTAGTTTAGGAATGGTCCCAGATGGATTTTTTTTTGGTGTCGCCGAAACTCACAGGGCATATTTTTTTAGGACAAAATTATTTTCTACAACCTTACCAGAGACACTAGTTACGCCAGTCAAACAAACCGATTTAGCTGAAAAAATAATTTAATCTCTAATTGGGCACTCTGTGGGTAATTAAAATATTTTTATAATCGAAACAGTTGGTTTGATTGGCATAGTGCCTTTGGCAAGGTTGTAGATAAAAAATATTGTCCCTCCAAAAATAAACATGTTGTAAAATTTTTTTTTTTGAAAAAATTTAACTTTTTTTTATTGAAGACATCGCTTCGGTATTTTTTTTTGTAATTTTTTACAAAAAACATAAGATTTTTGAAAATAAGCTTTTTTATATTAATTTTAATGTTTCTTTTACAATAAAAAAATGAAATTTTTAATTTTTTTTTATCGGAAAGATAAAATTACTATCTAAAACATTTCTAGAGACGTCACACTGATCAAATAGCTTTTGGTTCTGAAAATATTTATAATCACAATAATCCTCCCAAAATAGCACTTTAAATAGCTTCTCAGCCTATAGAAACGTTTATGCAAAGTTTAAGCCAAATCTAAAATGACAAAAGATATTGAAACTTGGACATTTTTTGTGGAACTGCTCAGTTAAAAAGTAATTTTAAGTTATATTAAAAAATGTGCAAACATATTGAAAACTTCAAAGTTTACAGAATAGTTAACTTAAATTTTGTTTCCTCGAATTGATAAAGATGTCACTTAGTCTAGTCTGACTAAACGGTGTTAAAAAAATTCAATAACACTGGTCGACAAAAGCGAAAAAAAAGTTGCCCTAAAGCTCCAAATGGTTGCCCCCCCAAAGGTTTTACAGCTTTATAACCATTCCTGTGAATTTTACTGCTTTTAGAGAATGCAGAAAAGCATCAGAAGGCCGCCGAGGAATTGCTTATCGGATTCGTCGCTTTTACGTTTGCATAGGGACAGGGGCGGATTAACGCGTAGGCGAAGCAGGCGGTCGCCTGCTCGTCAATCATCGAGGGGCGGCAAACAGACGGCTAATGCGTGTGTTTATTTTTTAAGCGACGAGGAAATTTTTTCTCTCTCTAGCAGGATTTCCATTCACGTGCGGCGCGACCTTCCACATTTTCATGTACTAACGTTGTACTAACACTCCACATGCCACAGTCTTCTTGCAAAATTTTAGCTCAGTCGGACTTCGAAAAGTGGTGCCTCGAAGCGGTCAAAGTTTCACTTTTTCGGCCGATAAAAAATGCACAGGTAGTTCGTAAAATGTTCGATATTGAAAAAAATGGTCTTAGAAATGCATGAAACGTCGAGATCTGTCATAATCACTTAAACTAATTATCTTAAACTTTTTTTGTAAAAATCAATGTTTGTAAAAATCAATCCGTTCCATGCAGCAACCATCCTCTCAATCTTGTTGTTAGCGATGGTGCCAAGTCATGTTTTGATGCAGTAGACTTTTTCAGTGTCGTGCAAGAAATATTCAACTTCTTTTCTGCTTCAACTCATCGTTCAAAAAACACATTACTTCTCTTACGGTAGAGCCTCTGAGTGGAACGCGTTGGAAAGTCGAATTGATGCTGTCACTCCCTTGAGGCTTGATATAGAAGAAATTTATTATGCCCTATATGAAGCAATCGAGGATCTGAAGCAAGATGCGTTTGCAAGAAATACTGCAAAAAGCCTAGCAAAAAAAAAAATTAAAAAAATCAAATTCTTATGCAGTTTAGTAGCTTGGCATTCAATTTTGTTCAAAATCAATTTAGTGAGTAAGTACCTTCAAAAAATAAATAGCAGTCTCGAAAACACTATAGACTTGATAGGCAGCGTTTAAAACTTTTTGAAAAATATGAGAAATGAAGGTTTGAATAGCGTCATTTCTGATGCTAAAGAACGTGCCGACATTTCAGAAGTAAATCCGGAGTTTCAAACAGAAACACGAATTCGGCCGAGAATGATAAAGAAACAGTTTGCATACGAACAGTCAGATGAACCAATTACATCGAAAAAACTCTCTTTCAAAGTGAATTTCTTCTATTCTGTATTGGATGTAGCTATTGCATCGTTCGATGATCGATTCCAGTTAATGAAAAATCACAGTGACAATTTCAGCTTCTTGTATGATATTCACAGTTTAATGGGTTGTAGTACAGATCAGTTAGAGAAAAGTTGTCTACATTTACAGAAAATCCTCACACACAATAAAGAGTGTGACATCGATGGACATGAAATGCACCAAGAACTTATTATTTTATAATCATGTTGCCAGCTGAGACGACTCCAATGAATGCGTTAAACTACATCACAAAAAATCAACTGATTGATACTTTTTCGAATGTTTTTGTATCTTTGAGAATTTTACTCACTTTACCCATTAGTGTAACAAGTGGTGTTCTTTGAGCTCCTGGAAAAGACATACAATGAAAGCGCAGGAGACACATCCACAGTTCGATGAGCACTACAGCGCGAGAAGTGTTGGGTACAACTGCGGCAGCTGCGTCCAATGAGTGGTTTGACGCTGGGTGCCAGCAAGTGACGGAGGAGAAGAACCGCGCCAGGGGTCACATGTTGGCCACGGCTGTGACTCGTCAGAGCGTGGGTAGATATCGAGATGCTAGAGCCGCTGAAAAGAGACTCCATCGCCGGAAGAAACGACAGCATTGGGAGCGTCTTCTTGCGGAGGCGGAAAGTTGCTTCTCTAGGCACGATGCGAGGAGCTTCTACAAGAAGGTCAACGGAATTAGGAATCGAAACGTGTCAGCTCCTGTCATGTGCAACGATAGGGAGGGGAACCTGATAACCGATAAAACAGAGGTGGCCAGGCGTTGGAAGGAACACTTCAGTGTGCTGTTGAACGGTGAGGGAAACAGTGGAGTCGAAAGGAGCAGGATGACTATTGAGGATGATGGTCAAGCTGTGGATCCACCATCCATGGACGAGGTGAAGAAAGCAGAGAAAGAGCTGAGAAACTGCAAGGCAGCTGGGAAGGCCGGCATTCCCGCCGAACTCTTCAAAGTCGGGAGCGAACAGCTGTATCGTGCCATCCATCGGATCATGCTGAGAGTGTGGTCTGATGAAGAATTGCCCTCGGACTGGTTGGAGGGTCTCATATGCCCGATCTACAAAAAAGGTCATCGCCTGGACTGTAGCAATTATCGGGGCATAACTCTTCTCAATACCGTGTACAAAATTCTCTCCCGCATCCTGTTCCACAGACTGAGGCCATTGCAGGAGACCTTTGTTGCCGAGTACCAATGCGGTTTTCGAGGGGGACGCTCCACGACGGACCAAATGTTTACCTTGCGACAAATCCTGGATAAATTTCGAGAATTCAACTTACAGACGCACCATCTGTTAATAGACTTCAGGGCAGCGTACGATTCAGTTAAGAGAAATGAGTTATGGCGGATCATGCTCGAACATGGCTTCCCAACAAAGCTGATTAGGTTCATACGTGCCACCCTTGAAGGTTCTACATCAAGCGTCAGGATAGCCGGTGAGATATCGGACCCTTTCGTGACGTTAGATGATTTGAAGCAGGGTGATGGGCTGTCGAACTCATTGTTCAACATCGCATTGGAAGGTGCTATACGGAGAGCTGGTATGCAGAGAAGCGGCACCATCATTACGAAATCGCACACGCTTCTAGGTGGTCTCCGTGGTTCTGTGGTTAACGATGTCGGTCGGCTAGCTCTCCCACACGGTTGTGATATTCGGTTCGATTCCCGATCAGGTCGAGAAACTTTTCGAGCGAAAAATTTTCTCGACTCAGCACTGGGGCACGGTGTGTCGTTGTACTTATCCTACAACATGCAAAATGTGCCGAAAAACAGTATCGATAACGAATTCTCTCAACTAATCTAGTTAATCGAGACCGCATTGGCCCCCAGGCTAGCGTGTGATATTGTTGTTTGTTCTAGGTTTTGCGGATGATATCGACATTATTGGTATTAATCGTAGAGCAGTGGAAGAGGCCTTCGGACCTCTCAGGCGAGAAGCTGCGAGATTAGGGCTTGTCATAAACTCTGCCTAAACGAAATACATGGTGGCTGGCAGAGTGCGTGGTAGTCCGTTGGAGGTTGGTGCTGCGGTGATGCTAGATGGGGAAACATTTGAAGTAGTCGACGAATTTACTTACCTGGGAACATTAGTGACATGTGACAACGAGGTTAGCCGTGGGATAAAGAGGCGGATAGCAGCCGCAAACAGGGCCTTTTAC
The DNA here is from genome assembly GCF_029784165.1 of Wyeomyia smithii. Taxonomy (NCBI): domain Eukaryota; kingdom Metazoa; phylum Arthropoda; class Insecta; order Diptera; family Culicidae; genus Wyeomyia; species Wyeomyia smithii. The sequence continues at coordinate 235,712,059 of NC_073695.1, read as the reverse complement.
GGATTACGTAACCAGCTAAGGTCCCGCAGTCTGCAAATCCGTACAAAACTTGCACTCTATAAGACACTGATTCTTCCGGTGGCTCTCTACGGCCATGAATCATGGACGCTGAAAGAGGCTGATCGGCGAGCCCTTGGTGTTTTTGAGCGTAGGGTTTTTTTTTCAAACCTTGGCGGCAAACTAGAAAATGGTGTTTGGCGCAGACGCATGAACCATGAAGTGTACCAGTCATACGAATCGGCGGATATAGTCAAGCGGATAAAACACGGTAGGCTTCAGTGGGCTGGGCATGTAGCGAGAATGCAGGATGAGCGTCAAGCGAAGGCTATACTTAGCAGGAATCCCGATAGAGGTCGTCGACTTCGGGGTAGACCCCGCACTCGTTGGATGTGTGCTGTCGACGAGGATGCACGCGAAATAGGTGTTAGGGGTGATTGGAGGATAGCAGCCCAAGACCGAGTGACATGGCAACGTATTCTGGATTCGGCACTGGATTGATAGTCGGTCTGTCGCCTTAAAAGTAAAGTAAAGTAAAGTAAGTAAGTAACAAGTGGCGAGAGAAGTTTCTCAAAATTAAAACTTATAAAGACGTAACTACGATCGACCATGTCGCAAGAACGTTTGTGTGGCTTGGCGATAATATCGATAGAAAGACAGGTGCTTCAAGAAATTGATATGTCAGAAACGATAAAAAAATTTGCATCATTGAAAGCATGAAAAGGTAATTTTTGAATTGTTAACACAACACATGCTGTCTAATCAAATTTTCGAGTCTATAGAAAATGCGTTTCATATAAAATAAAAACTTGAGGGGGGGGCGGCAAAATCAGTCTTCGCCTGCTACTCAAATCAGCCTTCGTCCGCCCCTGCATAGGGAAAAACTCTTTGGAAAAGTTATCTTTGCTAGGGACACCAAAACTCACAGGAATGGTTGAAAACCTACCTACCATCTCTCATGTTTTCCAGTGCGAGCTCTAGGACAAAACTTGGATTTTGAATGATAAAAGTGTTATGAAAGAAGGATTACTATTTTAAACATAGTTGCATTCAAACCAAAAGAATCAGTTCAGAAGTTTATTAAATTATTATTTACAAAGACATTTCGAGTTTGATCTTTATATCATTTGTATCTATCGCGTTACTATTACCTGCAATATAATCTGTATAAATGAATGCATCAAGATTTTAGTTTTTAACATTTTTGATTTTCTCTTCATTGTCGGTTTATCGATATCTGAATACCTACGTTACTCTTCGTCGACCAGGTAAGCACCTTGCGATCAGCTACTGAAGGGTACTTCGTTAGCGTACGCTCCAACGTTTCAAATCATTGTAATGCTATGTTTCAGAAACATTTATTTTATTTTTCGAAATTTCGCGAAATTTAGAGACCAATTTCGTTTCGTCTCGAGAACTCGAAATCCACCTTGATTTCGTTTCGACTAATTTGGCGAAACCGAAATTAAGGGTTAATTTCGTTTCGTTTCGTTTCGACACCAAAAAAGCCAGTTTCGCACACCCCTAACCGTTTGTCTAGCGTATCTATGCCCAGTAACCAACAGCGATCTTCATGCGGTGTTAAAAATTGTTGCTCTCTCCAAGGAAGCTGCCTTAGCGCATAATGGACGAATTTACGTTGAACACTTTCAATTCTGTTTGACCATCTTGTCTCGTGAGGACACCAAACAACATTTGCGAATTCTAGTGTCGAACGAACGATGGAACAATACAGCGCTTTAAAACAAAGTGGATCGTCAAATTCGCTTGCTATCTTGAAAATGAAGCCAAGACTTCGATTTGCCTTATCGATCGTAGCCGAAATGTGAGACTTCATAGTTAGCTTCTCGTCAAGTATAACTCCGAGATCTTTTACCTGGACTACTCTATCCAGTTTCACTCCAGAGATTTCGTAGTCGAAGCGGATAGCATCCCTGGTTCGATAGTAGCTGATGACACAACATTACTCCACACTCAGAAACAAGCAATTTCTCATACCAAACAAATTTAGAAGTCGTTGCAATTCTCTGCAATCCTCAATACGCCTAATCACCAAGTAGATTTTCAGATCATCCGCAAAAAACAGTCTTTCACCTCGGTTGAGTAGTATTGCTGTGTCGTTTATATACAAACTGAATAGCAATGGCCCAAGATTGGTACCCTGAGGTACACCAGAGCTATTTATGAATGGGCTGGAACGGCAGTTACCAAGCTGTACGAATAGTTGCCTGTACACGAGGTATGTCTCCAACCATTTACAGAATCGCGTAGAACAACCCAACTTGTTTAACTTGTTCAAAAGAATTGTATGACTAACAGTATCAAAAGCTGCTCTCAGATCTGTATATATTGTGTCGACTTGAGCTTTTTCACTCATGTTTTTCGTGCAAAAAGATACAAAATTTACCTGGTTAGTTTCTAGGGACCGCTTTGAAAAAAAAAAAAACCGTGCTGTACTGTACTGATATACTGTTGGCAGGCCGCAAATAATGTATCCTTGATAATTGTCTCGAACACTTTAGACTCGGCACACAAGGAGGTTATACCTCTATAATTCGTTACGTTGCATTTATCACCTTTCTTAAAAACTGAAAACATGCACGAAACTTTCCATGCCACCGGAAAGCGTTGCTGCTGCAGTGATAAGTTGAATAAGCATGTTAATGGAACCACTAGGTAGTCAGAGCATTGCTTAAGAATAGCTGTCGGAATTATGCCAGGTCCGGGCGAAAACGACGACTTTACTTTGTTAATTGCTGACGAGACGGATTGCACATTTACTCTAAAAATATCCATGCATAGCGTATCGGCCGGTACATCGCTCAAAGCTTGCTGAATTTGTGTTGCAGTGGGTGCAATATGACTATAAACGGTAGAAAAATGTTTCGCAAATAAATTGCACTTTTCGGAAGGCGCTTTCGCAGACATTTCATTCAAGAATACCGATGATGGAAGCCCGGTCTCTTTCCGCTTCGTATTAACAAACGCCCAGAACTGTTTGGGGTTCTTTCTAATAATTTGCTGGAGCCGATGAACGTAACGGTTGTACAGGAATTGATTGTAGATGCGATAATTGTTGCTTGCAACTGCGAATTTATTTTTGGACAATGCACACCGCGCTTTAGAATAAATTCTTAGAGCCTTGGCCCTCAATCTTTTTAACCATCGATATTAAGTGGTATTATATTGAGTGGTATTCGATAATTTTGGAATGTTTTCTAGAAAGCAGAAGTCGTTATCTTGAATTTAAAAAAAAGGCCTAATTTCTGGCCTCTGGGTATCATTCTGATCAGAAATTCTCATATTGGGTGGTATTAGGCCATTTTGGTTCGTTATTATGAAACAGAAGTTGCCATCCTAGAATTCAAAATAGTCTCTGGGAGCAATTCTTGCCTCCTGGGTATCATTTCAATCATTTTGAGCTGTTTCTAATATGTGTTTTACTTGTACGGAAGAGAGAGGTATCGTACCACCATAGATATATTTCCTGCTCCATAAAACCTCTACATACTGAATTTGGTTTAATTTGCTTGATTGGTTCTCGAGTCGTTGAATGGTTGGGTTGGATTTAAGTCACGTTGAGTAGAAATGGCGGTTACGTCATTTCGTTTTCGTGAATTAATGATTATTATTTACACTTCTGATAAAATTCCGATGCCTTTAGGTCCGATTTGGTGTGTTCTATAGTTTAATCACAAAAAATACAAATCGACCACTTTGGCGCTTACGTCAGTCTGCGAGATTACGGAAGGACAGGTTCCCGGCCCCAACATTACAGAAGGTTGCGTACAAGGTACTCACCCAGATTCTATACCCCTGTCTATCACCTGCGCCGCCACGGACCAGATCTTTGCACTGCGGCAAGTACTACAGAACCTGCGTCGACTTCAGAGCGGCATGTGACACAGTCGAACGAGATCCGCTATGGCAAATTATGCACGAACACGGGTATACGGACAAACTCTCGAGTCCTTTCGAATCTCGAAGAGGGTTGCGGCAGGGTGATGGGCTTTCAAGACTTTTTTTTTAACATTGCCATGGAAGGTGTTATCAGAAATGCGGGGATAGACTCGAGTGGTACGATCATCAGGAAGTCCGGCCAGTTACTTGGCTTCGCCGACGACATAGACATTATGGCACGCAACTTTGTAGACGTGAATGGGAACGTACAGCAGACCTAAGACAGAGGCCAATCGGGTCGGACTAGTCACAAACACGTCGAAGACAAAATACATGAGAAGTAGGGGCCCAAGGGAAAACTTTGTTGGCCTCCCATCGCGGATTCTAATTGACGGTGACGAAATCGTGGTGGTAGATGAGTTTGTGTATTTGGGCTCACTAGTGACCGCCGACAATGACACTAGCAGAGAGATTCAAAGACGCATTATGGTCAGAAATCGCGGTTACCTTGGACTTCGGAAAACGCTTCAATCGAATAAAATTCGGCACTCTTTAAAGTTGACCATCTACAAATCACTTGTTAGACCGGTGGTCCTCTATAGCTTACAATAAGGGCTCGCAGGGCTCGTCGCTTCTTCGTTCGTTTACGGGAAAACTTTTTCAAGTCTTTGAAAAAATTATGATTGCCAGGGGCACCAAAATATATAAGTATATAAATTGTTAAAAAGCTATAATCTTCCATTTTTTCGGTTTGAGCTCTAGGGCAAGGTTTTACTAGTGTTATAGGACAAAAAAAGTTATTTTAGAATGCTACAATTTTGCTCTAAATTGCGAGATTGGTCATCAGTTAAAAAATTAGACCCATTTTTATTCGCATATGAGGGTTCTCACTTACTTTGTTGGTCGACGGACCGTTTACCGGTCTAAAGGCCCAATCACAATGGATACGTTTGCGTTGCGTTGACATTAATTTGACAGAAAATGTCTGGGCTAACTGTCAAATTGCCTCAAGCATACCGTTTGCAACGTATCCATTGTGTTTAGGCTTTTGCACCTCCAATTAAGCCATCAAATACCACTCCGTTGCAGATTCGTTTTTAAAGTTTAATTTTCCCTTGATTATTGCTGCAATTTATAGCTTTTTACGGTATGCCAAACATGTTGACAATTTGGGAAAAACAGAGAAAAAAGGATTCTTAGCGACACGGGCTTAGCACTCCTTTCACTTTTTATTCTCATCCAACTTTGCTAAATTTAAAAAAAATAATAAATTTTAGAAATGTCATTTCGATTTGAGTCGAGAAACGTTTGATGTGTCAAGTGTGTTACCGTTTACACATTTTACCCCATATACCACATACGAGCAACCAGCGAGAAACAAGGCATACTGCTGTTCGGTATGATAGGCTTGTTAGTACTAAAATTTAATGTCGTCATCAATGTCTGAATTCCCGTCATAGATGTTTAATGAGCATAAGATAAGGTATGTTAGGAGGTAGTATTAAAAAAAGACATGATAATTATTTATGTACGGTCTAAAATTAGTTTAAAGAAAAATGAAATCTTTGTTAACACACTAGACACACCATTCGTTGTTTTGCTTTCGTCTCGATTAGACGCAAATTGTTTATCTCCGTGTGATTCGCAAAATAACAATACACGAGTTATCGTACGGGTGTTTTTTTTTCGATCATTTCTTGTGCTGTGCGATAACAATAGTCTGCAATATATCGGCAGAAACATCTTCTGCACACTGGTAGGGGCAGGCTACCCCGCCAGTGATCTGATACGCAGCTGATATATCAGCAAGAACAATTCTACCGCACCGCTGTTACCCCGCTAGCAGCACGGACCACCATACGATCGAGCGAGTGGAAGTCAACTACAAGTGGCATCTACAAGGTCGCGTGTAACATACGGCCACTGTGTCACAACACGAAGCTGGATCGTCATTGTTTGTTCTGCGGAGACACTCGATTGATCCTACTATCATTCGTGAGGTCGTGACTTAGACGTTCGGTGAAGTATTCACTTTAGATTTTTTATCATTATTATTAATATATTACTATCAATATTATTATAATTAATATTATTATTATTGTTATTATCATTATTATTATTATTATTATTATTATTAATATTATTACTATTGTTATTAGTATTAGTATTACTGTCTTTTTTTTATTTTGATCCATTGTAGTTTGAAAAATTGTTTTTAAAAATTTAATATCAACTACTTGTTCCCCCCTCCCCACATTCGAATATTTTTCGTTTGTGTGCGGTAGAGCGTAACGCTACCGCAAAATGGACGACATGCAGGTGCAACTTTTCCTGGATGTGGAAACAAATGGGGAAGAAATTGAAATTTCCCCCAGCAGTTCTCCCTTACCTTCCCCTGTACCACCCCCGCTACCTAGCCCCGTACCAAGGGTACCGGAAATACGAGTAAAAGCTTACCCACATGCCACTAGCGGTCCCTACGTTGTTTAATTCCGGCCCATAAAAAAACCTTTGAATATAATTCAAATAGGCAAAGACCTGGCAAAACAGTTTTCGGCCGTAACCGAGATTACGAAGGTGAGGCCGAACAAACTGCGAGTTGTCGTGAGTAGCTTGAAGCAAGCAAACGAAATTGCTAGCTACGAGCTCTTTACAAGGGAGTACTGCGTGTACATCCCTGCCAAGGACGTGGAGATCGACGGTGTCGTTACCGAAGGAAGCCTCACACTCGATGACATTTTGCGTCACGGGGTTGGCTGCTTCAAGAACCCCCTGATTCAAGATGTAAAGATACTGGATGTCAAGCAATTGCATTCAGTATCCATCGAAGAAGGGAAGAAGAAATTCCTCCCTTCGGACTCCTTCCGTGTAACATTCGCCGGATCCGCACTGCCGAACTACATCTCTTTGGACAGGGTTCGTCTGCCTGTCCGCCTGTTCGTACCGCGGGTCATGCATTGCCAAAACTGCAAGCAGTTAGGTCATACAGCCACCTACTGCTGCAACAAGGCACGCTGCAGCAAGTGCGGAGGCAATCATGCTGAGACCGCTTGCAGTGAGGATACTGAAAAGTGTCTTTACTGCGAGGGAACTCGGCATGACCTTTCGGCGTGTCCCGCGTACAAACAGCGCGAGGAAAAAATTAAGCGTTCCCTTAAGGAACGATCAAAGCGCTCTTTTGCAGAAATGCTTGAGAGGGCTGAGCCACCCTCGACAGGAATCATCTTTTCCTTTTTGCCAACCGATGAGGGTACATCTGACGATCCCGTCGAAGGGTGTTCTTATGCCTTGCCAGAGGGACCTAGGAAGAGGAGAATGCTCAACTCTCCTAATTTTTCTCGCAAAGGTCGTAAGATAACCCCTAGCGGAATGACCAATAAGCCAACACAAAAAGGAAGCGGTGAAGAAAAACCGAAGCAAGTACCTCCCGGTTTTAATTTCAAATCAAACCAGGAGTACCCACCGCTTCCTGGGGCACCAAAAACCCCTCGTGCACCCATTTCTCGATCAGAAGACATAAAAGAAACAGGGTTCATAAAATTCTCTGATATTGTGGACTGGATATTTAAAACTTTCAACATGCCAGATCCCCTTCAAAACATTCTTCTTGCCCTTCTCCCTACAGTGAAAACCTTTTTGAAGCAACTAGCAGCTACTTGGCCCCTCATTTCAGCTATTATATCTTTCGATGACTAATACGTCGAAAGAGGTTAGGAATTTTGTCACTGTGTTACAGTGGAACTGCAGAAGTATCATCCTAAAATTCGATTTATTTTCACATTTGATAAACACATACAATTGTGATGCGTTCGCGCTCTGTGAAACTTTTCTCAATTCAAATGACCAACTTAATTTCCACGATTTCAACATCACTCGTCGAGATCGAGACTCACACGGTGGAGGGGTACTTTTAGGGATCAAAAAGTGCTATTCTTTTTTCAGAATCGACCTCCCCTCGATCTCGAATATTGAAGTTGTTGCCATTCAAACGAATATGAAAGGAAAAGACCTTTGCCTTGTTTCGTTATATATTCCCCCATCCGCGCGGATTGAACAGAAGCAACTCCTTGATATAGCAGAATTGCTTCCCGCACCTTTTTTGATTTTGGGAGATTTTAACTCTCACTGTTCGCTATGGGGGTCGCTGTACGACGACAACCGATCTTCTTCAATCTGTAACTAGATCGACGACTTCAATATGACACTTTTGAATACTGGGGAAGCGACACGTGTACCCAATCCTCCAGCACGTGAAAGCGTGCTTGACCTATCCCTCTGCTCGACATCACTAGCGTTAGATTGCCAGTGGAAAGTAATCAACGATCCCCACGGTAGTGATCATCTTCCAATCGTTATATCAATTGCTAATGGTTCAACTCCTCCGAACCCAATCAATATTTCCTACGATCTTACACGTAATATTGATTGGAAGCGTTATGAGTCTATTATAGCGGAATCTATCGAGACTCACGAGGAACTTCCTCCGGAGGAAGAATACGCGTTCTTAGCTGGCTTGATAATTGACGCCGCGACTCAAGCTCAGACGAAACCGATACCCGGGGTAACGATTAGACAGCGCCCTCCCAACAAATGGTGGGACAAAGAGTGCTCTGAGCTGTACGCGCGAAGGTCCGCGGCGTATGAGGACTACCGCGAGTCCGGCACTGTCAACCTACTTCGAAAGTACGAGGCACTGGGCAGGCAGATGAAGAGCTTAGTAAAGGCGAAAAAACGCGGATACTGGCGGCGGTTCGTAAACGCGTTGTCGAGGGAAACAGCGATGAGCACTCTTTGGGATACCGCCAGGCGCATGCGGAACCGTGACGTTTCGAATGAGAGTGAGGAGTATTCAGATCGCTGGATACTCGATTTTGCCAAAAAGGTCTGTCCGGACTCTGTACCTGAACAGAAAAAGGAATTTTCAATGGCTTTCCTGTCGTGCAACAATAAGGCTCCAGGGTTAGATAGAATAAAATTCAACCTGTTGAAGAATCTACCTGACTCTGCAAAAAGACGCTTGCTGAATTTGTTCAACAAGTTTCTTGAGCTAAATATTGTTCCGCATGACTGGAGGGAGGTAAAAGTCATCGCTATTCGGAAACCCGGGAAACCTGCCTCTGATCACAATTCATATAGGCCGATTGCGATGCTCTCTTGCCTCCGGAAATTAATGGAGAAAATGATCCTCTTACGGTTAGACAAATGGGTCGAAACAAACGGTTTACTTTCAGATACTCATTTTGGCTTTCGCCGGGGCAAAGGGCCGAACGATTGCCTAACGTTGCTTTCTACTGAAATTCAACTCGCATTTGCTCGAAAAGAGCAAATGGCTTCTGCGTTCTTGGATATTAAGGGGGCTTTTGACTCTGTCTCTGTAGAAGTTTTAAGCGCGAAACTTCATCGCAGGGACTTTCACCAAATTTGAATAACTTTTTGCTCAATTTGTTGTCAGAAAAGCATATGTATTTCTCACATGGCGATTCGACAACTTCCCGAATTAGTTACATGGGTCTTCCCCAGGGCTCATATTTAAGCCCTCTCTTATATAATTTTTACGTCAATGACATCGATGAATGTCTTGCAAATTCATGCACGCTACGGCAACTTGCAGACGATAGCGTTGTATCCATTACTGGAAGCGAGGCTAACGATCTGCAAGGACCATTGCAAGATACCTTAGACAATTTGTCTGAATGGGCTCTTAAGCTGGGTATCGAATTCTCTCCGGAGAAAACTGAGCTGGTCGTTTTTTCTAGGAAGCATAACCCAGCTCAGCTGCAGCTCCTACTAACGGGTAAAACAATCACTCAGGTTTTAGTCGCTAAATATCTCGGGGTCTGGTTCGACTTTAAATGCACCTGGGCTTGCCATATTAGGTATTTGACACGAAAATGCCAACTGAGGATTAATTTTCTTCGTACGATTACCGGAACCTGGCGGGGAGCCCACCCAGGAGACCTTCTAAGGCTTTACCAAACAACGATATTGTCTGTAATTGAGTGCGGGTGTTTCTGCTTTCGCTCCGCCGCGAACACGCACATTATAAAATTAGAGAGAATACAATATCGTTGTTTGCGTATTGCCTTGGGTTGCATGCAGTCGACCCATACGATGAGTCTTGAAGTGCTAGCGGGTATTCTTCCTTTGAAACATCGTTTTTGGAATCTCTCTTACCGGTTGCTAATTCGATGCACAGTTATGAACCCATTAGTAATAGAAAATTTCGAGAGGTTGGTCGACCTTCAATCTCAATCCAGATTTATGACTTTATATTTTGACTATATGGCGCAAGATATTAATCCTTCTTCATACGATTCCTCCAATGTCGCACTTTTAGATACTTCTAATAATGCTTTATTCTTCGACACCACCATGAAACAAGACATTTCTGGTATCCCGGATCAATTGCGACCCCAAGAGATCCCAAAATTTTTTTCCAATAAGTTTAAACATGTTAGTTATGATAAAAGGTTTTACACTGACGGATCTAATCTAGATGAGTCCACTGGCTTCGGTGTTTTCCACGAAAATTTCACCGCCTCCTTCCGTGTACGTCGCAGAACTTGCTGCCATTCAGTACTCTCTTGGGATCATCGAAACCCTGCCCATAGACCACTACTTCATCTTCACAGACAGTCTCAGTGCCATTGAGGCTCTGCGATCGATGAAGACTGTGAAGCACACCCCGTATTTCCTGGGGAAAATACGGCGGTTTTTAAGTGCTTTAACAGTTAAAAATTACCGGGTTACCTTAGCGTGGGTCCCTTCTCATTGCTCGATTCCGGGTAATGAAAAGGCTGACTCTTTAGCTAAGGTGGGTGCTATTGATGGCGATATTTATGAAAGACCAATTGCTTATGATGAATTTTATAGCATTTTGCGTCAGAGAACACTCAACAGTTGGCAATCATCATGGAACTCAGATGAACTGGGACGGTGGCTACATTCCATTTTTCCTAAGGTATCGACGAAAGCATGGTTCAAGGGGTTGGATGTAGGTCGGGACTTCATTCGCGTGATGTCCAGACTTATGTCCAATCACTATACGTTAAACACGCATCTCTTTCGTATAGGGCTTGTAGAGAGTAATCACTGCGTTTGTGGCGATGGCTACCATGACATCGAGCATGTTGTTTGGTCGTGTACCGAATACTGTGGTGTTAGGTCTGAGCTTATAGATTCCTTACGGGCCCGAGGAAAACAACCGAACGTACCCGTTAGAGACATTCTGGGAAGCGGTGATCTCCAGTACATGACACAGCTATACGGGTTTATAAAAAATGCTGGCATTAAAATTTGATTTCTTTTATCTATTTGCTAGAATACAATTTCTGTCACAAACTGAAAGAGAATGATACACCCGGCTGGAGACACTAAAACGAAGACTCGGCATCTCTATGTTTACGCAGACACCTCAGACCAAAACTGCTCAAACAGAACATCACTGGTTAGCCACGTACGAATGAATACATTCTGTAATATAAAATAGTTAAAAACAAAACTGTAACACCCCTCCTCTCACCTTAAATCCCCACTAGCTCGTAGTCGGCCGCGAGAATAAAAAAAGGCCTCCCTCATTTCCCTGCTAATTTAGAATTTAAAAAAAAATGTACTTGGCTCAGTTAAACATAAATTGTATCGTGCCGTGTCAAATAAACTATTTAAAAACTAAAACACTAGACACAAAACACTCTTGAAACATTGCTGGATTGGGAAACCGGAAACGCTGGTGGATATATAAAAAGAGGAGGAAAGATACGGGTGGAAAGGGAGTTGGAAGAGGGAGAAGAGAAAAACGAAGGAATAGAGAGTATAGAAGCTACACTGGAAAGTCATTCGTTGATAGACCGTTTGAAGAGAAAGATCCAATCGAGGAAAAGAAGTTATTTGTACGAATCAAAGTGGAGAAAAAAACTAAAATAGCCACATTAGCTTAACTGGTGGGTGAATCAGGTAGGAACAAATAACGCAGCGTAAAATCCGCCAAGATACTAGCTTCTCCTCCTCCCCCAACCATTAGGACCCATTATTGGTGGATTTTTGCCATATCTATCCGCGTGGCTAGGAAACCAAAAGCCATCTAGAGACTGAGCCAACTCAGTTCCCGGGGTGTTGTGCCCATTAGAATTCACTCCCGTACGACGAAGCAGCTCCGAGACCCAGCGAGGAACGACCCAGAGACACCACAACGTAGTTTCCTCAACCCAACCAGATCCAGCATCAGCCGGCCGGCACAGCGCATTTTATACACACCATACACTCACACAAACGTAAGTCAGAATAAAATCATAACTATAGACGACCGTATTTGGCTTCCGATTGGTGTCACATGTCCCAAAGCCGACCTTGAGCTTCCGAAACTCACGCTCGTGCTAGCCATCAAAAGAGGCCTCTGGAGCCCAGCCCCGGTTAGTCCCCAGAGGTACGACCAGGGACTGGAGTGATTTGAGCTGGTCCTTCCGACCGTAGAGAGATAACAAGTGAGGCAATATGGTATTATTGGGTTAGTTCGGGTTGGATCGATTGGAGAGGATCCCATTGACCGCATGGCCGAATTTAATCTAAGTCACCAGTAAAATGATTTAGTCTTTATCTAAAATGTGCCAAAAGTCGTTTTAGTTCAGAGCAAGATCACGCTAAATGTCCTGGAAATACGCAAAAATTTCAACGACCATTTGTGATTTGGATGAAACTTTGCACATGTATTTAGCTTAGTAAACTGAGTATTTTTCTCAGATAGAGAGATTTTTTAGACCCATGAGTTATTTTTTAGGAAGACGCCAAAAGAGGGATTTTGGCATAAGTTTTATTTAAAGCATTGTAGCTCAGAGACCGTTGGTTGTATAGAAAAACTATCTGAGAATGAGTTTTAGGGAACTAATAATGCTTCATAAAAAACAAACATCGTTGAAATTTTTTTTTGACTAAAAAGTTTATAATAAACACTAAACTTCAATATTATAATATTACGCAACTTTTGAAAAAAAGTCCAGGATCGAGAAATAAAAATATCAAATTTTATCATTAGGCGAACTTGAGAACCGTTCGCCTAATGATAAAATTTGATATTTTTATTTCTCGAAATGGGTTTAAAATGTGTGGTATATTCATATAATAATCAAATATTCAATTTAGTATTCGCCTCTCCAAAAATGAAATTTACTAATTTTACTCTCATGTGGTCACCGTTTGATTGTTTTCAATTTGGGTTGTTGCATTTTAATAAGCTTTTACCACGAATGTTCAGGTGATAAATGTCACCCCATTTCACAGTAACCTTGAAAAATATATTCAAAATGAAAATGTGTTTTGTAGTCATATGACGATGATATATTTATGTTAGTATTAAACTAAAATATCCCAACTTTGCAGCTATAGTCAACATAAAACGTCGGGAGCGAAATTACCAGCAATAACCATCTTTGCGTAGAAGGTAAATCAATCAGAAGGCGACTTCGAGCCAATCCGCACGCGGCAATGGATGTCACCCACTCGCACCGTAATTTAACACTGCAAAAACCAGACTGTTTCCTTTTCGGTAAAAGTTAATCTCTTCTTTTCGGAACAATAATGATACAAAAAAAATGGTTGACATTGAAAAAACGCGTCATCAAGGCTTCCCCGGTGTGGAGAGTCAATGAAAGTCCGATCCCTTCTCTCGCAAATGAACATATTTTACTATACTTACAGTAGTCATGAAAACAACCTGCTGGGAGACATAAACTTTGGCGGCACACGCCCCTGCCGTTATGCTGTCATTGTATGTTATACTACTAATCATACACTTGATCACCACCTTGCCTCATTTGTGTGTCGACTACTTAAGCTAGTAGCGTGGTTCGGCAGACCTGCATGCAGCATACTAACCAAGCGAACGCGTGCTGTCAGTATATTGCGCAATCCACTCACAACATGCTTCCAATGCCATACTTTCGAATATCCAGTTTTGCTCGCCCATTTTAGCCGACTTGGCCACACAGAACTGTACCAATCTAGTGTCATTGCTTAATGTGGTTCGTACTAGTGAACATCAATTCTACTGACCAGTGTGTGGTGGATTACTAGAATGGGCTCCAGACAAGTGCTGTCCCCAGTAAGTTAATTGATAAACATTTATCTACTTAATTGTAACTTTTTTTTACTTTACCTTCTTCAAGACACTCCCCTTTGTGGGAGATTTACCCAGTGAAATGCAACCTGGTAATAAAATTCGGATCAGAGGTGTCGTGAACCGACCCAATGGAGACTGTCGAATTCACCTGCAAACTGGCAAATCACTCAGTCCGATGGATGATGTTGTGCTACATTTGAGTTTACTACCGGCAACCAGAGAAGTGCTTCGCAACAGTTACTGCGCGGGAAAGTGGGGCCAAGAAGAGCGAATCGGAAACAGTCCGATCAACTTCGATGAAGAGTTCGAGCTGACCATTGCTGCAAATAAGGCTGATTTTTGTGTAGAAATAGACGGATGCGAATTGGCCAACTTCAGCTACCGGTGCCCGGTACAAACGGTTCGATATATTGGTATCACCGGTGGATGTGTGATCAGTGCGGTGAAGTTTGAAAATTGGAACTCAGTGCCAAAAGTGATCAGTGTTCTTCCATGTGAGTTCCAAGTGTTACAAGCCTTAAATAAAATGACGGAGAACGTAACAGTGCATTTCTTTTGTGCTTTCAAGGTGCTCCAGTTTATCATCCGCCGACGGCGCCGGCGGTGCATCCTCCGGTGCTGCCACTTTCATTTAATTTGCCAGCCTGGCCTCATGGAGCAGCACCATACTTCGCCCCATCGTTGTCCCTTTACCCGCTGCAATCCAACCAGCCAGCGTTCAATCCGGCTTTTTTCCAGCAGCCATTCCTAGGTATGCTTTCAGACGCCCGCAGGCTGGTGCATTCGAATGTTTGCTTTGGTTTAAAACTAGCAGTGATTTCTGTTTGCAGTGAATATTCCTGGCGGTGAGCAGAAGGGCACCGACAGTGGATCTGCGTTGCAGTACCAGCTGCTTGTGAAAGTTCTTTGGGTGAGTGAGAGAGTAAAACAACGAAATTGTTTGTAAAACAGTACATGCAAAAGTTCTTTCTCTTTCGTACTAGTTTTGATATGAAGTTGCACAAAAATAAGCAAAAAGTATGAATTTATGGTTATTATCCAGTGAATTGTGTTCCTCAAAATTTTTCGAAAATAATTTACATGTAATTATAATTATACACGTGACAAAACCTTTTCCGGAAAAAAACATAATAGAACGTTTGACAAAAGGTGCGCTATAGCTAAACACATTGGTTATCTAGGTCTTGCACCTCCGACCTTTGTGACAACGTTCTAACGACATTTCAAACCACAATTGAATTTTTCAATTCAATTTTTTTTTTCAGAAAATTTGCTGCATTTTTTTCAAGGCACTCAAATTCATCATTTTCGTGCTTGTTGGCGGACTCGGTTTTTACATTTTATCGAAAAGACTTCGGTTGTGATAGTCTAGAGTATCCCGTAGATGAGTTGTTAATTTTTTTTAGTATTGTTATATTATTTACAGGGTACAAAATAACACTAAGGCTAAGGGATAACTTCTAATGCTAGAACATACTATACATCATGATCAAAACCATGACGTTCATGACAGAAAATGATGCCCTTGCGAAATATCAGTTCATTTAACATCATTGAAGAAACTCAGTTAACTTTTGTTAAAATAATTTTGAACTTATTTTTTTTTCACTTACAAAGAGCGTTAGCCATAACTGACTTTTCTACGTCTAATAAAAATTAAATGATATAAACATCTCATGGCTATCATGACTCTCTAGTAACTAAAAAGAAAATTTTGTAGAGAAAAACGACGAAATCCCAATAATGTCTGTCAAAAATCTTTCAAAAATAATAAAACAATTGGAAAAGCTGCAGAATTGATTATTTTAAAGACCAACTGTCGCGCAACATTTCATAAAGAGTTTTTAATGGAAAAGTGAACAAAGAGCACACTTAGTTTCTTTTACCGAACTCAGCAATCTTTTTAACGAGTTCTCAACAGCTGAGCCATCAGCAATATGTTCAGTAATTCATTTGCTTGACGAGTGTTCGGCAATTTTTTATTCTCGCTGAAACGTTAAACATAGAAGATAGCTCAGTAAAAATTTACAAAGTGTTCATCAAAAATTGTTACATAAGTCGGTATTTACAATGCTGTGTATTCGGCACGAATTACCGAGCGTTTTGTAAATTTACAAAGCTGACGATTCGTCAAAAATTACCGAGCGTTCTGTAAACGTACAGCGAAAAAAGAAAAATTAATACGACCATTGTGAAAGCTGCTATTATAACCGTTGAATAATTTTATAAAGGTATTTCGGATTGTTTGGATCGATTATACTGGTGTTCCCAGCACATTCAAGTAAAAACTTGATACGTTTAATGTTATGATGAATATAGGCTTTTTATTGCAGGCTTCTAGTAAACTGCTCTCCTGTGGTAGAAAAATTTCCATATGCTGACTGAAATGATTGGCATTATCTCAATCGTAATAGATAGAATCTTGGGTGAAATCATTGTTGCGGATGTGCCATGATATGAAACATTCAACTTAAATACACAAATACGTACATATTTGATAAATAACAACTTACTGAATAGATCGTGTACTTCCACGTCGTTTTCTTGTAGATTTGAAAGTACGATATCCATTTTAATTTTTTTTTTGAAAATCACACGCGAAACTCTTTAAAAACTTAACTTCGAAACTCTTTGAATATTTGCAAAATGACGGACTTTTGATGTTTCGTTTTGACAGATGCAGAAAAATTGCCGAACAGTATAGTAACAAACATCAAGAGTTCAGTAAATCAATTGAAGGGTTTTCAGCAACACCTAGATAGGTGCCGACAGATCGTCAAATATTTACTGAACTTTATGAAAGTGCAGAACATACTTTAGTTTCCAGAAAAGGTCAGCAATGTTTTTTGCTGAGCTCGTCAAGTGCCTTTTGTATAACGGTAATTCGGTAAAAACTTTAACCGACATCAGTTAATTTTGAGGAAATTACAAAATGATCAGTAGGGGTACTGGGGGTAAGCCCGGCCCCCTAAGGAAAATGATCCTTTAGTAGGACTTGATGGCAAATATTGTTATATTTCTTTCACCAAATCATTGCCCAGATTGTTTTCAACAAGATATGAAGACTGTCAGTACTGTCAAACTGTTATTTGACAAGAAATAATGAAGTTTGAAACTACGATAAAAACGACGTTTCGCAATCAGTGCGGGTGAAACCGGCACCCCTTGGGGGTAACACCGGCACCTGAGTTTGTCCATGAATTAACTCGAAATAACTGAACAAATTTGAACTCGGAAACGAAAAATGAGAGATCTTACATTTCTGTACGTTACTGTTGAATTTGGCTGTTGTCGGTTAGCTGATTTTGGGGAGATTGCTGGAACAAGTTCCGGTGAACACTTGTGACTTGATTCAGTACATTCAACACCTCTAATAACCCTTGAAATCATTCATAAATCACAGAAGAGCTTGAGTGCAAGTCATTTTTTCATTTTATTCAGAAGCGAGACATCGGTAAAAGATGAGAAATATGTGTCAGTAACATTCAACTAACCTCAAACCATGTCGGACTTACCCCTTTCACTGGGTGACGGTCTTACCCCGACAGCACACATTTTTTTAAAAAGAGTATTGCTACTAATTTATCGCTTCAATTTACCTCAGATCGAATTCCTGTGATTGCTAACAATACAGGCAATAAATTGTAGAGCAACGAAAAATATATTTTAGTCTTTTCAAATGCATAAAAGCTTAAGTTCAACTTACGAAGAGTTACATCCATTTACGCATCAGCTCCAGTAGCGTGTGTTTTGTCTATTATTTTGACGTTTAACGTTTCACGGTGGCTTTGATGTGTCTTAAAATGTCTAATACATTAAATATCAACACTTCACATATTCCAAAACATAGTTAATTAGTGTTTTCTAGTAAAACCCTGGGGGTGCCGGTCTTACCCTCAGTGCCGGGCTTACCCCCCGTACCCCTATTTTTTCAAATTTACTGAACATGACCGTAAAAAAATTACTGAAAAATTAAAACGAGAATAAGTGTGAGAGTCTCTCAATGTTACTTAGTGTTGGAAGGACCACCCTACTAACCAACACGACTCTTGAGCATCGGCTATTGGCCCTGACGACTCTGTTGATATTGGTTTGGGTTTTACTTTCGAAAGTGAAGTAGGAAAATATTTTTGCTTTTGTTTTCACACATAAATTGACAATTGCATATGAGAATTCGCGTAGGGGCGAACAGCCTTAAAAATCTCTTTTACTTCCCGATCAGAAGACATGGAGCCGAAGTATCGAATATTTTGGCATCGATACTCGCTGCTAGCGATGAGTAGCGGTATCGATACTTTGCCAACGATACTTTGAAACGATGCCGATACCACCGATGCCTTCTATTGGGGATAGGCGATACCAGTATCGATACCAACGGTATTGATACTTCAGCCAAAAGCATTGAGTATTTTGGCATCGATACTTTCTTTACCGATACCACGATACTTGGTATCGTTTTGTGCAAAAGTATTCGAGTACTCAGGTATCGATACTTCAGACAGTATCGCCCATCCCTAGGACGTGACAAGTGGCTTCTAGTTATTCTTTTTTCGTTCAAAATTGCTCTCATGAAACATTGTGATTTTTCGGCACGACGCTTGCCAGTGTTTCTAAAAATGTTTAATTAGCAAAATATAAATATCGAGGATTTTCCAAGTTCTGGATTTCAATTTTAATTAATTCAATTGATAATGCTAGTTCAATTGATTTAAAGATATATGTTAAATTTATTTGAACCATAATTTCAACACATTTCGGGTTCCTCTTGCTTTTCATGAAATGAATCTGCTATTGTTTATCATACGTAGTTTCAAAAACATGAATAACATTTCGAATGTTGAGTTTTACAGACATTTCTCAGTATAGTGTATGAAAAAGTTTCAAAAAATTGTTGAACCAAAGGCTGTTCATTCACTTGGTAAGCAAAAACAGTGTGAACAAAAAATACCGATAGTTTTCGCAGCACGGCCAACCGTACCGACTAATAATAAAATTCAACAGTGCGCTTAGTAAAATCGACCAATCATAGAGGGCTTTTGCTTTGACAGAACTTTGGGTGATTTTGGTTTCTCTTGTTACGTCCTGTCCTAGTGGGATACAAATAACATATTTTGATACAATTTTGTATTTTTCCATATAATTTTGATAACAAAATTGAATCTGAATGAGTTATAATAACAAAACCTGCAATGAAGTAGTTCTGAAACAAGTTAACTAATTTTTCATTTTTATCAAAACCTGTTGTTTCTTACAATTAGGGATACCATCTGGTCGAAGTTAAAAATCAGGACACCCTTTTCGGTACAAATTTGAGCTAAGCTGTTTTTCGAAGTTTAAATTAATTTACCACGTTAAATGTGATTTGCACCTCAAAAACACCAAAATACTTCTTTACTTGTTCAACATACGTCTCAAACGACCAAATATTATTACGCAGCTTTGAATTTATAGGCAGATGTTCAGCACATGTAAACTGTTTCGAATTAAACTAACCGTTTAGAGGGGACTAAAGTCTAAAAAAAATTAGTTTAGAGGGGACTAAAGTCTAAAAAAAAATTATTTTTCCTGGATGTTTAGGGTAAAGTGAAGTGTTCGGGTATTTTGGCTATTGACTAAGGAATGTTTTAAGATATATTTTGTGTATCATGGGTGCAAATATAGTGAGCAGAGCCGGATTTAAGGGGGGGCCGGGCCCCGGGCCCCCACATTTTTGGGGCCCCCACAAAACGAGAAAAAGTTCTTTTCTCTATCAAAAATGAGATTCAATCAAAAGTTCAATTTACAGTGAGAAAATTTGAACAGACCATTTCAATCTGAAACTTTCCTTCAGTGTTATTTTTTCGCGAGCGCCAATATCACAACCACATCCATAATATTTCACCTTCGATTCTCTTGGAATGACACACATTAACACACCATTTGAATCGAACCAGCGCGCATGGGAAATCAAGCAGGAAAGAAGATAATCCACAAGTTTTTTTAATACATTGCTGTTGATTCCGAAAATAAGTTTACCTGTCCGAATCAGGGATACTAGATTTGCGTTGCAAAATGCAGATTTTCAGAGTCCGTGTGCAGATTTTATTGACCTGCAGAAGTGTGTAGTTTTTCCTAGTTTTGTAGATTATTGCCCGCGTAGCCTTATATTTGCGCAGTCTTTCTCAAATTGTGTGCAAATTTTTGCTTGCGGATCGCATTTTTTTCGAATTGCGGTAGGTTTTTATTTTTCAGATATCAAGAAAAAAATTCCGGATTTCGAGCAGTTGCATACATTTATTTATTTGAGCCTAATGATCTCGAACGCAACTGGAGAAAGGTCTTTATCGAAGATGAAACTGATTGAAAATAGGTTGCGTACGACTATGAAGAGTGAAAGGCTGTCAAACTTAGCATTGTTAAGTTGAGAGTACAATATTCTGAAGGAGCTGAATGTTGATTATTCAGTCAATAAGTTCTCTGCAAAAAAAAAAACTCGTAAGAAAAAATTCTAGCAAATTTTTGGTAACTTTTCAATGAGAAATAAGTGTTTTTAACTCGTTCGATAAAAAAACGGGTTTGTTTTATTCTGGGGCCCCCACTGTAAACTGGGCCCCGGGCCCCCACAATCGTAAATCCGGCTCTGATAGTGAGTACTACGCTATTGGCAGCGTTTTTCGCGAAACCATGGTTTTTTAACTTGTGGTAAGTTTTTCTTAGCATCTACTGAGCCGATCAGGCTGAATTTTTTTCCAGCATGTAAAAATGGATTATCTTACTTGCCACATAGCCGTTTTTCAATATCTATTTTTTCAATGATTTATGATTTTTCAAAGTAATTTTCTATGAAAAAAACAAATTGTTTACTGAAATGGCCGCCATTTTGTCAATTTTTTAAAATTTCAAAAACGGCTATGTAACAAGTTTGATAATCCATTCTTACATGCTAAAAAAAACAGCCAAATCGGTTCAGTACATGCTGAGAAAAACTTACCACCGATTTAGTGAGGGCATTCACGTTCCCAGCTGCCAACAATGTAATACACTATATGTGCAACCACAACATGCAAAATTAATCTTCAAAATAAAGCTTTTATCAATAGCCGAACACCTTACTTTACTTTAAACATTGAAAAAAAATTTTTTTTTTCGACCTTCCAGAGTAAAGCCAAATGTTAAAAGATTTCTCTCGTCACTTCACTAAGATTCAACCAAAAACAAAACCGTTCGTAGTGACCGTTGTGTTCTGGAATCAAAAAAGTAATTGATTTAGAAAAATTCTGCATATTTTTATCACACTACAAATTTGAAAATCTTATGAGAATCAGGACAAATGCCAGAAAGTGAAAAATAAATCAGGACGTCAAAAAAGGGTCTCAAAATCAGGACATGTCCTGCTAAATCAGGACGGATGGTATCCCTACTAACAATGTTTGTTATTATATTGTTCTATATACTATCTTATTTTGTTAGAAAGCAGATACATTAGTAACAAATTTTGATATGCGTTTGATACTAGTAGAATCATTTCTGTTATAATTTCTGTTATTTTAACACCTAACGGGACCAAATTGAAGACACAGCCTGTAAAGTTTTTCCCGTAAACGAAGATTACGTTTTTAGAGCTTTAAGACACCATGGAGTACATCGTCAAGCAGTCAGACTGAAGCAGGTGAAGCAGATCGTCCAAATAGCTTCGCCGTCAAGTCAGTTCAAAATCAACGATTCACAGCTGCAGCAGTTCTATCAACGACGGAGGAGTCTATTAGTTGTTGCCGATTGTCTCATCTACGGAGAGCGAATAGTGATTCCAGCGAAATCTCGTGATCGAGTTCTACGACTGCTACACAAGGGGCACCCTTGTAGGAAAAAGAGGAGTCGACAACACGATGATGGGAATGGACGTCCTGGCAGGCACAATGTCACCATGTGTTCCCTGCATAGAAGGCAAACATCGAAGGCCACTGTTCAAATCCAGTGGTACGAGTGCAACCGAATTTCTGGAACTGGTACAATCGGATGTGTGCGGGCCGATGGAGTGGCAGCAAGTATTTTATCACCTTCAACGATGTTAGCCAAACGGTGTTCGCCTATTTCCTAGGGACCAAGGCTTCCGGAGTTACCAATAGTAACCTATAACTCGGAGCAACACGGTTTGGTGGAGTGCATCAACCACACTATTCAAGAACGTGCCAGGTGTCCAATGTTCGAAGGCCAATTGGGTAAAAATGTCTGAGCAGAAGAGTTTACAACGGCGGTGTATCTCATACACCGATCTCTGACGAAAGGAGTCGCTCTTACTCCCTAAAAGAAATTCACGGGCACGAAACCCGATCTATCGAACCTGCGTGCTTTTGGATCAAAAGCGTTGGCCTATGCTCCAAAGTGAAGCGCAAAAAGTGGGACGCTATGTTGATACCGAATGTCTTGGTCGGCTATTCAGAGTATACAGACATCGGTGCTTATTACGGGAGTCACTTCACGGTGAAATCAGAGTGAAGTGAACAAAATCCTATTACGGGACTCACGTAAGTGAGAAAAACGTCGCGAAGTGACATCTGCCGTGGAATCTGGGTTATTATGAGGTGCTTATTATGGGAGTCACTTCACGGTGAAATCAGAGTGAAGTGAATGAAGTCCTATTACGGGACTCACGTAAGTGAGAAAAACGTCGCGAGGTGAAATCTGGGTTATTATGAATGTCATATGAGTGAAGTGGAAACGGAAAAAGCGACGTTTCGCATGGAATTATTTCACGACCAGTTTGAACGGTGAAATGATTACACGAAGATAGGAAAGTTTAAAAGTCGATTGATTTGTGATCTAGCGGTAATATATATGGGATTTTTTTTTTCCAGTGACAAGGCGAATCTTTTTTTTTTTCTTGAAAAAAATCGGCTCTCTGGAACTTACAAATTTTTGAGCTGCGGCCAATGGAACGTAAGGGAAAAATTGACCTTCGAATTTCGTTTAGCGGTAGGGCTCAAAAAGTTTCCTCTTGTAGAAAACTGTCCTCATACAAAATTTCAGCTCAATCGACTTCCCGGGACTTAGAAATGTTTGAGCTGGAAAACTCCCAGATTTCACTTGTCCTATTCTAAATTTCACTTCACTGGCAATCTCACTTCACGGAGGTGATTTTTGTCACCTCACTCGAGGTGGAATCGGGAATAGGTCTAAAAAAGTGAAGTGAGCGTGAGAGTGAAATATGTTTCACCGTGAAGTGACTCCCGTAATAAGCACAGAGTGTCAAATCAGTGAAGTGAGAACGGAAAAAGCGACGTTTCGCGTGGAATTATTTCACGACCATTTTGAACGGTGAAATGATTCCACGAGGCTGCCATAAGTCTTAAAGTTGATTGATTTGTGATCTAATGGTAAATATTGGATTTATTCTTCAGTAACGAAGCGAATCAGAGTTTGATCCATGCCTTAAAGCGGTCAACATTTTTTTTTATGCCGAATGTCTTAGAAATGCAGAACACGTCAAGATCTGGTGTTATCTAATAAAACGGGAAAAAACGACTTTCTGGGACTTAGACATTTTTGAGCTGGGAAACAATCTCATTTCACTTGTCCTATTCTCAATTTCACTTCACTGTCAATCTCACTTCACGGAGGTGCTTTTTGTCACCTCACTTGAGGTGGAATCGGGAATAGGTCTAAAAAAGTGAAGTGAGCGTGAGAGTGAAATATGTTTCACCGTGAAGTGACTCCCGTAATAAGCACCACCATCATTTTGGATGAGAGACCGACAACGAAGGAAACGTTGGTCAATCATCAATCATTTGGATCTCCAACAAGGACATGCACCAGTGTCAGATGAATCAATGCTAGCACTCGACGGTCAACTAAATGAGGACAAAGTTGAGCAGACGGAGAAGGACAAGAACGTCCTTAAAGACGTGAACTCTTGTCAGCCTGCCAAAGGCGCGGAAGGCTCAAGACGAACGCCGAATGGACAATCGACCCCTACCAGGCAAGGCTTGTGATACAGGCTAAGCGCAAGTTAGAGGTGTGAATTACAGCTTAACCTATTCGCTTGTCGTCCGCTACTCAACAATCCCCATGAACGTGCACTTTGAATGAATCGCCATGTGAATCCAACCAATACCGTCCAACGATAGATAAACCAAGGTAGGTACAATTGTAAAATAGGCAAGCAAAAACTAAATTGGCTTTTCGCGAAGATTCGGTTTTATTACTCTAGTCTGCTGTTCTTATGTTATGCGGTTGTTTATTGTTTAAGTTATGTTATTCAGCAAAACAAAAGAAAAAATGCGTAAATTAGAAATGCATGATATTGCATTGATTAGCCGCGCCACCTCCTAGTGATTCACCCTAATGCTGTCCTTCCCGCTCGAGTTGGTAAGCTGCAGTTTAACCAGCGGTAACTCTTCTCCGTCGTGGCTGATGATGTCCGTTTCAGCGATGACTGCCTCGGAAGTAGCGAGCATTGCAGTAGGGAAACTTGGCTGCTTTGCCTGGTCCAGCTTTAGTACCTTCTCAATCTCGCTGACGTCCAAGCTGGGGTCGACCAGACGGAGCTGTCGTACAATCGCCGACAGACCGAATGAAAGGGCAACCAGCAATCGCTCGCGTGACATGTCCGGTAACTTCACGATAAGTTTCACCAGCGATTGAACCAAAGCAGCACGTTGCTCGGCTAGATTGACTGGAGTCTGTTCGATCATAGTTTCAGACGCAGCGATCGGAGCCACACTTGTTACTTCCGGCGTAAGCAAGGGTGGCAGTAGGTGTTTCTACGAATAATAAAATTGGTTTTTAAAAACATTGTTTAAGGTTGAAAATATCAGGCAAAACTACCTGGACTACGTGGAGATAGTTGGAAAGGCAACTTTTGAGACACTCGTAGTGTCGCTCCTGTTCCGTTAATAGCACAAGTATAATAAGCACTGCATCGCCGAAATGTGGAAGCAACAGTGGATCCCGCGCTAACCGTTCCGCCTCGGTGCTTGTGCACTGAACCAGAGTCTGTCAAAAAGCAGACAAAACCCATAAAAATTGTATTCTCAAATGTATATTAAAGGTTGGTCTTACCTTAGAAAGAAATAGTCGAACGTGTACTTTTGGCGTGCTCTCGTCTATTTCGTTCTGGTAGAGGAACTTGGCGAAATCCTGTATGGTTTTCCCGGCAGAAACGTCCACAAAGGTACGTTGAAAGTAAAACTTCGTGATTGGAGCGAAGTTCACGGTCTGTTCTCTGAAACGTTGCTTCGCTGCAAAGTTGAACAATTGTGTGAGCACTTTGTGATAAGCTGAAACATGTTTTACTCACATTCTTCCTTTAGCGCTCGGAGCATCCGCACTGGTCCCATGATAATCTTCAGCATTTTATCTAGCAAAGCGATTCGTTCCACGCCTTGCGGATGCTCTGACTGCAACTGGGTAACGTCAAAGCGAAGTTTCTCTGTAAGTTCGGCCAGCTTGAGGACCACTTGCTTTAGCGTGTCTAACTTGAACCCGTTGAGATTCTTCTCCACGACGAGTTGCATAATGCTGAGAATTTCCACCAGTGCCTTATAGTTAGATTTGTAGAATGCCTCGTCAGCACCTTGTAGCAGATAGCCTTGTAGGAAGTGATTTCGCTCGAATAGGTCCCGTTCGTAAAGTTTCAAAATGAACACCGTGAGTGAACTGGACTGGGTCACATCAAACTCACCGGATAACAGTGAACGCACTTGAGCGCTTAGGTAGGGCACCGATAGCGGCTTTGTGCTGGTGATTACTCGTGTGATGGCGTAAATGTAATTGGCGTTGTTGAAGCTAGAATCATACAGCGAACGGGTAAGACGATCGTAGAACAATGAAGGGCACTGGAAAATCAACCGCATTGGGATGAGTGAATCGTCTTCGCCTATCTGATGGGAGATCGAGCTGAATCGATTCGTAAACTCGACGATATGTTCGATCAAATCCGAAGTTCGATAATGATCGTATTCCAAGCCGTAAGTGGCAATCATGAACTTTATGAGGGTAGTCGCTTCCTCCGGTAGTAAATTGTCTACGGATTGTAGTATAAGGTGCTTCAGTTTTAATGCCTCATCCGATGGTTCGTCTTCTTCCATTTCATTTCCGTCTGCCGGCCGGTTGTCATATTCAACCATCTTTCTAACGTTATCTCCTGATACTAAATCCAAGTTTTGCTCTATCAAATTCAGACATTCGATGTTGCCGAATACCGGCTCTCCTCGTCGAATGAATTCATTAAAGAATAGTTTCCTTTCGAAAATATCCTTTGTTGTTTCGACTTTCTCCATTAGAACACGCATCGACAGATCCATTGCTTTCTCCGCCTGTGATTTGGGTCGTAGGGAAATCGAAGGAAGCTGCTTCAGAACGTTGTGCTGGAACAATTTATTATCCTTAAGCGTCTCCATTAACTTGAAAGCCGATTCTCCAATCACTTGCTGCAAACTACACTTTTCCTCCGTTTCGATGACGATCTCGATTTCTACCCAATACATGAAACTATCGATCGTAACCTCCATCACGCAGGTTTGCAATGTGTTCAACAGACAATTGTTGATCTTCATCAGGTGCGAGTCCGTCCCGGGTGAGTACGCTTCCGGAATTTCCTTCTTTGAAACGTGCTTTTCACCCATTATTTGATAAATGCTCATATTTTCGTCCACTTCGAATAGACTACGGTTTAGGTATAGATCAAAACAGTACAGCACAATGTTGAACATGTGCTTCAACGCGAACCCGTAGTACCGATGCATGCGCAGTCTAGACCACCGCTCAAACTTGCTCATATCCGGTGTATTGAAAAATCTCAACAGCTCCATCAGGAACTCGAACAGTTTTCCAAGGATTCGCTGTTGCTCGACGAATCGATTTCGATCTACCAGCTTCCAGTCGCAATCCGTCCTGCAGATACTGTAATAAATTGCTTTAACCATCGCTTCTACTCGCTCTAGGATTTCGAAGGGTTTGGAGAACTTAAGACTGGTCACCGCTTGGTCTATGAACTGCATCATAAACCACTGAGGGCTGTACCGGAGCACCTCGTAGAAATACGCATCTAGACTGGCACCCCAGATGCAGTTCACCAGCAGGCACTTCGTTAGCTGCGGGATCGTGTTCAACACATGGCAAATCTGGGTGTCCTTGGATAAATCGAACTTGTAGTTAACATCCGTGTTAAGCACCATGAATAATGTAATTTTACGCAGTTGATTGTCACATTCTCGGATTGGTTTGTTATCCTCGTTCAGATACCGACGGATACGCAGGTACTTTACCAACCGGGCCACAATTTCGATGATGTACGGTTCATTTCCTATCAAATCAACGGAATACAATGGTGCTCTAAAATTAATATGAAAAGGAAACTTACCGCCGTGGTACACGATCCGGTCGAAGGTTCGAACGAACTGGTTCGTATGGTTGAAGATCGTTTGTAGTTTGGCAAAGTCCTCGCAGAACTCCATCTTGTCCTCGTTCTCGGTACACTGTCTAATCTCGCGCAGTAGATCGGACAACTCTTTCATTATTGTTGCGCAAAAACCTACCGGAAGAAATGCCCTTGTCCTAGCATAGATCTAATATATCACGCCTCCGAAACAACTCTAGGGCGGAACGCTAAATAAAGCGGTGATTTTTCGACTGTTTTCGCTCGTTCGCTTGTGTATAACACCTTTTGTTTACAACGCCGTAGCACACAACCGTATCAGAAAAGAAAAAAAAAGGTCCTCTAGTGTAAGAATGTTCAAGACCTGCAATCGACTGAAAACCGACTTTTGTACTTACCAATAATCACGGCTAAGTGGTTTACTAAAAAATACAAAAATAAAACAGCTACAACTTTGCTGCGAAATTTTCCGAAACGGTGCAAAAATGCTTTTCTGTTGTCTACCTTGTGCGACGGCGGCTATTTGAGCATTTCCTTTTTCCTCTTTGCTTCTTTTTCATCTGCAGGGATGCCAGAAGTTTGGAAAGCATACAATTGTTTTTAAAAATCGAATCCGCCTAAGGGACAGGTTAATGTTTCACAGTTTGCATAAAATTGCAACAAATTTCATCGTTTTGATTTCTTTGTTGATTTTTTTTTTAATATTCGATCTAATAAAAATGAGATAAAACAAATTTATGTTGTTTAATTAAATAAGCTTTGCAAGTAAACTCGGTAAACCAAAAAAAATCTGCACATTTGGCATTCTTGCTAGATTTGGCTGACCGAAGACCGCCGTCTTGTGCTTGACGTATGACCAGTGATGTCAGAAGTTTTCACTTGTAGTTCTAAGCACTCAAAAATATGAAAACCTGAAAATAAGCACGATTATTGGTAACAAGGGAATGGTATGGTAGCTTTCAAGCGTTACGAACATCTATATCTGTACCGTTTGTCCCAAAACTACTTTTTCTGCTGTCACAGTTTGCTTCACTTTGCTTTGGGACACAATTAATGTACTAAATATCACTTAGAATATCACATACCATGTGAAAACCTTAAGAAATTGCTCAAAACTGTCTGATATGCTATTAATAATTGCAGTTAACATTTGGCCAGTTTGCCCGAATCAACATAAGATAAGGGTAAACTGCCCATTTTTCGGGTGCCAGTGCCAGTGATGTTGGTAACGCGTCAAATGTATGGTAGCTGACAGCGCTGCCATTCCCGTGATTGGTAAGTAAGCACGGCAAATCGTCGAAAAACTAAGCAAATCTGCAAAATATATGAGATTATCCCAACAATAATTTTTTGCAGGCTTTTTGATTGGTACACATATTACAAGGGAATGGTTCCAATAAAATTTCACGTGCAGGTGGCGCAGCTTTACACGCAAACAAGTTAGAATTACAGCGAACTTCGTAAAACCAAAAACATCATATCATATGATGTTTTTGGTAATATGTACTAAGGATCTTATTCGGACACTCGGGTATTTTTGAAATATCCATCAAGGATAGTGCTAAGAGCCTCACCTTTTTTTGCCTCTATATCCATTTTGCATTAATGAATTCTTCGAGTGGAAATACCTACACTATTTTAATGAATGTAATTTCAGTTAGAAGACTCAGCGGAAGATTGAAAAACTGATCTATAACAAAGGCAAGTAACTTTCAACTCAGATGACATGTATCGTATAGACAAGAAATAATTTAGGAACATTCATTTTGGGATAACGTGTTGTGTTAAAAGACAATGCACAACGGGCTTCAAACAAGTTGAAGTAGATAATAGTGAACGAACGCAATTTTCGTATAACTATATTATCAACACGGCAATAGCTATTGAGGTACCAGGTTCACCCAGGTAATGCCATCCTTTCCGTTAGAGCTAGTAAGTTGCAGCTTAACCAACTGCAACTCTTCACCGTCATGGCTAATGATGCCCGATTCGTCGATGAATTCCTCGGTGGTTGCGAGTAAAGCGGTCGAGTTCGTTAGTTCAACTGCATTTTCTAGCTCCAATTGTGTCTGGCTTGAGCTGGTCGCTAGCACTACTTCACCGTGTTCATCAATTGTGTCGATGTCCTCTTCTTCTATAAAGTACTAAAAGAATAAAACCAAATCAGTGCATCTTCGTTGTTCCATAATTGTCATAAAAAACGAACTTCATCCGCGTCCTCTTCCAGAATAATTCCATTTTTGAGATCTAATTCCACCGGATCTCCAATGGAGTCCGTGGTAGTATCAAACTCCAGCAAGTCTTCGCTTGTAATTCTGGGTTGATTGACTACGATAGTGTCATTCAGATGGCTTCGCTGTTGCATGTGCGCATACAGTTGTGGTTTGCGCATGAAACCAGCTCCACAGGTCACGCACTCGTACGGCTTTTTATCGCTGTGAACGAATCGGTGGGCGTTACGGTTGTCCCGACTGTTGAACGTTTTATTGCAAACCTGTGAGAAAGATTATAAGATTAGTTACGATTTACTGGAGATTTAAAGAAAACACAACAAACCTCGCATGCAAAAGGTTTCGTGCCGGTGTGAATTTTCTGATGTTTTTTAAAGTGCTCCGGATAGACAAATGTTGCCGAGCATATTTCACATTTGTATGGCCGTTCTCCGGTATGGCAAGCTTTTATGTGGTAGTCGAGCAGTCGTCGACGTTTAAATCGTCGGCCGCACATGTCACAACTGTACCGGAGGTCGTTGAAATGTGTTGCCCGCTTGTGTGACTGCAGGTTCGATCGTTGTGAAAAGCTGGCGTCACAAATGTCACATACAAACGGACGCTCTCCTGTTAAAAATTGGAAATTCAGTATTCATACAAGATCTGCTAATGTATAGCTTACCTGTATGTGTTCTTTCGTGATCTTTGATCTCGGCTTTCCTGGCGAAGCCTTTACCGCAGGTACGACAGACAAAAGGTTTATAATTCATGTGCACGATTCGATGAATGTCGAGGTTATGCTGAGACATAAATGTTTTTTCGCAATCCGAGCAGGCGTAATCCCGCACTCCAGTGTGAATCTTTTCGTGTTGCAGCAGATTGCTCTGACTATAGAAACCTTTACCACATTCCCTGCAGTTGAAGACCCTCTCGCGATCCTGATGAATCTTCGTATGTGCGGCCAGAGTGTACTTGGATGCAAAATCCTAAAATTTAAAGGTTTTTGTAGAGTTAAAAAAATATAACAACCAAAGTTACCTTTGGACAATGTGAACATTTGAATGGTCGCTTTCCGGAATGCATGTTCATGTGTTCATCGAGTAAATTTTTCGAACTGTATTTTTTCTGGCACACCTCACAGCCCCATACCTTTGGAGGACCCAAGTGATTTTTCCGATGCATCCGCAGGGCGCGAATGTTGTTGAATGTGGTCGAGCAGAGGTCACAGCGAAAACCCACGTGCTCCGCAGCGGCATGCTGGTCCAGATGTTCGTTGTACTCGGTACGACGCTGAAACACGGCATCGCAGTGCTCGCAAATTAGGATCTTCTCCTTGTGGTCGGTTTTCAGATGCAATGCAACGGTTTTCACATTGTGTGCCGTCGATGGACCATCGGCAGCTTTGCATAGGGCGCAATAGTAGTTGTTGTTGGTTTTGAAGAAAAGCTGGAGGAAAGGGAACAATATAACATGATTACTATCATTTTCATATCGATTCGAAAATGTAATCACAAAGCAAAACTATGGTCGTTGGGTGAACTAAAACAATTGGTATGCTCTGTGAAATCAATGCTGCCTGAAAATCATCATCATCTTCACTGCAGCGCCAGCTTTCAGTCGAACAGCCATTTTGATCGTAATAAACACGTGAAATATTTCTCAATATATCGACAAAACGTGACGTTCTCGCTAACAATTCAGTGCTGCCAATCAACGAATGCACTATTACGATTGACAGTATACGAAAAACTCAAAAAGAAAAGAGTAAATTAATAAACAACAGAGCATTTTTGTTAAGGAAAATGATCAACCGATAAATTTCGTCAGTGTTTCAAAACAAATCTTTGGTAAGCTAGTTTTATAACTCAAGGATCGAACGCATTCCATTAATAGCGTTTTTTCTCGATTAGCTTCACGATGGGATTCGTACAGCGAGCGCTTTTCACATGGTTCATATTGCTGGTGTTTTTAATATTGCTCTGCCTCCGATTGGAAAGCCGAATCACCTGGAACTGGTTTATCGTGTTCATTCCGCTGTGGCTATACGATGCCATCCTGATCACCTGGGTGGTGATCGAAATCATCCAGCGACAACACGCAAACCGAATAATTTCCTTTCGCCACTACGAATACTACGTGGCTGGAATCCTGTTGAAAATGGTTTCGCAGATTGCCATCTGCCTGAAGCTGGAGTACAACTCCATCCCGCTGTACGCTATGATGATTCCCATCTGGTGCCTCCTGGCAATGCTGATTGTGTACATGGCCACCAATCTGCAACCGAAGCCCCGCTCTATCGCTTCAAACAAGACCAGTCGCCAGACGGCGACTGCCTCCTCCTAGGGGTACGTTCGGGTGAAACTTTGCGTTTCGCCCCGTTCGCCGTGAATGTCTCCATCGGCTGTAGTGCGCTCCACTCGGACGGAACCACAAAGCTGGTAGGTTGTTTCGTTTATATTAGGAAAATTTGGCCTCATGTTGGACAAAATCCGACGAACAATCTGATCGATTAGGTAGTCTCAGCTAAAGTATGCTCGATTGCATTTTGAATGGGTTTAACTATAATCTTAACTAATCTTGGTAAATTATACGCTGCTGTCGAAATATCTTCGCGGTGGCAAATCCGTGACAAGGATTTAATTAAATAAAGGAATAGTATTATTTATGATGAAATTAGTTACTGGTGTCTGGTTATAAACATACCCCAAAAAGGGTTTGCAGTCTTCAGTATTCCGGTAGTTAATAAAATTAATAAAACTTATTTTGAACAACAAAACTAATTTAAATTTCACACAATAACTTAAACTAATTTTGATTGAAAAACGGATAATTGAAGCGCTGAAATATCACATTGGAATGCGTAAAATTTGACTCCACAACATCAAATCTAGTCAGTTGATATAAATTCTACCGATCCAAAAAAGGTAACGTACCAAAATAATTGCCATGAAAATTTTCTAAAAGTTCAGTAGATAAAATTGCGGTTGAAAATTATTTGAATAGCAGTTTTTGGTCTAACAGAATCGATATTCACTTTAATCGTTTAACACTTACCGATTTAAGCCGGGCTTTCATTCGATTGAGGCTATCGTTGGCTGCTGCAATCAATATCTGGGCACTGTCTGGCTCACTCTCCGAGCCGAATGCCCGTTCTTTCAGCGATAATTGCCGTTGAGCCGTGCTTTCATCATCGCTTCCGCTGGGATCCTCTTCCTCGGAGACGATACCGATAGTTTCGATAACGCTGTCGTAAATGTAGTCTGTCGAGTTACTGTCTGCAATGATTTCCACCATATTGCCGTCGCCACTGTCGAAGAAGTGTTCCATCTTTATGGCCGACGACGGGGCCTCGCAAATGTCAACGTACGGCTTATCCGTGACGGATGTCACCGTACTGTTGACGTCGGTCGTCGACTGCTGGGGAACTTTGACGATAGAGCGCGAATTTTTTACCATCGAATCTCCAACGTGACAAAATTGGCTTTGTTCTGGCAGGTGACTGATTATTTGCGCTTCGTGAAGCGTTTCCCCATCGGAGTCTATGTCACCTACCGATATGGCTACAGCGGTTAAATCTCCAAGTGGAATATCATTCTTTAAATAGATGTGCGAATAATAGTGTGATTAAATTTTTGGTTTGTTTAATAATAACTTACCATTTTGGGATCTACATCCTGTAGTCCTTGAGACACATTGGAATCTTCCAGCGCTTCCGCTTCTGCCTCAATCAACTCCCGGGCTGTTAAACTAGCCGCCAACTTGGTTACCGTGCTGTTGTAACTCACCGTTAACTGAAGTTTAATCGCATCCAGCCGATCTATCAACTGCTGATACTCGTCGCACAGTGCGTTACAGTCGGTACAAAGTACCTGCGAGTGGGACAACTCCGGTGTTATATCGAACTGCAAAATGTTGCCAAGAACTGTGGCAGGGCTGAGCGATTCATCGTCTTCGCTTATTTGCGCAAACAGCTGCTGGAGATTATTGATTGTGTTCGATACTGCCGTGTTACAGACGTAACATGAGTGAATGGTTTCCTCGTGTGGCTCTTTCCCGCCGTCCAGCAGGACGGTCGTTCCAAGCATCTGTGAATTTAAGAATTGAAAGAAACCGTTGAGTAACTAGTTGAACTAAACAAGCGTGCTTGTGGATTCATTTAAAAATTCAAAAATAAGTTAAACGGAAAACCGCGTTTGTCAAATCGAACATTCCCTGTACGCCAGTATCCAACAAGAATCGAGTCACTCGTTTGACATTTCGTTCACTTGCTTCGTATTCGTGCACTAATACCGGTACATGTCTGCGCCTGGCTGGGTACCCTTCTGGCTGCTGCTTGTGAGACGCCATTCCACGTTTTTAACAAAAGAAAAAATTACTTTTACCGTGCCGTTTGGTGAAACGAAGTTTGTTCCGCACTGTGATACTGAAATTTGGTTACTTACCATCGTTTAGAAGCACTTATTTTGAACTTTTTGTTGATGTAAATAACAATTTGGAATAATTTTTGTTGTCGAACGTTGTCAGCATTGCTCGTTAAGGGGAGTAGCAGCTGCTTGTGGGTGTCACGAAACGACAAAGTGACGGGGCGAAGCATGGATTTACCCATCGTGCCGACTGAGTTATACAGACTGAAGATGAAATATTTCGATCACGGAGACGGAACGTTGAATATTTTCTCAAAAAAAGAAAACAGAGATTTAAAAAAAACCTAAAAAACTTCAGATAAGTTCAATAGTCGTTTGTTGTTTATTTGTTTACGTTTTTAGTAGTTTATATCCCTAGTCCTAATTTATATTTTTGATTGATTATTGATTTTTGATGTAGAACCGGATCTTCTACGGTCGTTCAAACAGCGTATCTCCTTGAACATTTCGATGGTTTTACAGACAAAATCTCGTTCAACCCCACACGATTTCAGACGTTTGAATATTATGTAATGGCAGTCACTGGTCAAAAACCGCTTTACTACGGAAGTAAATATTAAATTTACTTGTCCGCAGATACGTATTTCGAACTACGACAGAGTTGCGCGAGCTCATGGTTCATCTTCCGCCTCCATATTCTGTTCTATGCATGCCATTAGAGATCGTCATCAGTACCCGTCCTTCGAAAACTCCGAACACTCGCAGGTCTTCCTCGAGTATTGTCCACGTTTCATGCCCGTAGAGAACAACCGGTATTATGAGCGTTTTGTACAGGTTACACTTTGTAAGGGGCCGTTTTAGTCTGCTGTACTGTTCTGCCACCGCCGCAGTTGTTTTGCCGACATGTTATGATGCTGGCCATGTTACAGCAAAGCAAACGAATTGACTGTATTTGTTGAATATCATACCCCGCGTGCTGATGTCCGCTCGATTCAAAACATTCTGTAGTGCAATGTTGAAGAGCAGGCGGGAGAGACCTTCACCCTGCGGGATTCAAATGTACCCAATAATCCACCCGAAATCCGCACATAGCACTGCGTCCCATCCACCGTAGCTATTGTCAGTCTAATCAGCTTCCCCGAAGAGCCGTTTTTGTCCTTCCGAGGATCTGCCGTATGGTAAAGGTTTGGTCCGTCGTTGACCGTCCTTCCTCGAAGCCGGCCTGATAGCTTCCCACAAATATTGGCTAGCGGTGAGAGTTGGCGAAAAATGATTTGGAAAACACTTTGTAGGCGGCATTCAGAACAGTTTTCGTACGATAGTTCCCACAGTCATATTTGTCGCCTTTCTCATTCCACTCCTCCGGTAGCTGTTCCAAAATTCTTGCAATCAGCCGGTGCAAACAGCTAACTTACTTACTTAAATGGCCGTACATCCTCAGACATGGCCTGCATAACATAATTCTGCCATTTTGATCAGTCCATGGCTGCCCGTCCCCAATCCTGCGGGCAACCCGTACTTGCCAAATCATGCTCCACCTGGTCTAACCAATTTGCTCTTTGCGCTCCTATTCGTCTCGTATCAATCGGATTCGAGGTGAGAACCAAGTTTGCAGAATATTATAGGAGTATCATCTTGACGAATCCGTGGCAACAAATATTTTTTCAAGCATTGATAGACATAAATATCCGCATTCATGGATCCATTTACGATGAAAGGTTTTGAAGTTTACCGCAAGAGCAAATTGTCTTCCACATCATCATCTTCCTTCCGAATTTCCAGTGAGAACTGACACCCGTCCGCCTTGTCAATATCATCATTTTTACGAAATGTGAAATATTGCGGTCCCGGCAATGCTTCCAACTTCGAAAACGTTTGATGTTCTTGATAAAAATCGTGTGGTATAGCGTTCGTGCCGTTGTTTTCACGCTGGTGTAGGGATTCTTTTTGCAGCTTGTTTTTCTTGTACATTTTTAACTCAGATCTTCCTTTGGCTCGTTGAACTTCGGATTTTGAGATGTTCAGCTTTTTGGAACATCGCGAACTGAAACATCTTTTGCTTTAGAGAAAGTTTGTTCGATTTTGTTGTCCAACTTGGGGTTCATCGTTCCTGTTTTTCGTCCACCCCGAAGCAGGTCCGCGAGGCAGTTTTTCTCTCTGAACTTCCGGACCGCAATACGCACCGCTTTCACACCAACGTTCTCCAGTTTCGCCAACTTCCTCAGCGATAATCCTGGAACAGTGCACCATCTGTGTACGGTGGCATGTCGTTATTCGGAACTTCTACCTTTCTACAAGAAGGGAGATAGACTCGACTGTAGTATTTACCGAGGCATAACCCTACTCAATTCCACTTATAAAATTCTCTCCCGTATCCTGTTCCAAGGGTTCGCCATAGAAGGCAGAATCACAAAAGGCAGAAGACCGAAAGGCAGAATTCTATAACCGT
Source organism: Wyeomyia smithii (assembly GCF_029784165.1). Lineage (NCBI taxonomy): Eukaryota > Metazoa > Arthropoda > Insecta > Diptera > Culicidae > Wyeomyia > Wyeomyia smithii. Next base: position 235,675,674 of record NC_073695.1, on the reverse strand, counting down.
ACACACAAGCCAGAATATTTCAAAAGGCGGAAATATAAAAGGCAGAAGGTACGAAAGGCAGAATCACTGGAAGCAAAGCCTGACTCACGATAGCCAAGTGCGTGATGGCAAATTGGTGCGAATCCTGGTCACGGTACCGAAGCTGCTGCTATACATTCATTGTTTATTATTATTTGGTAACCAGACTTAATAACTGTCGCAAGTAATGACTAGTTTCGAGGTGCAAATCAAGCCTAATTATTAGATCCGAAACGCGCAAACTGGTTTGGCTACGGGCTAACGGGTATAATTTACACTAGTCTCAACGTCTTATTGGGTATAATTAACATAAAACAATTCATGCGGCGAAGACGCGTAATCGAGGGCAAGGAACCGAGACGGCACAAAGCCGCCGTGGTTTCCGCAGTCCGAGTCGGTCGCTGATCCGCCATCGGAAGCGGCGGCCTCTCGCATACAAACGACTGATCTACTGGATTTCTAGGATTATTGAAACAGGTTTTATTTTCTTTAGTTAAGTCCGAAGGAGCGGTAGTGAGTAAGGACAACATACACTTAGACAATAGAGTCGGCCAAAGGAAAATATATGACACAATATTGGTGAAGTACATAATTAAAATCGAATCTGCCATTACTCTTTGTGATTCTGGCTTATGAAATATTCTGCCTTTCGTACTTCTGCTTTTCGTGATTCCGTCTTTTGATTTTCCGCCTATTCTAGCGACTGAGGCCGTTGCAGGAAGCCTTTGTTGAGGAATACCAATGTGGTTTACGGGCGAGAACATCTACACGGCTCAGTATTCACCTTCAGACAGATCCTCGACAGGTTTTATGCTTGAGCATGGTTTTCCAACAAACCTAATTAAACTGTTACGCGCGCGCTTGACGGTTTCACATCAAGCATCAGGACAGGGAGCGAATTTTCGGACACGTTTGTGATGGTCTAAAGCAAGATGACGGGCTCTCGAATTTGCTGTTCAACATAGCTTTAGAAGGTGCAGGTGTGCAGAGGTGTGGCACCATCATCGTGAAGTCTCACTTCACGGCTTTGCGGATGACATCGATATCACCGGTGTTAATCATAGAACTGAGGAGGAAGCCTTTACGGCTCTAAAAAGAGCCATCAACACTGCCAAAACGAAGTACATGGTTGCTGGCAAAGAGTGTGGTAGCCCTACAGGCGTCGGTGCTGTGGAGGTGATGGATGGAGATATTGATATGAGGTGAACAGTAGCGGACAGGAATTAGGTATTACGTATTGAGTAGCAAGGTTCCGCAGCTTACAGATTCGCACAAAATTTGAGCTCTGCAGAACAGTGATTCTTCTGGTGGTTCTCTACGGAAATGTAACGTGGAAGTGGAAGGAAGCCGACCAACGAGCGCTTGGAGTTTTCGAGTTGAACTTCGTGATCAATACTCGGTGGTTAACAAGAAAATGGCGGATGAATCACGAGCTGTACGAAGTATACAAACACGTGTAAGGAGGATCCTGGTAAGACCTCTAAATACCCGACTTATGCGCCAGACGACAAGTTGTCTGTCAGGAATTTCAGATCGGTTTGCCCTGGCTAGCTTTTATTCCCCAGTCTTACCGCAGAATCCACCCTCAGGTGTTTTCCTCCAACTCCAATTTCCCAAGTTCTTCCCAAAACCAGATTTCTTGCAACTTCCTAAACGTATAAACACTCCTAATTAAATTCCTTCCCAAATTCTATCTTTTATTTCCCTTTTATATGCGTGAAGTTAACTGGTAGCAACCAAGTTCGAACGTTGAAAACAACAAAAAATGTTTTTGTAAGTTTTTCCAAAGTTTGGGAATTTATGTGATTTTGGTTTTTTTCTCACTCTCCTAATCCCCTTTTTCTACTATCTTCCTGGTCCCTCTAAGGAACAATCAGCTGATCTCCCGGAGCGTATTCGCTAGCCAACAGGAACGATCGGTCTGGTTGTTTCTTAGTGCCCTATGTGTGACGTCACTGTTTCATCTACTGCGTGAGTCGTTTTTTCCTAACTACTCAGTTTTCCCCCTACTTGACAATCTCGTTCCCTACTACGTTTTTACAGGTTCTCCGGTGTGTGTTTGTGGGTGGGGTATTGTACCCACGGGTTCTCTCTTCAGAGTGGCATTCTAACCACCCCAGCGGTGGTTTGCGACGGCCGTCGAGTGATGCTGGTGCGGCCAGGTAGGCAGAAACTGGCAGTGCTGGCGGTCGAATAGTTGCTCGGCGTTGGCGCCGATGCCGTTTCGAGCGACGCGGCTATGAGGGCGATGGCTGACTCTGCTGACGGACCGACGATAGGCGGAGACAAACGGCGTCGTCCGTTCGAGGATCGGGACCTTCGGAAGGCTTCCTTCAGTTTGGCGTGAGTCGGGGGGGATCTCACTGGCGTTGGGAATTCTTTCCCCAGATAGACACGCTCGCGGTGTGTGGCACCCACTGTAATGGCAAGTGGTGCTCGCGATGCCGAGATGCTGCACGATGACCAACGCTCTCCAAATGCACCTATAGAGGTACGCAACCTCGAGGCGATAGGTACCCCTGGGGGGATCACCCAGGTCCACCGATTCAATAGCTTGCCAGCGGTAGTGCGGCCGAGCCAATTTTCAATGCCGGGATGTCTGTGGCTGCAATAAGAATGGATGCGATCCAGAACTGGATTCCCAACAGCGGGAAGCCACCACGTGGCTCCTACCGAACCGAAAATACCCCATTAACACACCAAGTATTTCAAATAAAAAAAAAACTGCACTACCTGCTTTGGCCGATATCTTTGTTCTTATTTTACGACTCACTTCCTATCCTTTTCTATTCCCTAGCTACAAATGAATCAATTTAAATATAAATTCTCGACAGCAAAACGGACAAACTCACTCGTTAAAATTTTACTATTGTCACTCGACTCACGACTTTAATAAATTAACTATTTTCACCTGATAACAAACTCTGGAAAAATAAAATTAAAAATTACAATCCGAAATTTTCTACTTCGACTCAATTTTTACTTAATTATCACGATTGTTAATTCCGGTTTGTTTGCTACAAATGAACTTCGATTCGGTTTTTAAATATGATCTTTCTAACTCGGCGGTCTAAAAGGGAAAGAACAACGCTTTCTCCTCTTAGGCTGTCCAAGCCTAGAATTCTTCTTTTCCTTCCTTTTTATATTACTGTTATTCTTAGTTCTAAAATTTCTAACTCTAGGTTCCGATTTCTTGATAATAATCTTCCTATCATCAATTTTCTTCAATCACCCACTCCCCCTATATGACCTCATCGATAATAGTTTCGCCCATAACTCCCTACTCATACTTTTAGTATGCTAATTCGAGCCCTGTACCGTGGGTTGCCTGACCACAGGTGACCTACTTTCCACTACTATTTTTTTAGACGGATGTTCGTCATGAAACGCTCTCAAACTCGTTTTACACGCTGATATTAGGCCGCATGAATAAATGCGTTTGCTGTACTCATCCCGTGCAAATCTTACGGGAGAAGCAGAGTAACTTCTTTTATTCACGGCAAGCACGGCAGATTACAGTGGGTTGGCCACGTAGCTCGTATGACGAATGAGCGACCGTCAAAGATAATATTCAGCAGAGCCTTGGATAGAGGTCGACGACTTCGAGGCAGACCCCGTACGCGTTGTATACGTGCAGTTGCCTAGGGGCGACTGGAGAGATGCAGCCCAAGCCCGAGTTTTATGGAGGCGTATTCTGGATTCGGCATAGGATCTCTTTGATCTATCACCATAAAAGCAAAGTAAGTGGAGCTAAACAATTCGAATTTTAAAACAGAGATAGGGGAGGAAGTTTCGGTTTTAAGATGTCAGTTAAAGCAAGGAAAGTAGATCAAAACACCGTCTAGCATCCATTCATAAGTAATCGATCTGTTTTATTGTTAAATTTGTTTAAAATCTTTTAACAAGATAAAAATGTAATAATAACTACAGTTTCAATAGCTCTCTTGTCCGTCTAGTCGCCATCAAATTGTTCTTCTTGTTCTAATAATGGTTGCATATAGTAGGTAAGAATTATCAGAACAACGATTAGAAATAAAACATCTCAGTTTTTTTCTCCAATGTAGACAAACAAATAATATTTTTTATCGCATGTTATTTTCCGAAATTAAATATAGACTTCGTTCGTAAAACATTCTGTACATGTGCTTGTAGCATTTTCTACTTGGTCGTTTCGCTCAATATTTCTGGGCGTACTCAGTGTGTAGCGTGCAGTCACGTAGTCGTGTTGTGGTTGTTGTTATGGAACATTTCAAGATTTCGATAGAGTGTTAAATTGATCACGAGTTTGGATGTTGACTTCAAAAATTACATTTTCCCTAGTTAGGTTGATTGATTTTCACAAAGTTATCTTCTCCTAAAATTTTCTTTAGCTACGAAAAATGTGCTTTTGATCGTAAGGTTACTTGGAATATTTCTTGATTTACGCTTAAACGGATTTCAAAATATGTCTTTAAAAACCATCTTCTACACTTTGATTGTTAGGTTAGTTTGTTTTGGTTTTGTTCGTTTGTTGCTGCATCTAAGTTTTTTACAAAAAATTAACTTCCGCCTCCGCTCAATTCGTCCTCGTACTGCTTTCTGAAGCAGTCACCAACCGGGAAGAAGTCCCAGCACCTCTGTTGGTACATGTTCCACACGTACGTTTCCTGGCCAGTGTACTCGGTGTCCGGTTTATTGATTAAATGCATAAGGAAGAACATATAGTTCGCTAGATTATGCTCTTGAGCAACGTGCGTGTCGAACCCGTGTGGCACCTAAGAAGTACGAGTCGTCATTGAAGAACATCATATCATAAACAGAAGCTTCAACTTACCTTATCAAAGTAGTCCTTGCCTATTCCACAAATGAAGCAGTTGGACTCCATGTCCTCCTTGACCGACTCCAGCTGATCACGAAGCTCTCCGAATGCGTCAATGATCAAACCCTGGATGATGGCAAGCAGGATAATAATGACGAAGAAGAAGAACGAAATGTCGAACAGGATGCGGTACACTTCATACTCATCACCGTCTGGGTCACCGATTTCATCACCAATACCACCGCCAGCTCGGACGCCCTTGTAAAGATGAAAGACAAAGCAGGTTCCCATGTCGTGACACTTGCGATCCCCTTCCTCACCGTCGTCATCCTCTTGGATGTAAAACTTGCGGAAGAAGTTGAATGCAATTACCGTGTAGATGTACACAATGATCGTCAGCAATATCACAGTCAAAACTAACTGTTTACCGTTGTGAGTAACGGATTGCAAGATCGTACGTAGCGTTTTGAAACCAACCGCAACATCGAGCAAGTGGGCTGCGAAGAAAAAGTTGTTGAAGTTACCCATCACCGAGAACGAGAAGTACCACAACGAGTAGAGGAAAGCGTTATCGGTAAACGTGACGCCAGCTTTCCAGATTTGATATCTCCAATCGATGTTAGCGACGAAGTGGAAAAAGCCACCACCTCCTTGGTCTTCTTGAGCAGCGAAAGCGTTCTTTTCCATTCCCAGCAAGTTCGAGATCGAGTCGAAATCATACGTTTCACTGTACTTCTGTCGGACCTTCTTCTTCACAAATTTGTCCCAGTAATTGACGGGGAAGGTTTTCGCGGAAATTACCAGTTTATCCCAGTGCGATTTAAAGTCATCATCTTCCGGTTGCTCAGCAATGAATAAACCATCGAATTCTAGTCGACGAGCAATTTCTTTCTCACGCTTGAAAATGGCTAGTGGAACCTTCAAGTGGTAGTAAGCTATCAACATGGCCAACGAGACCAAGCTGTGTAAGACAGCGGCCACCCGCATCACGTGTTCCATGTAGAAGAAATCTTCATCGACTTCCACCTTTTCATGCGGATCCTCGCCATCTTCTCCTCCTTCTCCACTACCACCTTCACCACTTCCCGCTTCTATTGCTGCGTCAACCAATCCGGAGCCTAGTCCCGAAGCCAATCCCATTAAATCTTCATCGGATCCTTCCGATGGTTCATCATCGCCAAATGTCGTTACCTTATAGAACAGCAGCATGAAATTGATACAGAAGGCCAAAACCAACGCAACGTATTTGAGATTATAGAAGTTTCTAGCCAGATAGCTGACAGCCTTCTTCGTATACTTGGAGAAGTCGATCTGGTTTACTGCAGCAGGATCCTTCGTTTCCGCAGAAGCTTTCTTCGATTCAGCTTCTATGCTAGCTAAGGTAGCTTCCTGTGCTTTCTGTGCCTCCGATCTCTCCTGTGCGGCACGTTTAGCTGCTTCGCCACCTAGCAGGTCAACCAGAGTCATAGGCGGTTCAGTACTGGCTGCTTCAGCCGACGGTTCGGCGCCACCATCTTCAGGACTGCTTTCGCCGGTCTCCTCAACCGACGAAGATGGACTAATGGCAGGAGACTCGTGAGGCTGTACGCGATACTGTCCGTTTTCCTCTTTGCTGATATCCAGTCCGAAAGCTTGCACTGTTCCCGGTGGTTCTTCCGTTGGTAATGGCGGTAACGCTGCTAATGTCGGTTCCACTTCCTGAATCACTTCTTCCTCTTCTTGCGCCGATCCACGCATGAGTGACATCAGAATGTTTACCAAATACTTGATGATAATCGACACTCCGTAACCCGAGTAGTAGAATGCGTAGAAAATCATCTTGAAAAAGCCGACGATGATTTCCGGGAATGATTTCGACTGCAGAACGGCGATTTGGTGCTTAAGATTCGACGGGGAGATCATGTATACCGAGTAAGAGAGTCCATCCTTGACGGCTTGAATAGTACGCTTGATTGGATCTTTTGCCGCCCGTTCTTCCTCCTCTTCGCTGATATATGTAAAAGCGGCTTCACGTCGTACGTTTCCTCCATCGTCATCGCTGGCCATTAATCCTGAAGCGTGCGTCATTTCAAAGATTGCATCCTCGCAGAAGTTCACGAAAGCCTCCAGTTTTTCCTTGTCGCCACCCTCAGTAACGATCGAGTAGAAGAAGGCACGTTTGGATTCTTTGATCTGCGGTTTCTCCCACTGTTCGATGTTGGCTTCCTTGATTTCGAAGTACACTCTTTCGATTCGCTTGGATGAACCCATGATTTCGATGCGACCCAGGAAGGATTCGAAGTAGTTCAGAACAGATCCGGCGGTTTCCAGGAAGCGTGCTAGACGTGGCTCGTTGGGCATATGCTCGGATAGATTGGTCAGTAGTACCGCTAGATTGAAGCCGATCTCTTTGGCAGGTTCGTGGAAGCGATCAACGAAGCCGATGTAGTCAATTTTTCCGTCGTGATTCGTTTCACAGCAGGCTAGCAGGAAATCGATTTCCTCCGGAGTGTAGCTCTTTTGTTGTTCCATCTTTTCGCGGAAGTCCTTCGGTAGAATCCATCCATCGCCGTTGGCGTCTATCTCCATAAAGCTAGGCGACGAAGTTAGATCTTTTAGTTTCAGGAACATGTCGAAGTATTTGAGAATAAGCTCTACGTTGGATGCTGACTCGACCAGAGTGTCCACCATCTGTTTACCGATAGTTCCGTTGACAACGTTTCCTTCAAGCATGGAGAGCATCATGGTGATCATGTCTTTCTGTAGATTTAGCAACTCCTTCAGCAGATCGACTTGACTGGAGTGCTTCGACAGCTTGTCCTGCATGTGGGAGAACAGGAACAGGAAACCTCCGACAGCATCCCACAGACGCGAGTGAGCCAGCGCTTGCTGATTCTGAGTACACGGACCCTGGATGACTTCAGTGAGGGTGTTGAATACCTGACTAGCAACTCCGATGGCTTTGAAGAAGTTCGCTTTTCCTGCTGGATCAATCAATTCCTTGCTGGAGTAGTGCCAGTAAAAGTCCATGATGGATTCCTGAAGCCGCAGCAGATAATCGACCGTGCAGATAACCACGTTCACTGTAGTAGTGTTGCCGGCTTGGGTTCGCAAATAGTTCTGCCAGTCCAGATTGTGACCCTCGCAGGTCAGTTGAATGAATCGGAACAACGCACAGGTGAATTCAGCGTCATGCATATTCTTCTCGCCGGCAGCTCCTTCGGCACCAACTCCCAGACCTTCGGCTTTGGTGTTACGCTCGAAGGCGTCCAGATCGAGAACGCTGCAAGAGTTCATCAAACCGGCGATTGAAGTGAAGAATCCTACATCCTTCTTCTCCTTGAGATGGTTCAGCATACCCAGCTGGATGTCGATGTTACCGCCACGTAGAATGGCAATGCCCAGCTGTAGTGTCCCCATCACCATGTCGGACGGAACTCCTTTCGAGGCTGATATGTGCAGCAGGACCATTTCCGCAACGCCACGGTTCGCTAGACGGGCCTGGTGGAACAGTAGCTTTTGTTTCTCCATTTCTTGCTCCTGTGGAAGTAATAAGAAACGTTAATTTTAGTATTTTATAATTGTTTTAAAAACGTTCTCTACTAAGTATTGAGGTTAGTTTTCTTACCACAAGTTTCTCCATTTTCTTTGTTTTGTAGCGTGTAATACAGGTTAGTAGTGTGAGATTGTTTCAACTAATGCTGAGTTGGAATGCGTAGTACTTACATGAATGCTGGCACCACCTTCGTCTTCACCTCCACCGCCACCTTCCTCTTCATCGCCGCCTTCTTCCTCTTCTTCTCCGCAAGAACGCGCGATGATACTCGCGTAGGACATGTATAAAGCATCCTCCTGGAGGGCGCCACTTCGCTCGGTCATCGCACCCCGACAGAAGGTAGTGACCAATTGAGTCAACGGATCCGGTTTACCTTCTTCCTCTTCCTCTTCCTTTTTCTTTTCCGCATCTTCGAAGGTTTGCTACAATTAGGCTTGGATTACCACCATTTCGTTACTTGTTACAACCAGAGCGACTTTACCGTGAGATCTTCAATCATAACTTCCTGACCGACATTTTCGTCCTCCAGCCACAGCTCCGAGTAGGTTCTACCGAAAATGTTGCAAGCACGATGCCTATGGAAATGAACCACCCCCAGACAAAAAGAACGATTAGTATTCGTCTCGCATAGCCACGAGAATGTTACAAAGAAGAAAGCAAGCATTAGTCAACTTAAATTTGTATGCAAAAGCAACAAAAACAGTACCGGCTAAAATCGCAACGTTCTTTGCGGAGAAAAACGTAAACGAAATGCAAACGGAAGGGAACAGAAGAAAAATTCAAACAAGTAACAAATAATCGCTGAAACACAATGGCACAAATGGTCGCTAGAACAATAGAAGAAAAACAAAAATATAGTGGACAAGTCACCTGCTCAATCTATACATTGGTTTTGCTCTTATACATGCAACAGCCATTTTACGTCGTGCTTGTGACAAACTTTGCTTCCAATTAGAGGCGGTTTTTGGTCGGCATGCCTATATATAGTCGGTGGTATCCAAGTTAGTAGATTATAATGCGGTTAGTATAGTATTGAGCCAATCGGTAGTGTTTTACGGTTTCTTACTAGCTAGAGAAGAAGGGATATAAAAGGAGCTGAGACTCGTGATGATGAACTATGAGAGGGTTGGGAGGGTGGTTGTGCTGTAGTCAGTATGGCATCACTTGTTGGGCATGTATGGCTTGTGCATGTGCGTGGGTTTATTGTTCAGTATGCTATCGGGCAGCGCGTGCAGTCACGTGTGTGTATGTAGCAGTGAGAAGATATATATGAAAGTGTGCGGGTTTTTTTTTCGAAAAAACAGACCTAGAGAGATTGGAATGTGTCTTAGACCGGAACAGAAAATGCTAGTCGGAAGTGGTTTGCGTGGGAATTTTATTTCTCAAAAACGTGTCATTCAGTGCAAATATAGCCTCTCTCAAAACATTCAATAATGTTGCTGATCAAAACTTAAAACAGTAACAAAACATGGTTCGCTTCCACATAAAAAAATCTAGTGCTGGTTATGCAAAACTTTACGACGAGAAAGTTTTGTTTCAGACTGCGCCTCTGTTGTTGTAAACAAAAACAATTAATTTTTTCCCGTTATGTTGCCTTTAATCGATAATGGTAATTATATTCAACTAAAACCGATAGCACGCGATGTTTGTACGGATACTATTGCTAAAGAAAACTTCTTTCCAAAACCAACAATGTTCGAACCTGCGTTAGCAATGGTCTATGCGAATGGTTATATACGCTGATTTCACTAAATATGGCACGGTTTGTAAGTATAATGCTTGTTTGTCAACTTCACTAAACTCTTAGTGCCTGATGATAACGGGAACGATTCTAGCAGAAATTGTATTACTTAATTTTAATAGAGCTATTGCAAAAAGGTTCCAGTACAATTATGACCCAAAAAATTTGTTTGGAGCAGCTCACAACAGCGTGTGGCTCGGAGAATGCTGGTTTTAGCTGATTACTGCTCTAGTGCTATCGTAAAGCGTGAACTTTGCACCTCGGTAAATTTTTGCAGCGTTTTGCGGAAGAAATAAATTGTGCCAGTCAACATGATAGTAACCTGTGGTAAAACACATTGAAGCTTGTGGATAAACGATGGGCCCTCCCTATAAGGTGAAAAAAGCAGCCAAAGACCTGAAACATGGTAACACAGCTGGAAGGGATCGTATCGTGCAGTGCAGGAGGACTCTCATGACCTATTCATAAAATGATTGCCGTTTTGCTTCCAGTAATTGTATATCATACTCTATAACTCTGCTTTCAGCTTTCTCTTTCGTATCATGCTACAAAGAGTAACGTTATTGCATCAATGTTTATCTTTACTAGCGTGATTAAACAATATATATATATATATATATATATATATATATATATATATATATATATATATATATATATATATATATATATATATATATATATATCATGATAACATGCCACAAGCTTCCTAAATAGACTATACGGTAGCGTACGATCCAGTTAGGCTTAAACATGGTTGTCAAACCAAACCTATTCGGCTGATCAGCCTTGACGGCTTCACCTCAGGCGTAAGAAAATCGCTGACTTATTGGTGATGCTAGACGATTCAAAGGAAAGCGCCGACTTGTCGAACTGACCGTTCAATACTGATTTGTAGAGTGGAATGTTTTCTGGCAGGGACAGCATTTGAGGCGCTTCGCTAAACTTCACAACTGAATAATTGTCTAGAATCGCAGAAATTCGCTGGAATTTTAATCGGATGGTTCAGAAGCAAGCATAAACTCGTCTAATGAACAGAAGTCTACTGATCAGTGTTAAGACATTTTTTCAAAGAAATAAACATACTGAGGGTCATTTTCCCTGACCGTTGTACGCTAAGTCGCCCTAGTAGGGTGGTAGCGAAAAAGGGTTAATTAATTTTCGAAAACCAACTATGTAGATTTTGTTTATTGGCCCGAAAAATACCATGTACAAAATTAGATTATAACTACATCAGAATATGTTACATGTAGTTTGGAGCGAGTTGCGAGCCATTTTAAAAGACAATTCTAGAAAAGCACATTGCCCAGAAATCGGCTAGGTCTCAGAGAGACGATTTTCGGCCAAAAAATCAATTTTCGGGGTTACACCAAATATAGACGTTTTACGCCTTTTCAAGTCATTTGGCATACAAAAAAAATTTTTTTTTCCTTGGTAGACTTTCGAGGATCAAAAAATCACAAATTTTAGCGTTTTGAGGCACCCCCAAATCATGTCCGATTGAGCTAAAATTTTGCTCAGGTCATTTTTTGGGCCAATAAACAAAATCTACATTAGCGGTTTTTGAAATTCGATGTTAAATTTTTCTTCATACAGTTCATTGTCCACAGGATCAGAATTGTTTACGGAGAAGGTAATGATGATGGCCGCTTGGACACGATATTTTTTTCCAAACACATGGAAATCTGCAAAAACAAAATATATTGGTCGATAACACAAATTCTACAGATATTCTGGTTTCACGGTAGAACCATTTCTTTTGTGTTTTTTGGAAAGGATCTTCAGATATGTTGAGTACATGCTGAAAATCTTTCAGGATTTTCAGAAAAATTAGATATTTTTCTTTTCAGCTGAACTGTAAACTAAATTTGATATCAGCGCCAGCGTCGTCTTTAGTTTCATCTGTCTATGAAACAACTTTTAACCTAATTTAGAATAATTTCTACATTGACCTTTTCGGAAGCTTTCTTTTACCTTAGGTTGAATTTAAATCATTTTCTTTTTAATCTTTTTCTTTCGTTAGGATTACCTCAATAAAATTTGAAATCATTTCGCTTTTTCATTTTCTTGATTTTTTTCTGTACCCCAGGAGCGTTCCCAAGCTGATTGAATAGAAGTTTATAAGAAAGAATTTGCCATTGCCATTGCTTTTGGAAGCATTTTTATTTTCTTCTGTTTCTTTTGTACTCAAGAAGCATTCTTCAGCCCCCTCTGGTTTTGGAGGCGTTTTTCTGCTCATGAAATCTTGACTATGACTATGCATGACTGAATGGACAAACAGTGCTGCTGTTACTAAATGTCAAATTAGGCACTGGACTTTAAATGACTGGATACGTGTAATTCGAGATCCTAATGTAGTCATTCATCTCTGTCCAGCAGCTCATATTTCTACCCTCACACATTCCGGCAAAATGGAATTCCACACTTCTTTCGAGTACCGCTATAGTGGCAGCAAAGCAGCGGAACGGGGCGTCGGTTTTGTAGAGCTGGGAAATCAGAAAACAAGAGTCATCCATTGAAGGCGGATTAAGGGCAAATTCTTCAACTACAGATCAATTAACACCTACGCGCTGAAATACGACACATCCGATGATGTCGATAACGAGTTCTATAAAAATCCGCGACCAGAGGAATAGCCACGTTTGAATATTCGGATACACACCTGGAGACATCCAAAATGAAAAGTCTGCTTCCAGATCGATCACGATCACGTGATTGAATGATTGGACGAATACGCGCAACAGCTTGAGGCGGTGCTCCCCACGGCGGAGGGGCTGCCTCTCGAAGACGGCTGGTGCAGCATTCGCCCAGCTATCGGGAAGACCGCAACGGCGACACTAGGAGTGGAAGCACCGAGTGGCAGAAACGACTCTAGACGGGGAGTGCGAGGCAGCGGTGAATGAGAAGAACCGGACCTGGGCGATATACCTGGGCAGGTCAACGAGAGAGAACAAGGCCAATCACAAACGCGCACGGAACGACATGACCACGATTCTCAGACTGAAGAAGCGCTAGCACGAGGATCGTGAACATGAGGTGCTGGAGCAGCTGTAACGTGCCAGTGAAACGCGGAAGCTCTATGAGAAAGTAAACCAGTCCCGCAGAGGCTATGTGCTGCAAGCCGACATGTGAAACGACGCGGATGGGAACCTTCTCACGGATGCCAGCGAGGTGGTCGACAGGTGGAAGGAGTACTTCGATGGACACCTGAATGGCGGAACAGTAAACAGAAGCGGAGCAGAAACTAGCCTAGGAACACCAGCAGCGGATGACCGAGTACCAGCCCCCGATATTCATGAAGTTCTTTGTGAGATCGGGAAGCTGAAAAATAACAAAGCCGCAGGCAAAGACGGACTGCCGAGCGAGCTCTTAAAACATGGAAGAGAGGCGCTGGCTAGAGCGCTGCACTGGATCATTTCCAGGATTTGGAAGGAGGAAAAACTGCCAGACGAGTGGATGGAGGGAGTCGTCTATCCCATCTACAAGAAGGGCGACAAGCTGGAGTGCCGCAATTACCGCGGTATCTCGCTTATCAATGCCGCCTACAAAATACTCTCACAGATCCTGTTCCGTCGTCTATCACCCTTAACCAGGAGGTTCGTGGGTCAATACCAAGCGGGTTTCATGGGAGCCCGTGCCACCACGGACCAGATCTTCTCAATCCGACAGATCTTAAAGAAATGTCGCGAGTACAACGTGCCCACACATCACATCTTCATTGACTTCACGGCGGCCTATGATACAGTCGATCGAGAACAGCTATGACAGATCATGCACGACAACGGATAAACTGACTCGATTGATCAGAGCCACCATGGCGCAAGTAATGTGCTACGTGCGTGTTTCGGGGATACTCTCGAGTCCCTTTGAATCGCGCAGAGGGTTGAGACAAGGTGATGGACTTTCCTGTTTGCTGTTCAACATCGCTCTTGAGGGTGTGATCCGGAGGACGGGCATCGACACGAGGGGCACGACTTTCACAAGGTTTGTTCAGCTTCTGGGATTCGCGGATGACTTCGACATCATATCACGTAACTTTGCGACGGCGGAGGAAACTTACGCCCAGCTGAAAGCCGATGCTGGGCGACAACGCACGGAGGACCTTAACGCTCTTGGAGTTTTCAAGCGGAAGGTGCTGCGGGCTATCTACGGTGGAGTACAGACGGACGACGGAGAATGGCGACGGCGCATGAACCCCGAGCTGCACGCGCTACTTGGAGAGAACCCCATTGCACACCTGGCGAATGTCAATAGGTTGCGGTGGGCCGGTCACGTCGTAAGGATGCCGGACGACAACCCTGTGCAACCACTTCTCTTCAGCAACCCTATCGGCACCAGAAATAGAGGGGCGCAGCGTCACGATGGCTCGACCAGATCGAAGGAGACTTGTGGGTGATGAGACGCCTGGGAAACTGGCGAAACACAGCCCCAAACCGAGCAACATGGCAAGAGAGGTGGTAGGTATGACGCGTTGAAAATAGCGTCACGGCTGGTTTGATGGTGAGTGCCGGAAAGCAACGGACGAGCAGAATCGTGCCAGGAGCCGCAGAGAGAGATACAGGGAACTAGAAACGATGTTCGGAGTTTCTATAGAATAGAGTCAGAAGTAGGAATTTTCCTGTGCCGGTGATGTGTGATGACAAGAACGGCAACCGGCTTACTAGAGTGACAATGAAAATCGATCTTTCGAAATTCGCTTGGAAGTAGTGCTCAAAAGTTTCATCTTCTCGAGAAAAGCCACGAAGGCAAAATTTAAGCTCAATCGGACTTTGAAACACGTGCCTCAAAGCGGTCAAAGTTTCACGAAAAATATCGATAAAAAACACAGGTAGTAGTTAATGAAATTGACGATATGGATTTTTTTTATGCCAAATGTATTAGATATGCATCGAGATTTGGTCTTATCTAAAAAAAAATCCGAAAGAAACGGACTTTCTGGAACCAAGCTGGTGGGGAGACATGTGGTACACGGATGGGCGAAACGGCTCTTTTGCAGGAGCGGCTCTGGACCGCTCACTGAATTCACGGGCGTTGACAGTTCGTGTTGTCTCGGTAAACTTAGAGTTCGCGCGAACCATCAGTATTGGTGCGTTCAAACAACCGTGGTTCATTTTCGTGAATCGTTCGTTCTTTCGCTCTTTGCTAAGAACCGGTTCATATGAACGGCTGTTCGTCCATCCCTAGGCTCCATAGTTCTGCAGATGACATTTTTATCATCGGTATCGACTGTGGGACCGCGGAGAAGGCCTTCGGGCCTTTTTAGAAGAAAACGGGGAAGCTGGGACTCAGCATTAACTCTGCCTAAACAAGGCACATGATAATTGGTACACTTGTGACATGTGATAACGATATGAGAAGTGAAGTGAAGTTGCAGGACAGGGCCTTTAACGGACTACGTAAGGGGCCATCCACATACCACGTGACAGCTTTGGGAGGGGGTGGTGGGGTGTCTGTCCACGGAGGGGGAGGTGGGGGGGTCAAAGTCGTTAAAAATCTGTCCACGTGGCATGTGGATGGCCCCTAACCAGTTTGTTTGCTAGTAGTTTACAAACTCGCACAAAAATAGCGCTGTATAGGACGCTGATTCTTCCAGTTGCTCTTCAAGGACATGAAACATGGACGCTAAAGCTGATCGACGAGTGCTCGGAGTATTTGAGCTTCAAGTTCTGCGATGGGTACTTGGCGGTAAATTGGAAGATTGGGTGTAGCGCAGAGCAAAAATAAGTTTATTCAATAAGCTAGCCGACCGACATCGCTAACCACAGAACCACGGGGACCACAGTAGATCTATTCTAAGAGAGACTTATTATGTCAAAAGGAAGGAGTGGATCTATCGAAACTTCTTTCCCTGTGCCAATAGACCTATTTACGTACGGATGTGTTAGTGCCACTCATGGAGGAAAATATTTACAATTCGCTGTTTTGTTTGCTGTTTTGTTATGTATTTAGCAGCTGGACAAATAATCAATTGAACACTTATTATAAGTTCTAAACTTGTTTCTGGATAAATTTTTCATTCGTGATCATGAATCGAGAGAAGCTGCTAAACATAATCGACCAAAAATGTTAAAAAATGATAAAAAGCCGAAGCAACGAGCTGCGATGATTTACCGTTTGGAGGAAACAAAAGCCACTCTACACGGGTTTACACATTCACTAGTGTGCGTAGGTGAAAAGTTACTTATCTCTATATCGCTAATTATATTTCTCTGGAGAGTACTTGCAGAGGGTCGTTTTGTCAAGAGAAGGGAGTGTTATCGAAACCTCGTTCCATCTGCCAACACCACGTTACAATAACAACTGTAGAGTTTTTACCCTTATGTTGTAAAAAAAACAATTTAGCGTTTTAATAGCGTAAATTTTACCGAATCTAACAGTTCGCTAACCAATTCCGAAATTAGCAAATTAGTTTGCATGGGATCGTAAACCTAATCTGTGAATAAAGAAGGGTTGGGCTTCTTAGAGGTTTTCCAGGTTCATTTTTCTTTGTTTTATTGAAATGGAATCACATTAACGAAAAGGTAAACAGCTAAAATGCCCATATCAGGGACGGATCCCATACAACGTAATCTGCCAAACAGTTGGACGATAAAATCACTGTGTGGTTTGAGAAATCTTCAGAACAACTTTATTTAGTTAGCTGAGATCATGAACTCAGTTAAAAATCTAGCGAATGAATAATCAGCGAAGATTATATACAACAAAAATCTCGACAGATAATGATGAATACATATCAAAAAACCGAGAGCTTTAGACACGTTTAAACTGAAATATTTTCTATGCTTTACACATAAATATAGAAACTGTTTATCTAATTTTGGAAGATATATATCAGTTGCTTGAATACAAAAGTTAAGTATTCACTATAAAAAAAAATTGCATAAATATTTGCAATTCAACGGAATTAATTTTTGTACTGCAAGCTAACTGGTAATCAAGTTCTTAACAGATTTCGTATATGGAAAACTATGTGTGAGAAACTTGTTTTTTCTGGTATAGTTGAAAAGTTCATGCAATGATATCCGTAGTGATTAGACTTGAAGACTTTGGTTGCAAAAACATTGAAATATTGAATAAAAGGTTGTTCAATGTTTTCAATTATTATCAATCATAAAACGTTTTAAACTTTATTTGGTTTTTGAAGTAGAATACTTCTCTCAGGAAGTTCGGCTACATAGGGATGTGAAATGAAAATCTAAAACCGAAAAACGTGAAAAATATGTCCAATTTCAAATGCTAATAAATCGGTTGGTATTCGATGGATTTCCCTCGTTCTTGCAGCAATAGATTGGAAAATCTTCTAAGATTCTTCTCAAAATAAGATAATTGTAATTTTATTATTCACACTATTGTACTATTGAAAATAGTCAAGCCTTGTCAAAACGAAAAATTCGACCTCTGATTGGTCGTTATATGCTTGCTTCCCAAGCACGGTCGACAGGATTATATACCTTGCAATTGAAAACATGCTATTTGGCCTATATAAGAGCCTGTTTCAGCCGGAGCCGCTCATAATAGTTCTAGACAGCGACAACAGCAGTCGTCCTTCCTTAGCAGCAGCACTAGCCCTGTGGTTGGTCACCACGTCTCAGGAGCAGCGCGGTTTTTCTCAGCGTGTGTCGCCAGACAGCCATTATTCCCCCGTGTTGGGGCAGCATGAAGATTGCCATCAGGAAATCCAATTTTGGAAATCAAAATGCCTTTTTGAAGGCAAATAAACAAGTCATTGAAAGTTAATAATTTTTGTCAACGCAAGCAAGTATTTTGTGTTGCATCCTAGCAATTTAAATTTGTCGCACCCGTCTAATTTACTGAATGTGAAATAGCTTCCACAGTGCATGTTGTCCGTGTATCTAAATTCCTCCAATGTTAGGGCAGCTCAAAGGTTGTAATTAGCAACCGATTTTGAACGCGCTTTTTTCAAGGCAAATAAAAAAATAATTGAAGGTTAATAATTTTCTGGCATCAACACAAGCAGACATTCTGTGCGGGATGCAATCAAATTCTGTTGTAGTTGCCCAATTTTTACTTTATTTAGTAATCCCCCCACTGTAGGGGCAGCGCAAAGGGGTTGCGATCAGCATGACCAACTTTGAATAACAAACGGTTAACGTTTATTCACTAAAAATTCATCCAATGCAAAACAGGTTTTTGTCTGAGTACAATAATTTGCACAAAAAGACATTAACAATTTTACCGCATTATTAGACGCGTTTCTCCAGTCATGCCTCGTGAACGTGAAGGTTCCCTATCACAGACATAGATTTCGTGCTCCAGCACGTTACAACACGTGGAAATTGTCTTTTAACTAGTCCTGCCCATAATTCAAAAATTGGCTAATATGCCATTTTTACCAAAATCGAGAAAACAGTTTCTCGTGATGGTACACACCCTAAACAAGGTCCCTACGGAAGCCGATTGTCAAAAAATGCATTTGGGAAGGCAGCAAACGTGAAACAATTTTGGCTAATATCCAGAATAATTGAGAATTTGGCTAATATCCAATATCCAATTTGAACCTGTGGCATGTTCACGAACCAGTTTATTATTACTGAACTGTGTTTCTTCTAACTTTCGAAAGTGTGTTGTAGCTTGGTGGTTATTGGCGACAGGTGAGCGATCGTAAGGCCATTGCATCAAATTTGACTTTTTCACGAAGAATATTTAATGCTACAAGAATTTATTTGTGGTACTGCGAAACCCAATGATCAAAACGTGTGACTGTTTCCTTCTGTCATAAACCTTTACATTTAAAAAATGATATTTAGCTCTTTGATTAGGAGTATTATTAATTAAGATAAGATTCAGATTTCATTTTGGATTTGATGAGAAAAAATAGGAAAGTGGATTGTGAGATTACCATGAATAATAATGTTTTCGTTATATTATTATATTGCCGCACGTAACAATTGTCTCGTCGTCCTTTTCATCCTCACTTGTGCTTCCGTGTTGTTTTATTGAATTTAAAACCATTTGCATCACCAACGAGTACGATATAATTCACATCGTATGGATATTTGCCGAATTGCACACCGTTTTGTCAACTGACCTTTCGTTTATAATTGAAAAAAAAAAAACGGCTACTGTGTTAAAAATACGTGGCGGATGGAATTTTTCTACAGATTTCTCTGTTTCAACTCAACGGCAAGGGTCCAGCATATATGAAGGGTGACATACTCAATAAAAAAGTTGTCATGAGCAGTCAAAATATGTTGTACCGATAAAAAACTTTCAAAGGCGTTTTTCTCGATTTGTTGCCTACGGCATATTAGCCAATTTTTGAATTATAGGCAGTAGTGCAACATTTCTTGGAAGTGTTTTATTATTCTCGGGTAAGAGACTTTATTGCATTTATTGAGAAATCCATCGGAAGTGTATTCAGTGCTATGTCTAAATATATGAACGCCAAATACAAGCGTGATGCTCGGAAACGCGCGAAGGACCAGCATGGGGGAAGTGCATCGAAGAAACCAAGTACCAGTACGGAGGTCAATTTAAAAGTAGCCAGAGGTAACACGTGTCCAACCTCTGGTTGGGACGCTGGAGAAGGGCCTTCTACTAGAGGTAGGAGAAATCGAACCATTTTTAGGACAACCAAACAAATGAATTGAAGATTTAATATTTTCTTGTTCTGAGCTTTAACCAAAAGTTAATTATCTTAATTTGAATTCACATGTACATATACTCTGACTGTTAAAACTTGTTTGCGCCGCAAAGAGTTTGTACTTTTCCTGTTCAGTGAGGTCGTATTTATATGTGCAAACTGAAATTGAGTAGTACTTCAACTTCGTTTGCACAGAATTTTCAATACTGCCAATGAGCGGTCAACATTTATTTACTAGGAAAAATGACTGACACGCAAGCAGCCGGGTTATCTTTCTTGTAAAAGTATTCTACTTCAACCTTGCGGTCGTGGCTTTGCACACAACCTTCCTGTGATTTTTTGTCTCTGTTTGCTAATTGTAGTACCTACTGTTCTCAAAGTTCCCAGTTAGGGTCATTAGTTTGCACAAGAATTCCACTTGATTATCTGTGGCGACCATAGTTCAGTGTGTGTCATGCAATTTTGCTTGAAGTAGTATTGTTACGTAGTAAGTGCGTGGTGGTTATGGGTTGCTGTTTTTTTTTGTTGCTGTTATTAATGCCAAGTGCCGTCAATTTTATGTGTAACAAAAATTTTAGCAATTCAGTCCGTTTAGTTTCAGGCATGTTGCGTACCATAGAATGAGCAGCTGTTTGTCACCAACGTTGTGAAGGGCGAAGCCCGACTGTTACACGTTTTGGGGACGGCGCAAAAACTACCGGAATTTACGAAGAAACTACAGTTTTTTCGGGTAAAGTGCGTAGTTAGAAACCATACAATAATCTGTTAGAGAGGAGTATTCGACAGACTTTCAATGTAGCGTGCAGTCAGAGAGTATGCCATTCTAGAGAAATTTGTTTTTCCTATTTTCTCGGTAATGCTAGTACTAGGTATAACCATTCGCAATAGAACAAGAAGAACAAGAGTGCTATTAGAAGTGATATTTTGACGATAGTTATAGTTAAAGTAATAATTTGGAAACTCTACTCTACAATTCTTTCAGTTTTTGGGAAATATATTTCTAGAATGTTAAGTGCCGAGAAGAATGAATACATGGGGAAGATAAATTTTGGAAAGGTACTGTGCGGATTATTTTGTTATTGTTAGTAGGTAGATTTTTATCAGGAAATAGGATGAATGATTTTTTTGTGTTTGGGAACAAAGTTTCAACAACTAGAGAAACGGGGATGTTTTGAGCTCAATCTGCAGATTCTTGCATTTGCTTTGGTTTCAGTCAGTGTTAGTTTTGGAAACGAAGTGTGAGAGAAACAAAACTAATCGATTTTTATGCATTAATGGAAATCCGAAAAGATTAAAGTTTGCAAACAATTCTCGTTTGGCATTGCAACAATTATTACGGCATCAGTGAATGAAAAAAAACAGAACTCACATAAAAATAAAAACAAAGAGAATTAAAGAATCGTTCGAACAACAAATTATAAACTATAAACCTTGGCAGTGAGTGTAAGGAGACTTGTCTGAAACAAGCAATAACCGCTCGTTTTCTCTGTATCGAGACACAACTTCTATAAACATTTTTACTTTGTTGTTGTGGGTGGTCAATCTAGATGTACATCGAAAATAATGTGTATTTTAGAAAATTGTGATTTGCGGGGATTTTTCAATTCAAAAAAGGAATCTTTTATTCGTGGAATGGTGATGTCTATGGATTTGATAATATCAGACTCCGTTATGACGTCGTGGATGACTCGTTAGCGAAAGAGTATGTGAACGAGACAAATTGGACCATTCAGATTGCTTACCATGTGTAATCCGTACAAAACTTTGGCCATCGCGACGATTCGTTCGACGGTGTCTTCGATCTTGTTTCCAGGTTTTTTATCGGTTTTATCCAGCGCGTCCTGTACGACAACGTCTTCCTTCTTGCCCAGTTTGGAGTACAGGTAGTGCTGCCAGGACATTTCATCGGCAGGATCCAGTTTGTCGGGAAGTGTCAGCTGAGTGTGTGCGAACTCAACCACCTCATATTCGGGCATTTTCTGAATCGAAAGACACAGTTTTAGTTGTTTCTCATGGCCGGTAAAAAATCTATCTTACCTTGAGATAACGATCCTTGCAGTGTTGCACCAATTCCTGCTCCTTGCCAGCGAACAGATTCAAACCAACCGGAAGCAGACGTTTCAAACATGCAACCATCAAACTGGACTGAATTTCCTTGTCCTTGTCGCGTTTCTTGTCCCGCGATCGCTTCTTCTTTTTCACTTTTCCACCAGCAGCCGGCATTTCTCCGGATACGGCAGCTGTACGACGCGTGGTCGTAGGCATAATCAGGGTCATGTTATCGATCTCGTTAGCCGAGATGAAGTTCTGCTCTTCCTTCAGGAAGTACTGGCTCTTGGACCATACATTGAAAATTTCCGCTACGTAGTTGTAGAGCTCTTCGGCTTCGGAGATGTTGTCCTTCAGCCAGTGATTCCTCTGTAGATCAACGTACTTGATCAGTAGCGGATAGAAGGAGTAGATGTCACGAACAAGCAGCTGCCAGTCCTCCTGAATTTGGGCTTCTATCTGGGAGGTGTCATCGGTGGACGACTTCAGGAAACCTCGTAAGCTTTCTTCCTTGTGGAACATGCTATCCACGCGTTTCTTGGCTCGTTCCGTTAGCGGTAAGAACACTTCCTTGAGCAGCTCTTCAGAGCTGTTGATAATGATCTGTTGGGTGAAGCTCGCGATTCTGGTCATCCACGGAGCGTTTTCGTTGGCAATGTTCTTTCTGATCATCTTCAACACATTCTTGAGCAGAAGGTTCATATGATCGGCAGTGACCATGGTTACGTGATTACCGGACTGAGGGCTTACGTTATCGGGACCTTGATTCCACCAGAAGGGTAGATAGGAGCAGAGGAGCGGAAGGATCACATCGATAATGTGTTGTGCTTCCTGATAGGTTTTCTCCGATTCTACAAAGTGATCGACCTCGGCTAGAATCGTTTCCAGCGTTGGCATCGAGCTTTCCATTTTGGTCATAATATCTTGCGCTTCGAGGGAAGTGTCCGCAATGCGATTAAGTAGCGAGAATGGATTGTGCTTGTTGGCGTACGGCTCGAGGAAAGCTACCGGGAAGCAGGAGCTGAACGCACCCAAACAGGAGCCTAGGGCCGGCTTATGGCGTTCAATTTCGGTCTTGAGATATTTACGATCGCGTGTTAGAGTGGCATCAGTACCGAGGGTGTATAACGATGAGAGAATCTTGTAGGAAGCGACCTGTATTTCATCAACTGTAAGATCCGAAGTCATTGGTATAGAGAAGCGCTTTAGCAAAAATTGAAATACTTACGTAACAAATCGCTTCCGTAATCACAGGCCGCCAAATGATCGAAGAGCGAGGTCAGCACCGGTAGAATAACTTGATTGACGTAAGCCAGTGAAGTGGATGTTTTCAGATGAGTACCACGTAGTCTGTCGTATTTGCCTTCCTGCAGATTAATGATGGTTTGGGCTAAATCATCGCACGTATTGTTGAAAAATGTCAGCATCGATGTCCGGATGAACTCCGGGCAGACTCTGACGAGTGACTTTGCGTCGATACTTTTCACAAGTACTTGTAGACAACGCACGGTTATTCTCACATCAGCACCAAATGCTGCCATTCGGTAGCGCAGGAGACTCGCTAGCTTGCAGAACAGGGCGGCTACCATTTCCTTCTCCTTGAGCGATGCCGCACCGATGTTGTTGGTGGCCGTTGCAATCGCTATGAAGTAGTTGCGATTCGTAGAGTAGTACTTTTCGATCAGCGGTAGAACCACCTTGGAGAAGAACTTAATGTCGCGTGAACAGGTCTTGAACGACGACCGACGGCTAAATGTGGTCGAGGGTTTCAATAGTTTCATATTGATGGTGGCACGATCAATATAGGAAATCAATTTCTCCAGAAGTGAGTATGCGAAGCGAGCTTCGATGGCGGCTGCAGTAATTCCGGGTTCGTCTGTTTGTCCTCTGGATGGTCTGAAAGCAGAAAGTTGTCGAACTATCGTTGTTGCTAAACTTCAAAAATGCGTCACTTACTTGTGCAATTTCAATCCTTGGTATTGGAGGTACTTCAGGAACTCCTGCGATCGTTCGCGATCCTTACGTTTCTCCTTGTCCGTGAGTAAATCGTAAGGCACCAGCTGGGAGTGGACTCCGCCACCGCATTGATGCAACTCTTCGAACTTCTTCTTCGCCCAAATGTCGTGGGAGTTCTCTGCCAGGCGTTCGGCCATATTCTGCATCTCTCTGCTCAGTGTCAAGTTGGTCATATCAACCGGATGCGGGTTGTAGTTAAATGGTGAACCTGAGTCGGCCTGCGTATATGATTCCTTTGGGTGTTAGGTTCCGACATTCAACGAACACAAACAAGTATACAAACGGGAGCGGATTTCCGGAGTCACGATGTGTGTGGTGGCGAATTGTTTATGGGTGGTTAATAAATTTTCGGTGGAATTTTGATGCGTTAGTTTTAAAACGTTTTTTTGGAATTTTTGGAATCAATGGGAATACTTACGAGATTTGCTTTCGACTGTCTACGCATAGAGCCCCGGTTTGATAGTGGAACGTCTCCTTCCGAATGTTCTATGTTCCAGTTGAGAGCGATCAGGGCCTTCAAACTCTCTCGGACCGGATCCTTGTAGCGTTCTTTTTCCTGAAAAATTAAGTGTTGTCCAGTAAATCGGTGAAAGTATTTTTCTGAGACACTCACGTATTCACTTAAAGTATTGTATGGCTTCAGCCTTGGGTGTGTTTTGTTGGTATCAGACCACTGATCGCCGTAGGTCCAACCGTTTTCGAGCTTCTTACTGGCCCATGCGTCATGATAGTGTTCACTGAACTTTTGGATTATTTGATTAAGGTCGTTCGTGAGCTGTACCACATTGGTGTCGATCGGTTGAGGGTTGTAATGCGGTTGATCGGGACTGCTGGTTGGTTTTCCGTACAGGTCATCGTCCGAATTTTTCGATAGACTGTAGTCGGGTGGAAGTGCGCATCCAATAGCGATTAGACAGGGAAGTGCCTTACCAAAAAGCTCCGGATCGTAATCCATATTGCTGAGAGAGTCGAAGATGTTTGAAAACAGCAGCATAGTGAGGCGTTTCTCCTCATCCGAGGACGCACCAAATTGTGAAGCTTGTCCACTTCCAGTTGTTCCGTAGTATTTGGCACATCGGTCGTAGTGTAAGGTTAGGAGACGCAGCGCTACTGTAGTATACTCCGACAGCTTGGAGACGTCGACAGTTAGTTTTCTCAATAGCTTCAACAACATAGCGGGGTGCATTGCAGAGGTCAATGCGACCAAGAAATCAGAAACCGCTTCACGTTGACCTTTGGTAAGCATGCGATTCTTAGACATTCGGTACACGGTGTGAAGGGTTGCGTCCAGCAAGCTTGCATAGTTTTCTGCTTCATTATAGAATTTAGAGTGCTTAATCAGCAGTGGCAGTATAGAGTTTCCTATGTAACGGTTCATGGACAGGGCCATGTCACTTTCCGATCCATCGCTGCGATCCAACATAGTTGCCGCACGCAAGTCCGGTAGGAAAGAGTCCTCTAGCAGTCGGAAGAATAGCTCCTGCGTCTCAATTCCGTAGACTCGCTCCAAAAACAGAACAACACTCTGCTTATGGCCTGGAACTAAACCGGAAGGCATATCGGACTTAGGACGCTCTTCACCAGCTGCTGGATTTGTGAGAGTAAATTTCAGGCTCAATACACCCTGAAGATCCTCAAGTGGCACTAACGATCGTAGAATAGCGCGAGCTCTCAGTGACTCATTTTTACCCTGCTCAATGACGGCAGCATCCGGTGCACAACGACCCAGCAAATCCACCAAGGTACAATAGAAGCTCAGGATTGCTGCTCCGGTATCGATGTAATCCTCGTCATCATCTCCTTCGGGTAAGGGATGTGAAAAGTTCAATCCACTAATAATACCTTCAGCATCCTCTCCCAGCTTACTACGTTCGGCAATTCGTTCGGACATCTTGTTGGCATCGATGATAGCTTTAAGCAAACCTTCACCCTCTCCACGAAGAGCAGGACCCAAACACTCCGGTCGACGGATAAGCAGACGAATCACCAAATTTGCATTCTCCTCGACGCTTTCACCGTTAACCCATACACAGAACCGGAGGAAATCCAGATACCGTTCACCCTCCACCGGGTCCCAACCCAAATCCGGGTATCCACGTTCGATCAGCTCCGAATTGCTTTGCAGACCACAACGCGACAAGTAAACGGCAATTTTTTCCAAGTAATGCTCACGAAGGGCCAGAGCCAGTTCGGTATTCTCCATCAAACTGGAATAAGCGACATCGAGCGGAGTAGAACCGCGAAGACTTGGACGGGAGAGTAGAATATTAGAGTTTTCAAGCAGGAAATCGAAATGATCAAACATCGCACGTTGATTTTGGCGTCCAGTACGGCAGAAGTAACAGAGAAACCGACAACAAGCGACCACCATCTGATGGGAGGTGT
Source organism: Wyeomyia smithii (assembly GCF_029784165.1). Taxonomy (NCBI): domain Eukaryota; kingdom Metazoa; phylum Arthropoda; class Insecta; order Diptera; family Culicidae; genus Wyeomyia; species Wyeomyia smithii. The sequence goes on along the minus strand of NC_073695.1, from coordinate 235,649,528 downwards.
CCTTTTCTTTCGGTGCAGCTTCTTCACCTTCGGCGGGTTGCGAAGGAGCGTCACTTTGAGCCTGCGCACGACGACCCAGCGTGTTCATCATGACGGCCATGACGTTTTCGTGCACTCGTAGAATTCGAATCAGATCCGGATGCTGGAAGAAGGTGTGATTGTTGACCAGTTTCCACAGACGTTTGCGCATCAGTTCTTCCTCTTCTTGGCTCATCTGTACTGGCAGCAGAGCACGAATTTGACTCAATCCTATCCACATATTTGCCACATCTTTTGTCGTTTTTGAGTTGATGACATATGTTTTGTTAAGCGCTTTGATCAGCTCACCGATTGTGTCGTACTGTCTGACCAGCAAACCAAACATTTCACGTACTAGCTTGGGGTTCTCAATCTGGGACTCTTCGGACCAGGAAACAAGCTGCTTGATCAGCACCTTTCTGAACACTTCCTCGGGCGTCTTCTTTTCCACTTCTTCCGGTTCCTTGGGGTCCATCTCCAACTCTTTAACCGCATTGAAGAAATTGGACATCTTCTTGAAGACACCTGGCTTCACATTATCGCCTGCTTCGGCCGATTCTTCTTCCGGTTCTTGGAGGGCATTCAGAGAGACCTTACTCATCAACCCATCATGGAACTCAGACAACCGATCCCGCAGATCGGGTCCACAAGAACAGTTCTCCAGATCCTCGCCTTCTAGATTCTTGAAGCACAGTATGGCGTTCATTTGCTCTCGTGGCGGACAACGGAACTCGCGCGTCTTCTTAGCAGCTACTGCACTCGGTAGATCCGATTGCTTGATCTCGATGTATCTACAAATAAACACTCTAACTATTTCGTCTCTAATTTTTCAAAATACCTACCTTCTAAGCTGATCCTGTTGAAGATCGCACACGTAGTCGTGAGCAAACGCTATGATGCTTTCCACTCTATGCCTCAGTTGAACATCGTACAGATGATGCAGTAGGTAGCACATTTGCAGCTTCGCTCCTTCTGCCATTTTCATGGTCAGTAAACCCTTACGGTGTTCATCCTTACCTTCTTTCTGGAACGTGGGATCCCAAGTTTCCGGATCGATCATAATCAACAGTTTTCCGACATCTTCATTAGTTATTACGCCAACCAACAGCAACCGGTCGATTAGCTTGATCAATGGCCTGTCGAGATGTGAGACATTAACAAACCAACATACGAGCGCTTAACGTCCGTGGAAACTTACAGAAAGAGATTCTCGTTAGAACCTCCAATCGGATCCCGGTTGTGAACTTGATTGATTTCGACTGCCTCTTGCAGGGCAGCCATAACGAACTGTCGCACCACTTCGAGTGGAAATCTTGGCGAGTAAAGCGTATCAATGGCCGGTATTGGTTCACTGGAAGAATCTGGTGCTACTATTGCCTGCATATTTGATTGTGGGGGTGTGGATGATCTGGAGGGGAGAAAATGGCATGCCAAAATGTAGACAGGAGGAGGGTAAACATAAAATTTGACCAAACATAACGTAAGCGAGTTGCTCGTATCTTGCCGCACACTAGAGAAGAAGCGAAGTGCCAGCTACGGTGGCGATTAGTGGCTGCTCTCTGATTAGCTCTGCGGTGCACTATACGATGGAAAGCGGTGCCAAAGAAAAACACCTCCTACTCACACGTTTCATAACTTAAGAGTTAGCTAAGATGGGTTAGGATCGAACACGGTCGTTATTCTGGGGTTAAAGTACTTACGCGATTTCCGTCATATTCATTTCAGGTTTTACCGATAGCGTTTGGAGGGAGCGAAGGGAGTGACACATTTCGGCATCCTCGTAGAGTTCCTTGAGCTCCGCTCCCAGCGGTATGATGAACTCATTTTTGCACACCTCCCTGTGAAAATGCTGGAGTTAATGGAGAAGTTAAAGCAAATTTCGTGTTCACATTACATTGTGGTGGCATGAGACTCCAGATGTAGAGAAATCAACAGATCGTAGAATCCTAGACGCAGCGGTCCACTCATGTATTCGGACTGGATAGCGTACAGCAGTTGTTTCTGATCGACGTGGGAGCAAAGCGCGTGCGCTGCTCGATAGTTGGACTGATAGCAAAGTGCCGAGTAGAGAGTGAGGGTGTGCGAGTGGAAGGACAGAAGCCTATCCATTTCGATTAGCTCGAGAATGTCCATGCATCGATCCTCTTCCGGGATATGGAGAGCAAGCATCGATACTGGATCTTCACAAAGCATTGACCAACCACGAATGTCGGACAGTTTCAAGGCGTGCACTTGCAATGCAGTGTTCGGTACACGAGCCCATTGGTGCGGTTTCAGACATTGGATCTTCAACCTAGGTGGGAATTGTGGATTGATATGTTTGTCACTGGTTGGAAGAACTGCCGCAGACAGCGGCAAAGTTGTTGGCGTACGACCCAGCTCGATTTGCAGAATCTCCTTGCTTGTTGCCTCAACAAAGATGGCGGGGAACAGTTTGGTGTCCGGTTCCATCAGGAACACATGTGACGTTTCTTTTCCCTCACAGGTGAACCGAATGGTTCCGGTGGCCGTATCTACAAAGCATCCAACGAACATTCCTTGCGATGCACCCTTTCCAGAGGCATCTTGGGTAACTTCGTTGAACAATTCGTCAGCACGGACCATGTAACAGGACTGCCGGTTGACGCTGAAATATGCAAAAAGTGCGTTATTGAATAAGTTCAGTATGATTAGCAAACACGATCTTACACTTCGATTGTTTTTTCGTGTTCATCTTCGACGTAGATAGCAGCGTGACGTACTTTATCCTGGTTGAAATCCTTGCTGTGAACGTGGTACTGGGTGGTAACCCAGCCCACATAGACATGCGTAGGATCCTGTCCGGGAAAGATGCGAACTCCGTAGAAGTATTCGTTGATCAGCTTAAGACAATCGGCATCGTAGACCTCGTTGCCGAATGACTCTACCGGTGCACCACCCAGTGATTTGCGGTCCGGAGTCATTGGCGGTTGTCCACGAATATCGACATTCGACGCTCTTGTGGTTGGACTACGCGCAATCGTTCGCTGTTGCATCGTTCCTCGACGAGGCTCGGGTTCTGGAGTACGTTGATCCTTAAGTTTATCCTTGCTTTGGTCACGCTTCTTTCCAAACAATCGGAACGGACTGCGAGCTCGTTTCTTCCTGTCGTCGCCTTCCAGCTCGTTATCCGAGTAGGCGTTCTCACCATCGGACATGTGCATTTCACCGTTGATTTCGATTCCTGGAGGGCTGAGAGCGTCCGGCCGTCTGGTGACACGTGACGGACGTTGGGGCCCGTTTCGCATACCCTCGTCCGCCTCCGCTGCATCATCCGAGTAGTTGCGGTGCAAACCTTTGATGTCGTTCATGGTGAAGCCACTCTTCATGATGTGATCGAAGTGAGCCGATGTCTGGTGCTCGGCTTCCGCTAGCAGGCGGTGCTGACGAATGCGGATCTCTTCCCAGCGGCGCATCTTCTCTTGTTCGCTGAAAATGGGATTGAAGTTTTATGGGTTAGAATTATACTGAAGTTTGCTTAGTTGTCTGTTCAGAAAATCAAATGAGCTGTTATAATTTTAATTTTACTCTCATGAGTAGTATGGAATGTTTAGGAAGACAATTCAGGTGACGATTTTTTATATTAAGTTCCGCGTGATTTGAGTTGCAGGCGAAAACTGATATGGCCGTCACCCAATTTTTAAGTTTATATTTCGAGCTTTTTGAAGAAGAAGGCACTGCCAAGCAGGCCTTGAGAGGTTGATAAGAGCTCGTGGAGAAGACGTGAAACTACTAGGATTATTTTTTCAATAAACTGTTCCATGTTAACGTTTGTCTTAACCCTCTAGTGCTCAATGCCGCCATTTGGCGGGCTACAGTCAAACCTCTAAAAAGCTACAATAAATAACGAAGTCCGTCTAGAAATAAACTTGAGCACTAGAGGGTTGATTCGTATTTGTACATCCAAGTCGAAGTCAGAAGAGGTTTTGGGCTATCCAAAGGAACGCAACCCGCAACTGACGGAACCAAATTTAGAAAATTAGCGTTTCCGGGTCGAATGTGAATGTGGTTGAAGTTTCTTCTGTGCTAGCAGAACCAGCTTTGGTGGCATGCGTTGCGCTCACCAAGCGAAATCAAACCGAATGAAAGGCCAAGTCAATTTTCATTGGATTCGTAGCGGATGAAATCTATGAACTTTTGTCGGCCAATCCCTGGCCAATGCAGAGAAATATAATCGCAGGGAATTGTAATCCGCGTTAGAAAACGTGAAAAATATACTTTGCTGTGAAAACGTGTTTTATTCGTATTCGGTTTATTCGCGTTGAAAAAGGTTTCGAAGGCTGTTCGCACCTACGGGAACTCTCGTATGTAATTGTCAAAATGTGCGTGATGACAAAAGCAAAAATATTTCCTTCTTTCTTTTTCGCACGCAGAAACCAAACAAATATCAGCAACACCGTCAACGCCAATTGTTGTACAAAAGAAAGAGAAAAAATATGACAGGTCGACACGGGACCTTCTTTGTTCACTAGTAAAGAGTATGTGGTTATAGATGGGCGAAAAGTTAATCAGCGCACCGATACTGGAAATTTACCCACACTCCTCCTCGCTGATTACTCTTCTTCTCTCTTCTGACGTAGCCCAAGCATTTGCCTGAAATGCTGCATCTTCACTGATCCTAGTGGCTTGGTAAAAATATCAGCCACCATATTTTCCGTCGAGCAATAGCACAGTTGAATCGTCTTACTAGAAACTAGGCTCTTGGCATGATGGTATTTCGTATCGATATGCTTACTTCTTTTATTCTGCCTCTCAAGCGACACAAAATCGATACAGCTACGATTGTCTTCATTGACCACTGTAGGAGATTGTTGTTTGTGTCCCAACTCCAATAATAGTCTTCGCATCCAAACCGCTTCCTGTGCAGCTTCCGAGAGAGCTACATACTCAGCTTCCATGGTAGATGTTGTTACACATCCCTGTTTGCGGCTTGCCCAACTTACGCTTGCTTTACCAATCTGATACACAAAGCCGCTGGTGGACTTCCTATCGGTTGTGTCCCCAGCCCAGTCCGCATCACTGTACCCGATCAGTTCCAAGTTCTTCGTTGCATCACTGTTAAATTTCAGCTGGCAATCCTGCGTAGCCATCAAATAACGTACTACTCGCTTTAGTTCCACCCAGTCTCGCTGCATTGGTTGTTTAGTTTTTCTGCTGAGGATTGACACGGATGCTGCTATGTCTGGTCTTGAGTTAGTCGCTACGTACAACAGCGCACCAACCAGACTATGATACTGAACGTTATCTGCCAGTGCTTCTCCTTCTTGCTGTCTGAAATATCCGGGGTCTAGCGGATATCTAGATGTTTTCGCACCGATAAGCCCAAACCGATCCGCAATCTCTCGTATAAAACTGTTGATTGATTGCGTAGAACCCATCCGAATCTTTTGTCACTTCGATGCGAAGAAAATGGCTCACCTCACCGAGAGATGAAATGTCAAAACTCTGTTGTAGTTGCCTCTCCAGTCGCTTAATTTGGTCTTCATCCTTACAAACAACAATCATGTCGTCCACGTAAATTAATAGATAGATCCACACGCCATCAGCTAGTTGCTTGGTAAACAAACAAGCGTCTGACTCCGATTGACGAAAACCGAGGCCGATCAACACTTCCTTAACGGTTGAGTTCCAGACTCTTGCGGCTTGCTTGAGTCCGTAGAGGCTTCTGTTCAATTTGCACACTAGTTCTTCTTTGCCCGTTACCGAATAACCCGGAGGTTGACGCATGAAAATTTCTTCTTGCAACACTCCGTTTAAGTACGCGTTTTTAACGTCAACATGCCGCACTTTAAGGCCTTGGTGTCCTGCAACAGTTAACAATACCCTGAATGTCTGTTGCAGTGCTACCGGTGCATGCACTTCACTGAAGTCTTCACCAAATCGTTGCGCATAACCTTGAGCAACCATGCATGCCTTAAAACGAATTGTTTGCCCCGTTGGATCCTTCTTTTCTTTATATACCCACTTCGATCCAATCACGTGACGACCGGGTGGTAATGGAACGAGAGTCCACGTGCCATTCGATATTAACGACTGGTATTCTTCGTTCATTGCCTTTACCCACTCTTCTTTATTCACGCTTTTCATTGCATCCTTAAAATTCTTTGGTTCACACTCCTGAATCTTCACAACACCTACCACGTAATCATCAAACCGTTTCGGTATAGCTCCGGCATTCGCCCGTTGTGATCTTCTCCCTTGCAATTCATCACTAGCACTACCAGCCTCGTTATATGTGTCATCAATATCATGGTATTCTTCATCTGACGAATTCATGTCCGAGGAAGAGTCACTCACTAAATCATGATTATCGCCATTTTCTCCACATTGCACATCACCAATTTCCCGATTCTTCATTGAATCTCCATCACTCACTTCAGCTTTCTGCCTTGATCTATTGCTTGGCTCCTCCTGCACCTTCACGCCGAGCTCGAGAAACCTCGCATCACGACTTATGGTAATTTTTCCCGTACGCTTGTTGAGAAATCTGTACGCTTTCGATCCACAAGCATACCCTACGAAGGTCAACTTTTCGGCTCTGCTCTGCAACTTGCTACGTTTAACATCAGGCACATAAACGTACGCCTCACACCCGAAAACCTTTAGCTCACTCAAGTTAGGCTTCTCTCCACACCATAACTCCATTGGCGTTTTCTGTACAACCCGCGAAGGCAAGCGATTTTGAATGTAAGCTGCCGCCGCAATTGCTTCACCCCAGTACTGCTTTCCCAGTCCTGCATCCAGCAGCATACATACTGCCATTTCCTGCAAGTATCTATTCCGACGTTCAGCGACGCCATTCTGCTGCGGGGAATAGCCAGCAGTCAGCTGCATTTGAATACCCTCTTCGCGATAAAATTGTTTTAGCTCCTTGTTAACAAATTCTGCACCACGATCAGAACGAATTATTCGTGGTTTCTGCTGGAATTTATTTTCAACAAACCTGACAAAGCTTTTAATACATTCCTTTGCTTCCGCCTTATCTTTCAACAAATACAAAACAAGATAGCGACTGAAATCATCTATGAGCACCATAAAATACTTGTTTCCCCCAGGTGTAACGTTACTCATTGGCCCGCAGAGGTCTGTATGAATGAGCTCTAGTGGTTGACTAGCTCTATGTTCTGCTTGCTGTGGGAACGGCAAGCGCGCCATCTTCCCTTCCAAGCAATGTTCACACACGACTTTCATATCGCAGTTCACTAATTTCATACCTGTAGCTGAGTTTTCCTTCTGTATTCGGTCTATAATCGTTGGATCCCGATGACCGAATCGTCTATGCCACGTATGCTGGCAATGCATAGTGTGACTACCACCTGCAGCTACTGCAACATGCTCCGAATTTTTCAACACATATAATCCACCATTACGTTCACCTACAGCGACAATTTTGTCGGACTCATCATGGATCTCAACGCAATTTTGCTTAAATATAACATTAAAGCCTTTATCGGCAATTTTACTCACCGACAGGAGTCCACTATCGAGTTCCGGTACGTACAGGACATTATCGAGACGGATATTCACCTGCTTTCCCGAACCATTGAAACCTGACACGGTACCAGCGCCATGCCCACCGGATTTAGTACACTTCCCGTTCGCCAACATAACCTGCACACTCGACGAATCGTCCAGTGCGAATCGTCGCAGCTAGTCATGTGGCACGAAGCACCACTATCCACCGTCCAGAAATGATTTTGCTTCACTGCCGAACGAATAACATGAGTCTCCTCCTGCGCGAAAAAACTCACGGCTTCCGTGTTCGAGTTAGCCTGTTTCGCTTTCACTGGCTGATTATTGCTCCGACCCGAGCCGCCTGCGTTGTTTCCAGAAGGCCCTGGTACCGGTTGCTTATCTTTTGCCGCTTGCCACTTCCGACAATTCTTCTTGAAATGACCGGGCTTTTTGCAAAAGAAGCAAACAATGTCTCTGTTTACCTTTTGCGTTTTCAGTACCTGTTCGCCAACAACTTGTTTCCCTTCTCTTTGCAATCGCTTCTGATACTGATCCACCAGCTTTGACCGGACAAATTCCAACTTTATTTCTTCATCGGGTCGTGCCTCTAACGCCGATGCAAAACTATGGTACGAATCGGGCGTACTGCGCAACATCATCGCAATTTTTAATTTTTCATCCAGATTCAGTCCGCAATTCTGAAGCCGCTCAAACATTGAATCCATCTCAAGCAAGTGTTTTTCGACGTCACCGCCCTCCGGAAGCTTGGTGTCACACAGCCGGTTCAATAGTGACAACTGTGAAGTTGTCGACGACTTCTCATGGTATGCTTTCAAAGCATTCCATACCGCAACAGCACTAGCACAATCTTTTATTATGGTGTACTGAGTCTGCTCAAGACACAAGCCGATCGTAGCGCGAGCTTTTCTATCAGCTTTTTGCCATACCGATGTCTCCGGTTCCGGTTTTGGTTGTGCAACGACATGCCAAAGGTCCTCGGTCTCGCACAAGAAACATTTCCATTTGAAATTTCCATGTAGCGTAGTTCGTGTTGTTAAGTTTAACTAACGAAAACTTTCCTAGGTCCGCCATTTTGCCACCACACAACACGCACGAACCGAACAAAACACCTAACGCCGTCGACCGAAAAAACTTTTCCGAATTTCGCGACAAAAACGCTACAATTCTCACGGTCTGATACTGGGACCAAAACCTGTCGGCCAATCCCTGGCCAATGCAGAGAAATATAATCGCAGGGAATTGTAACTCGCGTTAGAAAACGTGAAAAATATAAACTTTGCTGTGAAAACGTGTTTTATTCGTATTGTTGTACAAAAAAAAGAGAAAAAATATGACAGGTCGACACGGGACCTTCTTTGTTCACTAGTAAAGGTATGTGGTTATAGATGGGCGAAAAGTTCATCAGCGCACCGATACTGGAAATTTACCAACAACTTTTTTGGCAGACGCAAACGGCAGCTGAAATGTGATTGCTAAGGAAGCAGATGGCACTGTTACGGGAGATGAAAGGAATCTGGGAAGGATGGTCAAGCTGCAAGTTTGTTGTCTGAAGAGAGAAAAAGGCGTTCGTCGGAGGTAGGAAAAGCAGCAGAAGAAACCGGTAAGGTGCCATCGCTGTGGCAAGGTCGGGCACATACAGAAAAACTGTCGTTCGAAAAAACCCGAAGGAAATGATAACGCGGTAGTCGATGAGAAGACAGTCGCACTCGCTGTAAAAGGTGACCAGATAAAATCTGAAACCGGGAAGATCTAGTTTTGCCTAGACTCAGGATGCAGTGATTATCACGATTCAAATCGTCTGCGGTCCATGCGGAAGCTGGATGATCCTTTTATCATTCATGTGGCCAAGAATATGAATGTTTCTCTTTCGCAGAGTAAATTGAAGAGGCATACCAAGTTCCTTAGGTGATCCCCATCTTTCAGTATCCAGAGGAAAACGTATCGAACAACTCTGATGATGAGCTGCCACCTAAAGTCCTTATTGAAGAATCCGATGATAAAGTTTCTCACGAAGACCGGAGGAAGAACCTTGAAAGAAACAAACCCTCGTGCGCTCCCTTCGCAACCAATAAGTGAAGATTTCCCGCAGTCAACGCAAGGCGCAGTAAATGGGAACGCAGACTCGCAGGTAAGCTGCTTGATTCCCTAACCGAATTTAGAGCAACCTCTGCTGCCGGAATATTTGATTCTACAGATTAATCAACACCCCGTGAAAGGGTTCCTCCAGAAACCTGGTATCGATTATCACAAAACGTATACACTAGTGGCCAAGCTGACGACGATTCGAACCGTTCTAGCAGTCGCGATGAGAAGAGCACTAGTCTTACACCAGATGGATATAAATACGGCCTTTTTGCATGGTGAACTCGAAGAGACAATTTCCATGGCTGTACCTGGTGGTTTTGAAGGGGATCCCGATACAGTTTGCCAGTTACAGAAGTCTTTATATGGTCTCAAGCAGGTTCCCAAATGTTAGAACGTGAAGCTGAATCTGTCGAATTGCTTATGCACCCAGATCGACAACAGAGACAACGATGATGTCCTTGAGACGGTAGAAGAAGTGAAGGAAAAGCTGTCCTAGTTGTTCAACATGACGAGTTGCGGCGAGCTACGATACTTCCTTGGCATGAAAATTGAGTACGACAAGAAATGGTGGTGGTGGAACAAGAAATGGATTGGTGGTGGACGATCTTCTCAAAAGCTTAGAGAAGCAAAAGGTTTCGAAGTTGTGGGCTTTGCAGATGACATAGTCATCTTGGTAAGAGGAAAGTTCGACAACATAGTTTCGGAAAGAATGCAGGAGGCTTTGGAGTATACCCAGTCTTGGTGAATAAAGGAGGGTCTCAGCATTAATCCGACAAAAGCTGTAATCGTACCTTTCACTAGAAAGAAAAAATTCAATCTGAAAACTCTCAAGCTTGGAGGAGTAGAAATTCCATTCAGTGAACAGGTTTAATACTTAGGAGTTATCCTTGATGCCAAGCTAAACTGGAATGCACATCTTGACTATGCAATCAACAAGGCGGTCAGTGCATTATGGTTGTGCTCCAAAACCGTTGGGAGAAAGTGGGGCTTGAGACCGAAAATGGTGATGTGTATATTCACATCTATTATACGTCCAAAACTGACCTACGCTGCGTTAGTGTGGTGGCCAAAAACCGAGGAGTCCACCGCTAGAACAAAGCTAGATAAAGTTCAACGACTTGCGTGCATTGCTATAACAGGAGCAATGAAAAGCACCCCGTCAAAAGCTCTTGATGCAATTCTTCATCTGCTGCCGTTGTACGAATACGTGCAACTAGAAACAGAAAAGAGTGCCTTGAGGCTAAAAAGAACAAAAACTATCTTGTCAGGTGATCTTGTGGGTCACCTGACTATACTGGACTTTTTCAAAAGAGGGCCAGTGATGAGTATGAATGGAGACTGGATGGCACTTCAGGATAACCATGATATTCCCTACAAGGTATGCGAAACGTTGCGTACAGACTGGGAAGTCGGAGTTCCTGATGTCCGTCTCGGTTCAACGATATTTTTCACAGATGGTTCAAAAAAAGGGACCAAAACTGGTGCAGGAATCTGCGGCCCTGGAATTAATATTTCAGTGGCAATGGGACACTGGCCAACAGTGTTTCAAGCAGAGATTTTTGCAATCCTTGAATGTGCGAATGTGCGTCTGACTAGGAAATACAAACATGCAAATAATTGTATTTTCTCTGACAGTCAAGCAGCACTGAAAGCACTTGATGCTTATAAATGTACATCCAAGATTGTCTGGGAATGTATTCTCACATTGCGACAGCTATGTCAAACAAACTCAGTAAATTTGTATTGGGTTCCAGGACATTGTGGCATTGGTGGAAATGAAAAGGCAGACGAACTTGCAAAACAAGGATCTAACTCACAGTTTATCGGCCCAGAACCTTTCTGCGGTATATCAAACTGTGCAGTGAAAATGGAGCTTAAACGCTGGGAGGAACAAAAGGTGATAACCAATTGGTTGGATGTCAAAAAGTGTTCCCAATCTAAAAGCTTTATCACACCAAACGAGAATCATTCGAAAAAGCTCCTGGAGCTCGGCCTAGTAACGGGGCACTGTCCGAGTAGATATGATTTAAAGAACATTGGCCGGGTTCAGGATGATATCTGTCGCTTTTGTAATATGGAAAGCGAGACATCGGAACATCTGCTGTGCAGTTGTGGTGCATTATTTAAACGCAGATCAAGGTTTCTTGGCAGTGGCTGTTTACAGCCCAAAGAGAATTGGTATTTGAATCTAGGGAAGGTGATTGGCTTCATAAACCATATTTCACCTGACTGGGAGCGTGTCGGTGCAGGTACCTGATCACTCAACAATAGTGGTCATTGTATTTTGCAAGGGGACACGTATAGCAATTGACTGGGATATATTACAAAAGTTCACATCAATAAACAACGTAATTCTAATTCCCTAAAAAAAAAAAAAAAAAAACCGCAGGCTCTGGAAGTACTTTGATGACAACTTGTTCTGCGGCAGCAAATTTCGAATTAGGTGGGGAATCCAATCTCTGAACTTTCTGCCGAAAACCAATTCACTTGGAGAGCGCCCGGTTGCTGGATGACGCACAAGGGAGTACCTACACGTAGCTGGCCTCCTGCAAGTCCTTCTCTCAATCGGTTCCATTAAGCTCTGCAATCTTCAGTGTCTGCAAAATGGAGCGGTTTTGACGCTCGACTTCTCCGTTGCTTTGAGGCCAGTACGGAGCGGCCAGTAGTGTGCCGCAACTCAACTCCATACTTGACACAGAATGCTTCCACGTTTTTACTTGAGAAGTTCCATGCATCCGACTGCAATATCAAGATTGTCCTGTCTATCAATAAATCTTCGGTAGAAGTTGATTAGAGAACCCCTGTTATGTGGTGATGACTATAGAGGTCGATTACCATCAAGAAGGAACCAACATATCCATTGCCAGCACGTCTACAGTTCTTTAGGAAGCTCTATCACAGATATTGACTCTGGAGACGTCGAATTGTTCAATAGCTGGTATTCCATGCATGACGCTGGACGGTGGACGCTTTTTCTACCTCTTTATCAACGTTCGGCCACTAAATCTTGTTGCGAATTTGTTGCTTGGCACGCTCAATTCCAGGATGACCAATGTAGGCAAGCATCAGTATGCGTTTACGCGTACTCATCGACACTGCAGTTCGATCAGCTCTCATGGAAATCTCATTCACAACTGATATTTCTTCTCGGAAAGGAAAGTACAGCTTTAGTTGGTCTTCCCATCTGCCAGTGTTCAAGGCTTTTTTTGACTGCAGCAAGCTTGCCATCCTTGACAGTTGTTTCGATCAGTTTTCCGAAAGTCAAAGCGATAGGTTCAGCAGATTCCAGAACAGTGAGCATTATCGATTTTACATTTAGATCGTATCTGGACCACTCTTCGAATTTTGGCAATCTTGAAAATGGATGGCTATATTTGCTTTCTCAGGTACATAGACAATTTTGTACCTGAATGATTAAGCCGCAATTCCCAACGTTCAATCCTTGGACACTGCTTTCGTTCAGAACCAAACTTCACTTCAGAGGTTTATTGTCGGTCACCAACTTAAATTCCAAACCACGTGAACAGGACTCTAATTGCACCGTAGCCCACACGAGTGCCAGAGCCTCTCTTTCGTTTTGCGTATATGCTCGTTTGGCTTACGACAGGCCCTTGCTCACATGGAAAATAGTTTCGATGCCAACTGGACAGACGTCGGCAATCGGGATTGTATCGCCACAAAGAGAGTTCTAACACAGATTCTTAAAGTCCGCTAGTTTCTTATTCACAGATTCGATGGCCTGCATATGCTGTCGCTCTCAGTTGAACCGGGCTTTTTGTGCAACAACGCAGTTAGAGTAGAAAGATTTGGTATTAACTTACCGAGTAAACTTCTCAGTTGCTTTACCGTTTCAGGATTACGTCAATGTCGAGTGGAATCCACCTTCTGGACTGATCTCTTTGCTGCTAACCTGTCTACATCCAAATCACGCTGTTCTCATAGATCGTTATTTCGCACTCCTTTAAACGAACATGTCCATCCTTGTTGCGTCCGAAAACTAGGATGTCATCGATGAAGACTATTACACCTTTGATTCCAATCAGTACTCTTTCGATAATGTTTTGGGAGACTACCGAATCATACGACATTCCAAAAGTAAGGTGCGATGCAAACGTCGTAATCGGCCTAGATTTCTCAGCGAGTTCAATCTGATGAAATGCCTTGTTGATGTCAATTTTCGAAAAATAGTTGTAATTGTGTAGGTGCGAGATGATGTAGTCAAAAGTCGGCAAAGTGTGGTGTTGGGGCACGATGCTTTGTTGGCATCACGCATGTCAACACAGAAACCTATCCCATCAGCAGCCTTCGGTCTAACATCCAAGCGTGATATCCAAGCTGAACCGCAAGGAGCTAATTCAATTATGTTTTTCTACTCGACTTTCGATTGCGACGGAATTGGGACACGGCTCTGAGTGTGCTGAATCGGTTCAACCCTGGGATCTACTTCAACAGCGACAATACTCTTTTCACTTTATCAATCTACTCCGCACCAGACTTCACAGCACAGCACAGCTCTATTCCCAAGAAGGTTGGCACCTGTCTCATTTACGATATACACCTTGTCGCTGATGGAAGACTTTTTGGCCGAAATATCTGCGATGAATATTACTTTTATCACGAGTAACTTTTTAGCAACCGTTTTCGTTCTGAAATCCACTTTCACCTGCTGTCCTTTTAGAAACCTCCACACATCAGCGCCAATCACATTAGCTCCAGCGCCTGAACTAATCACTCCACTTAGCTTGCAGGTCGTTCGTTCGTAACTCGTCCGAACAGCCTTTCTCAAAAATTCTCTCGACAGGCATTTGAGCGGAAGGTAACAGTCGTCGAGCAGCATGACTGGCTGCTTGTAGATGTTAGAAGCCTTCGGAATCTGTACCTCATCCTATCCTCGTAGATTGCAGAAAATGCCTTGCACGTCACTGCCAGAATAATGCAGCAGGTACGCTTGCTTACAAGCTGGATTTATCACATTATTTACCTTAAGAAAGATATCGAAACTCGTGTTTCACTTTTTCCAACAAACTGACACCGTGGAGGTGTCTGCCGAATGGAACGGAGTGTAAACTCGTGGATATCCCTTAACAATCCAAATAAATTTTTCGAATTTGCTCAGTCCTTAAAAAAGCACGTAAACTGTATATTAAAGGAAAGCTAATGTGTGCTAATCCTACTAATTTGCACTGAAAGTCATAAGTTAGACAAATTTTGCTACTTACTCGATAAAGTTCGTAGCGCAGGTCACGGGTAGCGATAGCCGCAGAAACTCCCAGTTGGCTTTTTCCATCGTTTCGAAGGTGTTGTGCGAGATCTTCAGGCATGGTGGCGTATCGGCACCTCCCGGAATGCGGGTGACGTCGATTTTACAATCGGGGATGTCCTCGGTGTTCTCAAAGATCGGCTGATCCTTCGTGTACCAGTGCGTGACGGCACGTTTCATGTTGCTGTGGGAAAGGGTACGCCACAGTCGATTAGATTTACGAATAATGAGGTGGTTGAGGGTTAAATACTTACACACAGAAGGGCTCATAACCTTCCTGTAGACCGCAAGTCGTGAACCACTTGAGCGAGTCTACATCCTGACCGTAGACGACGCGGGCTTTCTGTCCAATCTGTGTATGAAAGAAGTTAAAATTTGACTCGAACCTAATTTTAAAACGTTCCAACTCACCCCAATGGTGCAAGCTGGAACGAATCCTACTCCTTCTGGAGCATTGACATCAGCAAACGTGGTTTCGCCTCCAAGAGCATCCATCAACAGTTCACCGTTCAATGAGAAACCTGCAGATATAGTGAAAAGTCACTCACTTCCTCAACAGAATATTAAAAAAGAGAGAAAAACAAGCTGTATTGTTAAAAAACGTCAGCTATTGCAGCAACCGTAAGGGCAAAGTCATGCTTTCAGTCTTGTAAAGAAATTTTTGCTTACAAAAAGCGATGAGGTGTTGTAAAAATCAACGGAAGCAATGTTAGTATATATACTTAACAAAAACCGTTTTAGTTACATTCTTTTCAATTGATAATAGTGTGAGCGTACAGATTACACAACAAATCGATCCATGATCTTTTAACGCTTCACATATTATTTAGTGCTGTCGTTATGATATGCGACACTCGGTGGATGAGGTAAATACCTAGGATGCAATGATAATGATGATATTGCGCGTAAAATTTCAATCAAAAGTCATCCAATTCTCATGCATGCTAACAAATCGGGAAAAATATTTTTTTTGTCACATTCTCTTCTACTTTTCTCAGCTTGACAGATAGTGTTGCGACCTGAGTAGGTGCTCGTGTGTAGTGATAGTAGTAGTAGTAGCAGTAGTAGTAGTAGTAGTCGGGGTGCGGAGCAGATTGACAAACGAAATTAAAATGGAACAACCAATTGCAGCAAATCAGACAGGAAATAAACCCAAACAAGATAATTTCGCATAAGAAAAAGCGCTGGCCAATCAGAACGAACTGTATAGAGATGAGTAATCGGCACTACTGGACTGCACTTTTGGCAGAACTACGGCAGTAATATCTACCAGTTCGGTTATATAGTTTCGACTGTTCTCCGAAGAGACTAGGCTAGTACACTAAATACTGTAAGCGTTGATATTGCGATTATGTATAAAAATTAAACTAGTGACAAAAATAGTATGCAAAGTAGGCGTCTAGGTTGCTGCTTGCTTTGCCAAGTAAGGTATTGTTTGTTGCATATCGAGAGTTAATATTGTTGCAATCGAGCACTTGCTGCTGGGCTAAAATTTGCAGTTCTTACTGATCGTATGATCCACTAAGTCAAGAAATACACCAACTATATCGCCAGGTACCCACTGTTTGCCGAATGATTCCGTTGCACCTCCAGACACTTTTTCTTCCTATAAATTTTTGTAGTTTTCAGAAGATTTCGAAATACGAATTAACCAATCATGGTGTGTGTTTGAGCATGAGCGTGTGTGAGTGTGTGTGAGTGTGGAAGTGGAGCGAGTGTGGTGAAGGATTGTTTCGTAGTAGTGCGATTGTGCGTGAAATGACGATTGCAGAAGGCGTGATCAAGATACGGCGTTTTATAGAACGGACGAAAGGGAGAGAGAGAAAAAGAGAAGAGAGAAAAAAGAACAATGTTAAGTCGAGCGAAACGAAGACTCGATTTGCTAAACACCAAGTAGCTAATCACAGAGGGCGATGGAATGTCGACATAGATATTGTGAAAAATTTTCTTTGAAAAGCTGAACCATCAAAAAGGTGTCGTCGTTGTCGGTTCGAAGCTTATTGGGTCGAAGCAGGTCGACCGACAGTTACATGGTTCGAGAAGACGGCCACAGGTGACTGAGCACGGAAAAAAGTTTATGAACACTTGTGCGACGCAAAAAAGTAACAAAAAACAAAACAGGTTAAACACGAAGCTGTCGTCCTCCACGAGGTTTGCTTACTCATTGTCCGCTCGTGGACGTTAATGAAGCAACCGATAACATCTCCAATCAGGTAGCGTCTACCGAAATCTTCAACAGTGTGCAGGTGCAGTTTACGGGCCTACGCGCGCGCGTTTCGAGCAAGGAGTGGCCCGGGACACCCAACGTGCCAGGGGTGTGATCAGCGGTTAAGGTGCAGGGAAAAAGGTTTCAGATACAAACGGTCATTTAATCTAGTTCAAGGGTTCTAACGGTAAGGATGAAATGGTGTCAAGACTGTAATTTCATACTGTAGGTACTTTGCTGGCCAAACTGACTGTATGGGGGGCTGTGCGAGCGAGTATAATGATGGGTTCTTGTTGTGGAATTGGGGTGTGACAAAGCGTTCGCTAAAATACTTACATTATATCCATCGAAAGCCCAAGAAGAATCATCACTGCCAAGCATCGTACCGGGATTGCAATCTGCGCGAGCCCAACCCACCTGCAAGATAGTATATGTTAAGGAGGACATTCCTCTCCACTAATTCGATCGAACATACCCTCATGGGTCCGGCAGTTAGCACTTCAAACTCAAAATACCACTTGCCAGATGTAACAGCGTACGTCTTCTCCGCGCGGTAGGTCCTGAAAGCAGAAAACTTCTGACGCAGTGCTTCGGCTGCCAAAGCCTCGTTTGCTTCACCAGTCGGTGGATCCAAGTTGTATCCATAGATCAGTAGAGTGCGAACTGTTTCCGAGGCCGTGTCACGGTTGGCCTTCTTTATGGCCTCATCGACCTTACTGTATGGAACCAAATGTGGACTACGACGGTTTTCGCCATCCTCATTCAGACCGTACGTCCAGCCTTGCTGAATACGTTCCTTCGCCCACAGATTGTGCGTGTTTTCTGCGAGGAGATCGATTAGCTCCTCCATCTTTGGAGTTAGCACGGCTGCGCTTAGATCAAGTGGTGCTGGCTTGTAGCCATTACCTTGCATGTATGGATCATTCGGTAGACGGATTGGACGAATTCGTGCCGGTGGCTTGTCCATCGAGATGTAGTATCCTAGGGAAAGGATAGTTTTCAGCGTCTGAACGGCCAGTTGACAATCGTACCGTTTCTCAGGAGCCGGTAGTTTTTCGAAAGATGTCAAACATGGATGAACTCGATAAAGGTCGTCGCGACGTTCACCCCAAGTCCAACCAGCTTCGATCTTATTCAAAGCCCACATCTCGTGGATATTCTCCGCCAGTTTATCCTTGATCGTTTCTACGGACGCCGGCAGAGTTACGGTCGTAGTGTCAACAGGCTTTGGAACGAAAGCCGTATCGTCTTCTACCATCCACGGACCGGCTAGTACGTTTTTGTTCAAATTTCCAAAGTAGAAACATGGATCCAAGCTAAGATTTTGGGTGGGCATAAGGCACTGCACTAGAGGTGAAAACCCAATCGGTGGAGCAAATTTAAGGCGACCGTGATCGCCACCGAAGAGGAATCGGCAACTTAGTTTAGACGAGCAGCTCATCACGGGAAAAAACATTCCATTTAGGTTGAAATCCGTAAAGCATCCATGCACTGGTTCACCGTTGAAGGTGAAACGAATAACCGGAACGCTCAGATCCAAAGTACATCCGATAACGTCTCCCTTCTTGATGAACGGTTCGGTAACATCTATAGGAACAATACGTGTTCGACGTCCGGCCGACCAGAAATAGACTCCATCAAATCCGTAGGAATACAAATCATCACCGACACCATTACCGCCCCATTTCTCGCCGCCACCGGGGTACGGTACGTAACCCGTCATATTAGCCCATCCAATTCGTAAGTGCGGTGTCATGTGGGTCGTTTGTTCGATATGATCCATGGTAACTTCAAAATACCACTTCTGATAGACAGCGGAGCCCTCAACTCGTCCAACAAAAATGTTCGGACGAATGCTGGCAACATGATCAACCAAACCTGTCTGTAGCAGAAGGTTCTTCCCCGGTAGCAAGAAGTCACAGATGTTGTTCTGTGAAGAACGTACGGCTACTCCATTACCCACGCAGAGTGAACACAAAACATCCAGAACTTTCGGATCACGCCCGTGCTTTTCCAGTAGTGAAATAATCACTTTGATATGTTCATCTCTCATCATATTCAGCGCTTCAGGTGAGTCAATGAGAACGCAATGCAAAACATCTAACATACCGGAGCCTTCGCTGGAAGCTTGCGAGCCAAGTCGGGAGAACAACCAGTTCAGCCGGTTCGAGTTGGCGAACTGTGCGCAGTTGGTATGGTTACCCTGGATAATGGCTGCCAGTAGTTGATACAAATAACCGGAAATCATATCCCAGCTCTGGCCAGATTCGTCACTAGCCAGGAAGGAAGCTAGGAATCCCTGCGATGAAATAACGTTGATTTTGTCGATAGCTTCCAAGATTAAGTTCAGCACTCCCTCCTCTTGGAACAGATCCTGCCGGTTACGCAGAGCTCGCAACTTGTTTTGACGTTCCTCATGCTCCATATCTTCTCCCGGTTGAGCGAAGTAGTTGATTAGATCTTCCAGACACATGACCATCTCACCTAGGTTGACGGTCTGCAGAAAGATCGAATGACGGCGATTTTCCTGCAGGGTTTCAAGGCCTCTGAAAAGATTTTTTTGTGGTTAATATTGTTCAACGTGTATTCGTTTTTTGCATGTTTACTTGATAAACTTGGTGAACAAACTGCTACATTTGCGAATTACACGAGCGGTCCTGGATTCTTCCTCCTGCGAGCGGGAGAAGTCCAAGCCGTCGTCCATTTTTCCTTCCTCGTGTAGGATGGCTTGCTTTTCCTCCACCTTACCGACGCCCTTCTTTTTCGTTTCGTAGCTCTTGTAGCTGACCCACAGGCTGGTTTCATAGTGTTGCATAATAACCGTTGAATCGCCATATTTGATGATTGGAGCTCCGATCACCTCGAGATCTTTGTCCTCTAGAACTACCTTCTGGTCGTCCTTCTCGGAGCGTAGCACGAATGCTGTCTGCGAGGTTGTGGCTTGATCTCGAGGTGTCAAAATCAGCTCGTTGTTATCGTTGACACCCAGGTAGCGACCGGTGGTTAAATGTCGAATTCTCATCGGATGGGACCAGTTGATGAAACCTCCAGCCCATTTGGTTCGTGCCAGTTCCAGTCGCCAAAGAGATCTTGCTTGGGACATGACCGATCCACCTTCATAGACGACGATACTGGAGTGAAAAATGAAATGATACTAGTAATGAATTAGGTTACAGAACTAAATGAACTTACTTCTGCCCAGGGTCCTCACCCCATGTACTGGGTATTGTCAGACACTCGTCACCACCATGAAAAAAGCGAAGAACATCACCTCCGAAGACGTAACCGACATACTTCATACGCGAGATACCAGTACCGTAAGGCTGAACGCTCCAGTGCGTTACGTGGAAGCTCGCGTTCACGACCGATTGATCATTTTCTTTTGTCGTGTGCTGTTGAGCAAATGGGAATTAGAAAATTTAATATATGGCGACCGTGCGTGTGTACTACTTACCAGATAACGCTCGGTGGCAACAGACACCAAGATCAAGTCGTCACCAACACGAACCTTCTCACCCTCGGAACGCTGTTTGCTCGCCGGATGTACTGTCCACCAGCAGGCCTCACCCTGGCTGTGCTCCTGTAAACCTACATCGAACGACAGTTTGTCGTTGGATGACGAAGTTGACAGGCAAGCTAGATACTATGTAAAGGAAATCAAATCCACTAGCGTTAACTGATGAAGGAATAAAAGTTAAAGAAAACCACGCTTCACAAGACGATATGTTGACTGTCGTGAGTAAAATTCTACAATGTTTTCTCCATGTTCCTTTTAGTCTACACCTGAATCAAACGAATAAATAACATGTTGACCTAATAAATGTGGCGCTCGTTATCATCTTGCTAAGCCTGCCAGAAGCGAATTGAAAAACTCAGTCAAAAAGCAGAAGGAGAAACAGTTTCGATTGATCTAATCTTGTTATGGAGCGCTCGACACAGCTGCCGGTCACGCGATTTTGTCTCGTTCAACCGTCCGGCACGGGGTGAAGTAAGAAATGAAAGACGAAACTGTATCAACACAGTTTTCTTGAGTGTACTGTTTAAATCGTACAATTTTGTCAGTTGTTTGTATGAGTTTGATGTAATAATCGTACGTCGTGAGCTGTTTTGAACTAGTGACTATCTGAATATGTATAGTTTACTTTTACCCTTTAGTACAAAAATTATTTTTGACTTCCTTTAATTTTGTATTTGAAAAAAGGCGTACGAAAAAAGACAATTAATCGAGAAAATTATTTGCATGATTTTTCTTTTAATGGGTCACGAATTGGTGAAGGACGTGTTGTCCGAGTTAATCGGGAAAATTCAGTCATGAAAAATTGCCGATAAATTTTTTTTCTAAATTTTATTTTTGTTGGATAACACATAAAATTGTAGGACTAATCGTATAGTAACGAAAATGTTACAAATGGTTAGCAATATCAAAAACCTCAAACACGTCATAATATATTACGTCAACCATTCAAATTAAACTTGTTCCCATATTTTATGCTCAGTCTATTAACACTTGACGAGTATGCTGCACAGTCGTGTCATGTTTTAAAACCGCCAGAAGATCACTGTCAAACATGCGCAAACAATCAGTACAAATTGACCCAGATACCTCAACGCATTCGATGATTCCCTGACAGTAGCAGAGAATTCACGATAGAAATTCTGTTCGATGCTAGCAGGTTTATCGATGTGCATGTAGGGTCCCGTGAAACCTAAAATACAACCACATAATTAGACAACCTATCGCATAGATGAAACAGATTTGGTCGAATTTTTCAGAGACACATACCATGAACCGGTTGCCATGGCGGAGTATGATTCGAAGCGGGAACCCCGTCGATTGCGAAAGATGTCCACAGATCCAGCATCATTTCCGATATTTCAGTATCCGCTTGGTTTAAGTTCGCCACCTTGTCCGGGTAGGGGAACAAGTAAATATTTTCGTCTGAGTGATGGACGCCTCCACTGAACGGGTAATGCGAAGTATCCTTTCCATAACCAAAACGTGTGTGTTCTCCTGCATAGTCGAAGGTGTATAAGTAAGTTTCTTTCTCGCTGATCCTAACATTTGCCTGTATGTCTCTCAGAACAGGACCCTTCAGCGCAATCGCTCCAGCAATCTACGAAAAAAATGGACGTAATCCACTATGCGAGCAAATATCTGAATCTGATTCCTTAATCTTACATCAATCAGACCTCTAACCATTTGTGTAATGTTTCCGCTAGACAGATCGCTTTCACTAAACAAGGTTTGTATCTCAAAGGCCAGTAATGCTCCTGAATTATCGTCCAATTGCATGATACGGTTCATGGTATCCACCAGTTCAAATTGAATGTACATTGAATGGTTGAAACGGCCGTCAGTCACCAAATGGTCGTAAAAACTATTGAGAAGAAATGAACCATCCTGCTTGGTAACTCCACCCATCATTCGAACATCGTGACGCATCAGCCCTTGACGAGCACTTCGAAGTGGTGTACGCAGCAAGAACCCTGACGGTCCTCCAACGACCATTCCCATGCCACTGATGTCTTGCATTCCATCGATAAATATGTTATGCTATAAATTTTAAATCAATCAGTGATAAATGGAGACAGTAATCGTTTGAACCCACCAGATGCGGCAATGTTGCATTCACAAGTGACTGTGTGCTCGCCTCCATGAGACACTGTTCGATAGCTGTTAGGGTGGTGTCATCAACAATGCATCCCACAAGATTTGCAATATTTTTCGCATTCGCCACCGGATTGGAATCGATCGCCCAATTGCTCATTGATCCTCCGGACTGCAGAATAACTTGCTGGAATAAATAATGCGACACCAATGGGCTGTAAAGTAGTGCGGAAATGGCAGCTGCTCCGGCAGATTGACCAAAAAGTGTTATCATTTGGGGATCCCCGCCAAAATCGGCGATATAGTTGCGCACCCATTCGACAGCCATTATGATGTCCAATATGCCAGCATTGCCGGGGATTGTTTCGCTTAACGTGGACAAGAATCCGAACGGGCCTAAACGGTATTGTAAAACAACCAGCACTATTTCGCGCTCTAGCAGGTAATGCGGGGGATATTCCGCTGCTGATCCACGATAAAACCCGCCTCCATGAACATACACCATTACCGGGAAACTTCCGTTAGTCTGAAATTGTATTTGTTCTATTTCGCAACATTGTTCAAATTTAACCACACGATGCTTACGTTTTTCGTGAACACCGATAAGGAGAGACAATCTTCAACGTTTTGATTGTGTCCATCGGGTTGAGGGCACTCTAGACCGGGCTGAGTTACGTCACGAACGGCGGTCCATGGAGCAATCCTAGTCGGCGGTTTGAATCTTTTTGCTCCGGTTGTAGGTTCGGCATAGGGAATATTGTAGAAGCTGGCAAAACACTGGTTCGTGCGCGCCGTGTAACTCGTTGAACCTCGAACTACTCCCAGATCATGAATATCGACTAAAGTGTTTGGTTCTTTTTGGCTTTGAGCCAGGTGACACAATACTATTACAAGAAACACAATTTGTGCTACAGACGGTAACATTTTGGTCCGAGTGTTTGCATTTTTTTGTTGACGGTGAGTGAGGTGAAACAGCTGTTGATAAAGTGAGCAGTGATAACATATTAGACCGAATGCGTTGTTTGAGGCTGAGCTTGATTGTCGTCTGGATTGTTATGAATTGCACATTGAGTTTCGAAAGTCGCTTAAATGTGATAGTTAACTGTTTCTAAGATTAGCACTTCCGTATCGTCCTGGTCACTCTTTTATCACATTTTAGTCAAAACTAGCGCTTCTAGGCTTCGAACAATTTGCCTTAAGGGCCTTAAGTAAAGCGCGCAAACACTTGAAACTTATAACAAAAGAGTGAACTGCACAGCTGTTTGTCTTGAAGCTGATTGGTTGAATTTGACAACACGAACGTGTGTACGGTAAGTGTTGCTAGATTACTCGTGTTCTCAATATTTCAGTATGGAGCAATGAGAGCAATTCCATGAAAAAGGCGGCAATTTTATTATTTTGTAATATATTTTCGAATCACGACTTATTTTTTGGAAAGGAGTTGTGTACAAAAAGGAATTTACGACTAAAAATATATTTAAAGCCAGAACGGAGTGTTTGAATGGTGCAATGTTGAAAATAGATGTTTTGTCCTACAAAATCGTAAAAATGTTTTTTAGGGAACAAAAGACGTTGACTTAGCAAACTGAGTATTTTTCGCGAGTGTACAAAATTTTCAGACTCAAAAGTAATTTCCTAAAAGGTAACGTACGTACGTACGCACTTCGACATAGGTTTTATTCAAAGTCTTATTCAGAAACCTTTGGTTGTACAGAAAAACTGGCTTAGAATAAATTATAGGAAACCTAGGAAATCGTAACAAAAAATACATCATGTAAAGAATGTTTTGATCAAAATAAGTTATAAAAAAATGCTAAACTTCAAATTAAAATAAAAGAGTTGTTGTTTAAATGTTTTTTTCGGCGAAACCAACGATTATGACAATTTTTTTAGTAAAAAGTCCGAAATAGAGAAATGAAAGATAATATTTTTATTCAAGAATTTCGGAAAAAAATCAGAAAATTTGTATTCTGGTGATCTATGCTGATGGGCGGTCCGACCCGGGTGTCACCCCCTAGAGGGTTGAAATGAGGAAAATTTTAATAGGTGTCACCTTCAAAAGAGTGACATCCGTGAGATTAATTATCAATTAGATGAAGGTCAAGGTGAAACTCTTGAATATTTTATAAATCTGCTTCTAAACGTATAACTTCAACCAATTTTTCAAAAATTGGGTAGATTTAGTGCAATTGAAAACGAACGTGCTAACTATCGCAATTTTTGATAACAAGATGATTTCACTGCAAATTGGTGGGGGTGACACCCAAAAACACGATCACGCTACGCCACTGTCTAAAACCCTCCTATTTGTTGCTGTTTGAATCAAAAAAAGTTAGTGAAATATGTATTACTTTTGACATGTCGTATAAAATAAAACAATAATAAACATGCCCCTATAATACCCTATTGGAGCATTTTTATTGCTTTGGTGTCAGGACCGTCAGAACACGATCAAGCTTTGGTTCAACTTTGGTTCCAAAATCGTTGTTTTCGCTTGTCATCAATTTTGGTTAATTGTTAACTTTTTTCAAATAACTATTCTTTTCTCATATTTGGCAATCAGTTTGATTAAATTTATGTTAAAAAGCGGCGATCAATTTTTTGCCTGCCATATAGAGCTTTCTACGTCAGATCTCACCAATACAGGCTTAGTCACCCGCATAATTAATAACCATAAAACGTGCCTAACAACTAGTTCGGGATATAGTCCCGACTGTACAGGGTATCGTTAAACCATATGGATTATCATTTGTTTATGGTTATTGATTATGCGGGCATGTATCCTTATGAAATCGATTTGTTTTCAACCAAAAAATCAGCTGATATTCAATTTCGAAAAATATTTCACTTATGAATCCTAGTTCATTAGTGTTGCCTGTTTTATCAAACTTTGTTTAAGTGGAAAAATAGATGAAATAAAATAAAAAATCGGCTTGCAACTCGAATAAGAGTTCGGGGCAGGAGGAAATTTTATGTTACCACCAGCAACCAAAAATAAAACTTGTATTAGTGAAATCGACCACTAATACTAGCGCAGATAGGAAGGTCTATTGCAAGGTTATGGTTATGTTAATGAAGAATGGGACTTACCAGAAATATATATTCAAGGTGTAGCAGATAGAAAATGACGAAACACGAACACGAGGTTTTCAAACTTTTTATTTGTACGTGCTTCCGCCTTGACTGTCGAATAGCCCAAGTTTTAAGTTTTTCTTCCACACACTTTACACACATACATCTATAGAGTTCTCCAAGCGAAAACACACGAACACTACGACACGGCCCGCTTTACATTGTATGTTAAAATTTGTGAGAGTGTGAATCAAACTCGGTAGTTTTTTATTCTCTCTTTTAGATGACAGTTCCCACAGGTCACAAAAATTCTTACAGCTAACAAAGAAAAATCGAATACATCGCACTAAGACAAACGCGCCTGGAGAACTCTACACTAAAAAAACTGCGCACGCTCCATCCAAGTGTTTAGTCAAATGGACATGTAAATGACTCTGCATTGTTATTTAAAAGATTTTTTTTATCAAATTCAATCAAATTTCACTTTTGCTTTAAGTTGTCGCGCACATTAACTTACATCTTTGAATCGCACTTTTTAACGTATTTTTCGAACATCCCTTTCAAGTGAATTGCATTTGAATCTGCCCCACTGTTTCATCACAGTGATTTTCATGTGTGAAACACTTTAAATTGATTTGTTGTGTTCTTGTGTGTCAAATGACGTGCCGTTTGTGCTGGAAAGTAGAAAAAATCACTCAAAATATTTTTCACGTTATTGTTACGTGAAATTTTCTGTACTTATTCATTTTCTGTCAGTTTTCATGATTTATGTGACAAACATAACGTCTACGTGAAAATCACATGCATACGATGTTTAATCACGTAGTATCTACGTGAACTTGGCAACGTCAAACAGAATGAACTCTCCGTGCGAAAATATACAAGAATCAAAATGGCGAAGCTGTTGTGTAATTCGGTCTCTGAACATAAAATTGATTTCATCGATGGCTTGCCAATGAGTGAGATTTAGAAAAACGATAATTCGACATGGAATCTTTAGCTTACAGATTTTGTACAGATTCAGTTAAAAGATCCAGGAGTTACCTGAACATAAACAGTAGCAGCTAACAGTAGTAATCGACGGTGAATGTCTTAATATTTGTCAGTTTTTATGTCGTTCAATCCATTTTCGAATTGGAAATTTGGTTGCCCGTGCGATTTATCTAGCAACATATTTCAAAAAATTCTGAAATCTAATTCCTCGCTCAAGAATTTGGGAAACCACAATCGAAATTAATACGTTTTATAAAACGTAGTAGCTATCCGTTAATCAAATGCTTTTCACTTTGCCGGTAGTTAAATTCAACGTGCAAATCACATGAAACGCATATGTCTACTGAATAATATTCACAGGATAAATCATCTCACCAGATCATGATGAACTCAAATGACAATCACGTAAAATCTACGTGAAAATGACAGTGGAAAATATTCACATAACTTTTCCGGTAATCATAACGTGAAAAATATTTTGAGTGATGGCAACGGTTATCAGCGAGTGCCATACGCAGAGCCGGATTTAAGGGGGGGCCCAGGGGCCCCGGGCCCCCGCATTTTTGGGGCCCCCACAAAACGAGAAAAAAGTTCTTTTCTCTATCAAAAATGAGATTCAATCAAAAGTTTAATTTACAGTAAGAAAATTTGAACAGACCATTTCAATCTGAAACTTTCCTTCAGTGTTATTTTTTCGCGAGCGCCAATATCACAATTACATCCATAAGATTTCACCTTCGATTCTCTTGGAATGACACACATTAACACACCATTTGAATCGAACCAGCGCGCATGGGAGATCAAGCAGGAAAGAAAATAATCCACAAGTTTTTTTAATACATTGCTGTTGATTCCGAAAATAAGTTTACCTGTCCGAATCAGGGATACTAGATTTGCGTTGCAAAATGCAGATTTTCAGAGTCCGTGTGCAGATTTTATTGACCTGCAGAAGTGTGTAGTTTTTCCTAGTTTCTGTAGATTATTGCCAGTGTAGCCTTATATTTGCGCAGTCTTTTTCAAATTGTGTGCAAATTTTTGCTTGCGGATCGCATTTTTTTCGAATTGCGGTAGGTTTTTATTTTTCAGATATCAAGAAAAAAATTCCGGATTTCGAGCAGTTGCATACATTTATTTATTTGAGCCTAATGATCTCGAACGCAACTGGAGAAAGGTCTTTATCGAAGATGAAACTGATTGAAAATAGGTTGCGTACGACTATGAAGAGTGAAAGGCTGTCAAACTTAGCATTGTTAAGTTGAGAGTACAATATTCTGAAGGAGCTGAATGTTGATTATTCAATCAATAAGTTCTCTGCAAAAAAAAAACTCGTAAGAAAAAATTCTAGCAAATTTTTGGTAACTTTCCAATGACAAATACGTGTTTTTAACTCGTACGATAAAAAAACGGGTTTGTTTTATTCTGGGGCCCCCGCTGTAAACTGGGCCCCGGGCCCCCACAATCGTAAATCCGGCTCTGGCCATACGGCTTTAGAGTTCGAAGATTTTCCAGACTACATCCGTAAATTTGTGCAAGGTAAGTGGTTTATATTCCGTAAAATAATCGAACTCTAGTCTTATTTTTGTTTATTGTAGATTCCCAAGATGATCCAAGCGATAGTACAGCTATTTTGCAGTTGCTGGAAAAATACGATTCCATAACACTTATGCGGCAGGAAGGAAAAACTGTTTTTGTTATCAAGGTAAATGCTTTCTGCTAACAAATATTTGGCTACATTAACGTCTTGATTTATAGCACATACATAAGACATACGTAACACTCAGGAAGAAATCTTCCAAAAAAGTTGGTACAAAATGAACTACTCGAGAGTACCAACCTCTGTAAAAAAAAACCTCTGTTTGAGTTGTTTTTGAAGGCAGTGTTCCTGCGCAGCCCTGCATTTGTCTCGTTCCTACTCGAAAAATGCTGCATTGATTTTGTAAATAACTTTTCGACAGTTCCTTATGGGATTTTCTTTGGGGCTCGATAAGGCCGAGAAAAAGAAAATTCATTTTGTTCATTATTTATCGAGCAGTTTGACAGGGCGAGGTACAGAGTACTATGGGGCAACGTGTACCAGAAAAAACGCCAGTGTTACGTATGTCTTATGTATGTGTTTATAGCCTGTTGAGGAGCTGCGGTCACACACACGGGACACTATTTTCCCCTAAAGATGCAACAGCGACTGCGTAAATGCCGGTAATTTTTATATCAAATGCTCAAGGGAAACAGGTCAGCGGAGGCATTGGGTATGAATTAATTACATTGTATAATATAATTATATATTATTATAATTTGTCACTTCATCTTAATAGAAGAAATGTTATATTTGCATTTTGAACTATTTTCATTTTAATATAGGAAGAAAATCATTAGAAGTTCTGTCAACATTCATTGAGGATTCGATATCCAAACACATTGTATCTATATATCATAACACATGAATTGAGAGTGTTTTCTTTTTGAAAATGAGGTGTTGCACGGTAAATAGTTCTAAAGTGTTTCGCATGTGAATTCCATATGTTTGGACCAGTAGGGCGAATTCAAGTGCGAAACACTTTATAATGTCGTGTCGATTTCTTTCAGTGATATACAGATCGGTGGCTTCTAAGCCAGTGTCGCCAGCAAAATAGAATAATGATTCGAAACCGGGTTTATTCACAGCCCACCTAACGTAACGTCAGCTAAATAATACTACAAAGGGTCATCTTTTGGGGAAAAAATAATTTAGTTTAGTCATTTAGTAAAAATGCTTTTTTGTACAGATTTCTATCGATTTTTTAAATTTCTCAAGCATTGACTATTTTCATTTAATAAAACAGAAGTAGCTCCCAGCCGGACCCAACAAACAACTTTTTGACTTTTTTTATATAAAACTTTTTCTTGTTTCCAAATGAATTCAAAAAATTCATGAAGGTTGCATACATATTCACGTAAAATACGTAAAAATTATTGAGTTATATGAGTTCCTACATTAGGTTGAAAAACTTGGAAAAAGTGTCAAAACACTACTGCCCTACTGTAGACATAAAGTAAGCAAGTTTTGGAACGCTTTGGTTTGCTCTCAAGAGTATGAGATCTCCGGCACGAGACGGAAATCTCGGTTTTTGAAATTTTTTTTTGATGTCAAATGACTTAAAAACGCATGAAACGTCGAAAATTGGTGTCATCTGGAAAAAAATTTTATTTGCAAAAATCGACTCTCTGGGACTCGTAAGTTTTATTACATTTTGTATAGGGTTTTTTTTTTTTGAAATTCGAGATGACCATTTTGGCTGGCAGCATAGTCTACATGTACTCTATCACACCTCACTCGACGACAGCCACCGGCCGAGCTAATCTTCGATTCCATGATCTAATACCACATATTCAGCCGGATTTGGTGGACGACAGAAAATTTCGTTAGAAGGACTGGATCCTCAAGTGCCAAGTAATGGATAACAAGGATAAGAGAGTTGGTGCCAAGGAATCGTCGGTTGACATCGGATTGGATGAACATGTGTACAAACGCAACACGCCCTACGTCAAGCCGTTGATTTTAAGGTCAGCAAATGAAGTTCAAACTCGAAGTAAACCGGCAGCTGAGCCCACACCCAACGCACACTGGGAAAAAAACGGACCCATATTCCCACTAAATTATTGCCGCTGAGCTGGCAACCTGAAATATAGCATTCCTTTAGTGAAATTGGTCAAAAAATGACCAATTTTACATAAAAAAGCTACATTTCAGGTTGACAGTCTAGCGGCGATTTTTCAGTGGAAAAACCGGAACCCACATTCCCACTAAATAATCGCCGTAGGATTAACAACCTGAAATATAGCATTTATTATGTGAAATTGGTCAATAAATCGATTGGTAATGGTTTCATATCGTGCAGGGCACGGAAAATGGTCTATTTTGCCCCTTTCACCCTATTTCTGCGTATTTTTGAGAATATAGGCCTTTTCCCGTGCCCTGCACAGTATGAAACTATCACCAATCGATTTATTGACCAATTTTACATAAGAAATGCTATATTTCAGGTTGCCAGCTCAGCGGCATTAATTGAGTGGGAATTTGGGTCCGTTTTTTCCCAGTGTGCAACGGTACGTTGACCCATCCAGCATCTGCGTCGGAACCAGAGAGACGACCAGAATGGTAGAGAACGCGCGTTTAGTGTTTCGACGACAATTTGCTGTAGGTCTTACGAGGAGAGATCAATGATCTTTCAGTAAAACAAAAGAGATATCTCTCGCCAAACATGTGAAAAGGGCCCATGTGCCATATGTAAACAAGCCACAATTTCACGTTTTTCAATAAATACAAGCTTAATCTACCCGTACAAATGAGATTGTTTGATTAAGAGTAAATTCTTTTATCAATAAAGCTTATTTATAAGGGCAGATTTCGCTTGTATTAATCAAAAAACGAGAAAATTTGGCTTGTTTACATATGGCACATGGGCCCTTTTTACATGTTTGGCGAGATCTCGCCAAACATGTGAAAAGGGCCCATGTGCCATATGTAAACCACATCCATGTCACGAACGTCATTCCCATACATTTTACTTGAAGCCAATTTTCTCTGGCTCTCTGGCTCGATTTTACGTCAAAAGGCTGTCAGTGCTTTCGAAACAGCCGATTAAGCTTCGTTCATGCGAGATCAGCTTTTGCTGCAAGTGGTGTGTAGAAATGTAAAAAGCGAAGAACGTTTTTTTTTGTTTCGTTAGTTCTCTAGATGTTGTGCAGGACATAAATGAATATGTCCAGACATGTTTCAACACGTTCTGGACCATAAATTCAATATTCATATTGATATGTATTCATTAGAACTTTTCACGCAAAAAAAAACGTGCAACAGCCTATGCGGCACAATGAACGGAGCTTAAGAACATATCATTAACAGTAGCGCCATCATCATCGGCGGCGGCTCCAGGAAACAGTCGCCGTGACATGGGTCTGATGTAAACAAGCCAAATTTTCTCGTTTTTTGATCAATACAAGCGAAATCCAACCCAACCAATAAGATTTATTGATAAAAGAATTCACTCTTTATCAAAAAATCTTATTTGTACGAGTAGAGTAAGCTTGTATTCATTGAAAAACGTGAAATTGTGGCTTGTTTACATATGGCACATGGGCCCTTTTCACATGTTTAGCGAGATATGTCATGTCGTTTTGCTTTATTGGCAACACTGCATTGCAAACAGTACAACGGATACGTTTGCGGCAATTTGACAGTTAGCCCATACATTTCCTGTCAAATTAACGTCAACGCAAAGCAAACGTATCCATTGTGTCTGGGCTTTTACTTTTCCAAATTTGATGTGAATAAGAATAAATATGAACTAAGCAAATAACACACGTGTTTTCCTCCGATCCTAACAACAATCATTAGCGGGTACTGCAATCAGGTACAATCAAGAAAGTAATTGTTTTGATTCGATCATTTTTCTCTATTGCTAAAAAATAAATTAAAAATGCTCAGAATTTTATTATTCCAGTGATTCCTGATCAATTGTGGTGAAAGTGTGTAAAATTAAACATAAACAACCTCCATGTTTTTTGTGGTGGACGTCTTAAGAGTCGAATGTAAAAGTTAGTCAATATTGCTTTTCAAGAAGAGATCTACTGCCGTTCCAGGCATAATTGTTCCAGCGTACATAAGGTTTGTGTAGTACATGAGACAACTATGCTTGGAGTGGCAATCTGGCAATTCTGACTTATAAAAACCAGTTGCCAAATTTATGTTCTTTTTGTCTCTCTCTTTCGCTGAGTATTTTTAAGCCTGTAGTACACTCTTTGTCTAATGGTCAAATATTTGACCATCTGACATAATGGTCAAGGATCGTATAGCGTTAGCCCCGCAATTGTCCTGTACACTAAACAGTCGAATGCAAAGTCTGTGTATAAATAAACAGAAGGTCATGTTCCGAATCAGTATGTAGCACCATGGATTTGCTTTGTCTATAAAGTGCTGAAAAAAGCTAACAGATATCAGAAATGATACTGAAATTTAATCGAAAATTATCGCTATAAATCAATTCGAATCAATTGAAACATAATTGAGCTGCCGAAATAGCAGTTTGGATTTGATATTATACATAATTGCAGCAGTTGCATTTTATAGCTAATGTTATTGCCGGCATATAAAACGACCACTACCTTAGAATGTAGCACGTTGCAGAAGCAGAAGAGAACTCTGCACATGACGATAAGTGAGGCGACGCGTTGTCTAACTACTATAAATTTTCTTCTGCTTGTTTTAGCCATTATCTTATAAGATAATCTCGATAAATCTTGCTGAACCGTGACTCCATTTCGAAATTCATTCGGTTACCACTAAATGCTTTCTAAATGCTTAGCGCTGAATGATAATGAAAACTGTAACTAAAGAGGATTGCAGCTTCTAGTTAAAATTTAATCCTGAAATAAGTTTATAATTTACAATTTACGACTTGTGCAGCGTGGTTTCTAACTATCAAAACATACTCACCATATCGCTGTTGTTGTGGCGCAGTAGGATTGCATTACCGTACAGCAGAGTTCGATGGCCGGAACCAGTTCCTTTACCCTAGGTGACGCGCGTTAGGGATAAAAACAAGTCAACAAATAGTTGTGAATTAGTAGATAGTAGAAGCTACATCCATTAAGCGGTTACAAACTCCATCGTATTGATTATTACGTATTATTATTATTGATATTTGGTCAAATCTGGGTTAAAACATTCCGATTAAGTTGGCTTCTATTCTACACGGTACAAGACACCCATGCTAAATTGCGAATATTTTCCGTTGGCTTGGCGCGCATTTCAAGTTGCATTCATTCGAATTAGTGTCACGTTGCATTGCTGTTTAGGGGCAGATCGTGTCTGAAAATGTTACCGCGTACGGCGGCGGTGTGCAAGGATTCGTGTTTTCCTTCGCTGAAAGCGCACGGGTAGAGAAGGAGGAAAAAAAGAAAAAGAAACAGAAGAACAAACTTGGCAGTTAGTGGTTGCATGCTTCCGACCACTTTCCATTCATACGTTGAGGCGGATATTGAAACAAAACCAGACTGTCACGGTATATGCTTGCTTTACTGCCTAGTGGGACAGTGGGACTTTGCGTGATGTTTTTTTCTCCTATCTGTCATTGATTTGCTTGCTGATTGTGGTATAGTTACTGTGGACCAGAATGGCTAGGGTTTTATTGGCAGAACGAGTTAGAGCTGTGGATGCCGATAGAAGCTTGGGTGAGCTACAATTTTTATTCTTTTTTATATTTAAAAGAAAAGTTGTGAGCAGTGATTCGCGGCTAACAGCAGTATTAGGTAGGATACAGGATGACATAGAAAGCTTGGCTTCTAAAGCATGTTTTTTTCTGTTCTGTGGATAGCTTTTTCGCACATAGTTCATGAATGGAATTTGTAAATTGGATACTAACTGTTCACAGATATTTATGATTCTTTGTGCGCGAGCTCTTGGTATTTGAGTTTTAAATGTTCCTTTATATCGAACTATCACGATTCTTAAAAAATCAACCAAAACTTCATTAAAAATGTGTGTTTTCAACATATGCCACATTTCTAGTTTTTTTTGAGAACTATGGTTTATTCATTAGGTTTAGGAACAGCCTATTAGCACGATTAAAATTTTATTAGCCAATGTCGACAATAAGCGTAAGTAAAATAGGATAAATAAATAAGCTTGCAATCAATGCGAGTGCGATTTCCATATATAGTGAAACGGTCGGATAAGGCTCCTGTAGATAAAATGTAGGTATTGAACAGATGCTTCGTGCTTCGCGTGAGTGCGATTTATGATGCCCGCGAGACTACGTCGGTCGTTATTTTGCCGTATGGAGCAGCGTGTCAATTCATTGTATAGATTGGATGATAGCAAGTGGTAACTGTGAGCTACATTGTCCTTCACTGCTTGGAATTAGCCTGTACAGGAAGTCAAGGACATCACTGCCACGGTCATCCTGCAGTGCTTTACTGCCCCTGTTTACATAGTTGACGTAACAACCAACACCATTATCGCGAGAAAAACGCGTTTTTGTTATTTTAACCCAAATCATTATATTGAGATACAATTTCAACAAAATAGTCTGTCAATTTTATGAAGATTGATGTTTGAAAAGAGGCCCCATGGATTATACGAGTCGGCCCGTGGTAATTGATCCAGAAAAACCGCTACGCCAGTTTATGCGAATAAACATGTTTTTCTCGCAGATTGTTCGCATAGCTTGGCGTAAAAACTTGACTACTTTCTACTCTGCCTCGCAGTTGATTCAGTTTTATCAATCGTGTTTCGGTCAAACGTCAGCTATTGTCCATCGGCAGTTTCAATTAGATAAACACGCACAAACACACATACAAACACACATACAAACACACATACAAACACACATACAAACACATGCATAAAGACTTACATTTACGCTAAGGGGAGTAATCGTTACATGGAAAAATGCAAACTTGACAGCACAGAGCCAGGACAAAGTTTTTCTTTGGTTCAATTTAGGCCCTCAGACAATGCTAAACCTGCCGGCTATGGATTACTTGTGCCTCTGATTGGTGCATTACATATGCATGTACATAAATTTGTATGGAAATTAGTATAGGAAAACTTTTGCGCATGTTTCTTTCTAGAGAGCTATCGATCAATCCACTTCCGGTAGTGTCAGGATTGTTTGGGGCCCCAAATAGAACCTTAAAAACGTTCTGGCAAATCGATTAAGTTTACCCACCGTAATATATACACACGATTTAATTATTTCATCTGATGCAAATATCCACTGGTAGGGGGAAAGGACACGGTGACTTTACACCTTCCTGAGGCTGAGTGTTTTGTGAAAAATATTAATATACAATACAATTATTCAATCCCACTTTCCCCTTTACCCCTTTCCATGGAATATTTGTCGAATTAAACGACTTAACTTAGACAAACAGACAGTAGTTAGACAGTTGAATAAAACGACTTAACATAAACAATTGCAACTTGTATGGAGTGACGCCAGTTTTTGCAACCAATTGGCAGTTACGCCAAAACGTTTTTCCAATATTTCTCAAAAGTTTCAGAACGAAATGGTTTTCTTTTTGTTTGTAGTGTATGTATCTTAGGGACAGGAAGCTGAATCAACGAAAAAGTGCAATTTGGACATTTTGGCTCTTACGTCAACTATGTAAGCAGGGGCAGTTTAGTGGCACACTTTTTTGCATTCTTGTTCGAGAGAGAAAACTTGTATGCATTCAATGTTAGAAGTCATCCAAAGCAGGTATTGTTGTTTGGTTTACAAGTGGTTTCGTGGTAGTGTTCAACATTTTTTTTTTTCATTCCGCCGAAGATAAAGAAGAAACTCGAGCACAAAAATAAGATAAATTATAACAGTAAATAGAAAAGAAGTGAAATTTAGAAAGAAAAATCGAACAATAAATCATACATCAAAAGGAATAGGGAGGAAAACTAACTCATAATGACAGAACGAGCAGAGAAGGAAGACAGAAATTAAATAATAAATAAAACCATACGTTAATGCCAGCCAATTGCCAAAAGTTAAACGACACTGAAAACCATTCGGGTTCGCTTGCTCAATTCTTTGCGGGATGAAATCTGCACCGTCAGTGCGAAGTTTTACTTACTACCGAATCATTTCCCTGAAATTGACAGAAAGAGAGAGAAGAAGCCAGAAAGTGTTGTGCTGGATGAAATGTTTGGCAGATGATGTTCAACTGTTTTGATGGTATCTACTACAGTTTTGCATTTGCAAAAAGAATACGGTGTAACTGCAAATGCCAGAAGAAGGAATCAGACTTTATTCTGAACCTAAAATTTATGAAACAAAGAATGTTAACATGTCAAATGAAGAGAGTAACAGGCAACTTTTGCTGGGATTGTTTACATTTACAGTTACGCCACATTGCTAATCTAAGAATATGAATAGACAGTAACAAACATTTCCGTCGTGTTGTTCTTTAACCTAAACAAAAAAAAAAACTATCACCATGTTAACCGTTCTACAGAAATTTTGTATTTATCCGCTAGAAAAACCCGTCCTGCCTAGGCCGCTTTACAAAATGCATCGACATTTGTATGACTGATTGATTCCACACACAGTTGATAATCGATAACGATATAAAAAGAGCTGTCAAAACGCAAAACACAGACATAAAACTTGGAAAAATTATGGGAACACTGGAACAGGTAACAGAACGAGGACAAGGGATTTTGTTAATCATAACAAAAATTCAAAATACAACGCCTCAGTAAAGTTTGTATGTCTTCGAAACTGTATCTTGTACATTCAAGGGCTCGTTTTTGCTTTGTTTATGTCTGCAGTATGGCGTGCGCAACATTATCGTGATGTGTACGGATATCCGTGGTTTAATGTGAATTTTACTTTTGAAGCTCGTTATTATTTTTTATTGAGTGAAAGTATTGTTTTAGTTTGATATCAGATTTGGGCAAAGAAAACTTTTTTATGTGAAACATCATTTAATTGTCTGCTAAGAGCATTATTACCAAATTTTTTTGTGCAGGTGTTGAATTTTTCATTACTCAATGTGTGCATTGCAGCGTGTTTCGTTTAACCCTCTAGTGCCCAATGCCGCCATTTGGCAGACTTCAGTCGAACCTCTAAAAAGCTTCAATAAATACTTAAAAAGTGTTTATAATGATCCATAGTGATTTTACCGAAGCCCATCTAGAAATTAACTTGAGCACTAGAGGGTTAAGTATTACACAATCCTGGTATTTTGTTTTCCCTACGGCCATCGCTGAACACATCATGGCATGTCTTCAGGGCTATCTTATGTTATACTAATTACCCAATGGAGAATTACTTACGGTTTCTGAGCCGGCAGCCGTGACCAGCTCCTGCAGAGCACGAACCGAGAGCGCCTGCTCGATGACGAACACACATTGCGACAGGTCCGGTGGGATGTTCTTGTCCGCTATGTTCTCGAGAAAGCAGTGCCGATTGCCGAACCCTTCGGCCGCCAGGCAGACTCGTTCGCCGGTTGCCGTGCAGGACAGACAGACCATGTCTTCCTGATTGGTGGGAACGAGGAAAGTTTAGAATGAGAAAAAACAAGAGGTTTACAAATCGATTCTGCTGGCTATGGAACTAAATTTATCATATTTGAATGTCAAAAGTGTCATGTCATGTTAACAATGTC
Organism: Wyeomyia smithii; assembly: GCF_029784165.1. Classification (NCBI taxonomy): domain Eukaryota; kingdom Metazoa; phylum Arthropoda; class Insecta; order Diptera; family Culicidae; genus Wyeomyia; species Wyeomyia smithii. The sequence continues at coordinate 235,611,653 of NC_073695.1, read as the reverse complement.
AATAATATCAATGATGTCAATAACGTCAATAATATCAATAATGTCAATAAGGTCAATAAGGTCAATAATGTCAATAAGGTCAAAAATGTCAATAATGTCAATAATGTCAATAATGTCAATAATGTCAATAATGTCAATAATGTCAATAATGTCAATAATGGCAATAATGTCAATAATGTCAATAATGTCAATAATGTCAATAATGTCAATAATGTCAATAATGTCAATAATGTCAATAATGTCAATAATGTCAATAATGTCAATAATGTCAATAATGTCAATAAGGTCAAAAATGTCGAAAATTCAACAATGTCAAAAAAGGTCGAAAATGGCAAAATTGCCCAAAAAGTCAAAATGACGAATATGTTAAAAACGGTCAAAAATGGCAAAAACGGTAATAAATGTCAAAAGAGGCAAAATTTGTTAAAAATGTATATAATGGCAAAATTGCCCAAAAAGTCAAAATGTCGAATATGTTAAAAACGGTCAAAAATGGCAAAAACGGTAATGAATGTCAAAAGAGGCAAAATTTGTTAAAAATGTCAAAAATAGCAAAGACCGGTCGAATATTTTGTTAAAAAAGGTAAACAATATGAAAAACTGTCAAAATGTTAAAATTTGTGTAATATGTAAAAAATGTCAATAGTCAATAATGCCAAAAATGTCAAAACGGTCAAAGGTGAAAAATTTCAAAAATATCAGAAACGGTCAAAAATAACAAAAATTGTCAAAAATGTCAAAAACGGTAAAAAATGTCAAAATTCTAGAGGCTAGACACTTTTATTTTCACGAAAAATATTTCAATGATAATGATTTTTCGATATTGGTTGTTATATTTATCGTTTACCTGTCTATTGACAACCCTCCAACGATAAGTTAACGTCAATGAGCTAAGATATAAAGAGAGGGGTGTCCAAGAATGCAACGATAAATACTTTGTTATATTGAATATTGGGAATATTTCGCAATATATCAATAGTGTCAAAATTTGTTAAAAATTTCAAAAATGCCTAGTGAACAGATGGCAAAACGGTCAAAAATGTCCAAAACGTCAAAAACGGTCAAAAGTATCAAAAAACGGGTAAAATGCCAAAATTTGTAAAAAATTTCAAAAATGTCAAGAGCCAATAATTCCAAAAATACTGAAAACGTTTGATAATTTCAAAAACGGTAACAAATGGCAAAGACAGTTGAAAAATGGCATAAAAATTGCAAGAGTCAATTACACTAAGGTAGCTTTTACGCGGGTTTCTTTTTACGCGGGTTTCTTTTTACGCGGCTTTTTTTACGCGGATACCGGAATTTACGCGTTTTTTACGCGGATTCCGGAATTTACGCGGATTTTTTTTTTTGCGCGGATTTCGGTTCCTCCTCACTCGGATTGCAGAATAAACGCAGGTTTTTTACGCGGATTCCGGAATTTACGCGGTTTTTTTTACGCGGATTTCGGAATTTACTCGTTTTTTTTACGCGGATTCCGGAACTTACGCGGTTTTTTTACGCGGCATGTATCCCCCGCGTAAAAAGCGACTTTGGTGTATACCAAAAATAACAAAAACGGTCAAAAATGGCAGAGACGGCTAAAAATATCATAAACGTTTAAAAATGGCAAAAAATGGTCGAAAATGTCAATAAAGGTTAACCCGTAAGACCCGGGACGAAACTTGTTTTTTGAAAATGCTCGTTCTCAGCACTGGAACGGCCGATTTGGGAAAACTTGGAATTTTATTCAAGGGGAATAGTTGCTCTAAGTTTTGGTAAAGGTGCCACCCCTCTGGACCATTCTCCGTTTCTGTGAGACGCAAATATGTCTGTGTTTTTTTTTTCAAATTTTTCAAACAGAAACACTGGGAATTTTCATTGCTCCATCAAATTATGTCAGGTGGATGAAATATATTATGTAAGAGTGAATTTTGGAGTTTCTAAATTATTTCAGTACGAATTCACAAAACTACGTATTTTTATAAAAAATCAAAAAACAAAACCGTTGTTCAAATTTTAAGCTCTACATTTTTGCGGTAAGATCTCCTGAATCCATACGTGGTGAAAAATTTATTTTGGCATGCAAACATTTTGAGAAAAACCAGTTTAAATTCACCAGTGTACGTATTTTCATGGAAACCTGATTTTCCCAGCCTCCCACGGTTTCAACTTAGCTCTTCAATTTTCAAGTTCTATATTTCTAGAGTAACGTCTTCTGAATCCAAAGATGCTGAAAGATTTATTCTAGCATGCACAGATTTGGAGAAAATCAAGTTTTCATAAGAACTCGTACTTTAGTGAATTTAAATTCGTTTTTCTCTAAATCTGTGCATGCTAGAATAAATCTTTCAGCATCTTTGGATTCAGAAGACGTTACTCTAGAAATATAGAACTTGAAAATTGAAAAGCCAAGTTTAAACCTACTGTGGGAGACTGAGGAAATCAGGTTTCCGTGAAAATACGTACTTTAGTGAATTTAAACTCGTTTTTCTCAAAATATTTGCATCCTAAAATAAATATTTCATCGCATATTGATTCAGGAAACCTTACTTCAAAAATGTAGAGCTTAAAATTTTAAAAACGATTTTCTTATTTGAACTTTTATGAAGATACGTAGTTTTGTGATTCTGTACTGAAATAATTTAGAAACTCCAAAAGTCGCTCTTATATATCATATTTCATCCATCTGACATGATTTGATACATGGAGCAATTAATACGTATGAAAATTCCCAGTGTTTGTTCAATTTGTTTGAAATATTAGAAAAAAACACAGACATATTGCGTCTCACGAAAACGTGGAGGGGACCAGAGGGGTGCCATCTTTAGCAAAACTTAGAGCAACTATTTCCCTTAAATAAAAGTCCAACTTTTCCCAAATCGGCCGTTCCAGTGCTGAGAACGAGCATTTCCAAAAAAAAGTTCCGTCCCGGGTCTTTATGGGTTAAAAATGTTGAAATCGCTCAAAAATATTAGAAACGGTCTAAAATGGCAGAAAAAGTCAAAAATGACGACCGCTTGTTGTTAAATGTCAAAATTTGTTATAAATATCATGGTCAAAAATGATAAAAACGGTCAAAAATAAACGATAAAAATATCAAAAATGGCCAAACATATCAAGAACGGGTAAAAATGTTAAAAATGTCAAAAATATTGAAAACGGTCAAAAACGAAAGAAACATCAAAAAACGGTCAAAAACGGTCAAGAACGGTCAAAAACGGTCAGAAAAATAATAACAAAAACGGTCTAACTGTTAAAAACCCTACAAATGTAAAAAATTACCAATATCGGTAAAAAAGTTTTTACGGCAAAAAAAGGCAAATACGATCAAAACTGATAAAAACGGTAAAAAATGTCATAAACGTTAAAAAATATCAAAAAAGCCAAAAATATCAAGAACGGTTGAAAATATTACGAATTTCAAAAATATTGAAAACTCATAAATATCAAAAAACGGTAAAAACGGTCAAATATTTCAGAAACGGTTAAAAATCGTAAAAGCGGTCGAAAACGTTTGGAAATGTCAAAAACATCAAAAACGGTCAAAACTGTGAAAAACGTTACAAATGTAAAAATTACAAAAACGGCCAAAAATATCAAAAAACGGTCAACAATGGCAAAAACGTTCAAAAACGGTTAAAAGTGTCAAAACGGCCAGGACCGTCAGAAATGTTAGAAATAACAATAACGGTCAAAACTGGTAGAAACGGTCAAAAATGGCGAAAAAGATCAAAAATGGCAAACAGCAGAGAATGTCCGAAATGCCATGAACGATCAAAAATATAAAAAAGGGTCAAAAATATCAAATTTTGTTAAAAATATCAGAACGGTCAAAAATGACAAAAGTTGTAACAAATGTTGAAAAAGTCAAAAACGGTCAAGTATTTTAAAAACGATAAAAAATGTCGAAAACGCTCAAAAATTTCAAAAATATCGAATATGGTCAAAGATATCATAAACAATTAAAAATGTCGAAAACGTTGAAAATGTCAAAAACGGTCAAAAATCACGAAAAATGGTTAAAAATATCAGTCCTGAAAAACGGTAAAAAATGTCCAAAATTTCAGAAATGGTTCAATACCAAAATCGGTAGAAAAACGTAAAAAATGTCAAAATTTGTTAATAATGCCAAGAATTAAAAATGGAAAAAAATGGTTCAGAATGTCAAAAAGGGCAAAAACGGTGAAAAATGGCAAAATTGGTCAAAAATGGCAAATGTCCAAAATGTCAAAAAAAAAATCAAAAATTAAAATTGGCGGAAACGGTCAAAATCAGAATGTCCAAAATGTCAGAAATATAAAAAACGGTCAAAAATGCCAAAAAAGTTAAAATTTGTATTAAATTTTCAAATGGCCAAACATGTCAAAAACAATAGAAAATGTCAAAAATTGTCCAAAATGTCAAAACTGGTCAAAAACGATAAAAAACGTAAGAAATAGTCAAAAAGGCATAAACGGTAGAAAATGTCAAAAATGGAAACACGGTCAACAATGGCAGAAACGGTCGAAAATGTCAGAAATGCCAAAAATATCAAAAACGGTCAAAAATAGCAAAAATAGTCGAAAATGTAAAAAAAGCTGAAAATGTCATAAATGGTCATAAATGAGAAAAACGGTCATAAACATCAAAACAGATAAAAATGTCAAAAACGGTGAAAAATGTCAAAAATGGCCATAAGAGTCAAAAACTGTAAAAAAATGTCAAAAACGATCAAAAACGGTCAAAAAATGACAAAAACGGTAGAAACGGTAAAAAATGGCAGAATGGTCAAGTAGTCAATTATTTAAAAAATGTCTGAAACGTTAAAAATATGAAAACAAGGTGAAAAATGGCGAAAATGATAAGAAATATGAAGAACGGTCAGAATGGATGGTTGACAATGACAAAATCGGTAATAAATGTCAAAGAAATAAAAATGTCCTAAATGTAAAGAACGGTCAAAAATACCAAAAATGATTGCAAATCGTTAAAAATGACAAAATTTGTTAAAAATGCAAAAAACCAAAAATGGCAAAAACGGTAAAAAACACAGAAACGTCAAAAGAATGAAGAACGGCTAAAAACGGCAATAACGGTCGAAAATGGTTAAAAATGCCGGTCAAAAATGGCAAACAGATGAAAAATGTACAAAATGTCAAGAACGTTCAAAAATATCAAGAACGCTAATAACAGTGGAAATTTGTTAAAAATGTCAAAAATCAAAAATGGCTAAAACGGTAAAAAATATTCAGTGTCAAAAACGGTCAAAAATTCCAAAAATGGAAAAAATGGTATAAATTATCAAAAACGATAAAAAAAGGTCAAAAATGTAAAAAACGATAAAAAAATGTTAAAACGGTCAAAAATGATAAAAAAAGGTAAAAAATGTCAGAAATGTCAAGAATGTTCAAAAATATCAAAAACGGTCAAAAATGGAAAAAAGGTTAAAATGACACATTCGGTCAAAAATAGCAAACAGGTGAAAATGTACAAAATGTAAAGAATGGTTAAAAATACCAAGAACGGTAGAAAAACCGTGAAAATTTGTTAAAAATGTCAAAAATCAAAAATGTTAGAAAATATTCAGTGTCAAAAATTCCAAAAATGTAAAAAATAGTCTAAAATGTCAAAAACGATAAAAAATGATCAAAAATGTCAAAAACGATAAAAACATCAAATGCGGTCGAAAACGTCAAAAATGGTCAAAAATTTAAAAAATATTCAAAAATATCAACAACGGTAAAAAAGGTTAAAAAAGACACACCCGAAAAATGGCAAACAGGTAAAAATGTGCAAAATGTCAAGAACGGTTAAAAATACCAAGAACGGTGAAAAACCCTGTGAAAATTTCTTAAAAATGTCAAAAATCAAAAATGGCAAAATCGGTAAAAAATCTTAGGAGTGTCAAAAACGGTCAAAAATTCCAAAAATGTAAAAAATGGTTTAAAATGTCAAAAACGGCCAGAAACGATAAAAAATGGTCAAAAATGTCAAAAACGATAAAAAACTGTCAAAAACGGTAAAAATGTTAAAAACGGTCGAAACTAAGAGTCAAAAATGGCCAAAATAACGGTAAAAAATGTCCAAAAAGTCAAAAACGGTCGAAAAACGGCGAAGAAATGACATAAACGTTAGAAAATATCAAAAACGGTTGAAAATGGTAAACAACGTCAAAAATGTCAAAGCTTGAAAACGTCGGTCAAATATATCAAAAATGGTCAGAAATGGTAAAAATGGGTAAAAATGTCAAAAACGGTAAAAAATGGCAAAATATAAAAAATATCAAACATGTCGAGCTCCCCCAAGGGTCATAAGAAGCCTTCCACATTCTACGAAGGCATCTGCATCCCCCTTCCCAAGTTGGCGTCAGGGTATACTAAGGTCTTTTTTACACGGGGGATGCGTTTCAAATTTGCATGGGACCGCGTAAAAAAAGGCTTTTTTGAGTTGCGAATATAACGAAGCAAACCGTGTTAAAAAGTTTGAACCTCGCTTGAATATCATAGTGGTTAATCTGGAGACTAAAATTAAACATTTTGAATTTTCAGTCTTTACACCAAAAATTGTAATTTTTGCTCTGAACGGGTATATGACCTTTGGCCTAAAACGGGAAAGGTGAATGAAATGAGGTCGATATCTTGTACCTCCCGCCACGAATTCATATCAGCGGTGATGAAATCGAGGTGGTTGACGAGTTCGTGTACCTGGGCTCACTGGTGACTGCTGACAACGACACCAGCAGAGAAATTCGTCGACGCCTTATGGCAGGAAATCGTGCCTACTTTGGACTCCGCTCCGCTCGAATAAAATCCGCCGCCGCACGAAATTAACCATCTACAAAACACTGTTCAGACCGGTAGTCTTCTACGGCCACGAAACCTGGACTATGCTCGTGGAGGACCAACGCGTCCTTGGGGTTTTCGAACGAAAGGTGTTGCGGACCATCTGTGGTGGAGTGCAGATGGAAGATGGATCATGGCGGAGGCGGATGAACCACGAGTTGCTGGGAGAACCACTCATCGTTCAAACGGCGAAAATCGGGAGACTACGGTTGGCTGGGCATGTCGTTAGGATGTCGGACGACAACCCGGTGAAAATGGTTCTTGATAACAACCCGACTGGAACAAGGCGACGGAGCGCGCAGCAAGCAGGGTGGCTCGATCAAGTGAAAGACGACCTGCGGGGCAGACGACATGGCTGGCGAGCTGCAGCCATGGACCGAGTTGAATGGAGACGACTTTTTCGAACAGCGAACTTCGGCCTGGAGTTGACTGGTAAGGTAAGTATCTTGTACCGTTTTTGAGTAATTAAGAAGCAACCCGCGTAAAAAACCGTGTAAAAAAGACCGTACTGTATTTTTCTTCACCCATACAAACGGAGGGGAGAGGTGGGGGGGTTTGAAATCGTTAAAAATCTGTCGATGTGGGATGTTGATTATTTTATTTATTTATTTACTTCAATTTATTAAATTATTAAAAAACATGGCATGTTGAATCCACGACATAATTCAGATGAAAATTTAATTTTTTTTCCACAGATGCAATATAGTTGTCATTCATAAATCGCTATTTGGTAGTTGTGAAAATAAATGGCTCTCGTGACATATTTAGTACTTCATAATTCATAAATGAACGACTACTGATTTATGTTATATATATGGTTATAATTCCATAAATATAAACTCATGCGTGAGTACTTTCCCCCAAAGTTGCATTACACAACAAAGCAATTACTCACCGTCCGCAGGAATGAAACATCATCCTGCTCGGACCCTCCTTCCGCTTCCGCCATGGTCGCTGACTACTTGCGGTGTGTACGCCCTTGTTCGAGTGATCCGATTTGGTGCACTGTTCTTTATTTCAATTTGGTCTCCAAAACCAAAAACATAAAAACTAATAAAAATGGAATCCGCTCACAAAGCTTTGCGTCACTTCATGTGCCCAGCGATGCTGCTATCCAGGCCCGTGTTGGGTGGGTTCGAGTATGCACACAATTTAGTTTTTTTTCTCTCTTGGTTTTCGTAGTTCACTTTTTTTCCCACGAGTCGATTGTTGCCGTTTGCTGAGAACTATCGTAACTGACTTTTTTTTTACACTTCACTGTTTGCTTTATCAAGGATGGTTTCCTATATATAAAAATGGCATCTAGTTTTTAGTTCATAATTTTTATATGCAAATATAAAAATTATAAACTTGAAACTATATACTTTTATTAACAAAAAATGGAAATAAATGACGCTGGAATATGATGATGAGATCTGAAAGCAGAAAAGAGAGAAAAAAGTATGAATGTCACATATAATTTGAAAAACAGTCATAAATCAACTGGTTAGTAAAAGAAAAACGCCTTCGTTTTCCGTTTGCACGGCTTGTAAATGGAAAGCACGCTAGGTCGTAAACAAGCGCAACAGTTTTCACAGGTTCAACGTTCCTCCGCCAGTTGGGGGAGCCTATTTATTACCATCGCCCGTTATGGACAGTGGAAAGCTTTTAGGCTGCCATTTGTTTCGGATGACCGGATACACGGCTCTCAACGAAAATGGCCAATAAATTTGCGAAGTTCATTTGTTCGTGTTGATCCGCTGTTCTTACAACGTTTGAAGGATGTGGTAAATTTTGTTCATTTGACTCTTGTCTGGTACAACATACGTGTTCTAGTTCATTCCTAGCCAAATGTATTTCCCCTGAGTATTCGCCAACCGTAAATTACAAAGCAAACAGTAAAAAATACGAATATACAAATTTGCCTTCAGAGCGATAAAATGAGTTTAAACCATGTTGGAAAAGTTGCCACGGGGATTTTCATGTTTGATAACCGGATTAGCACGTTCCGTTGAATGATGTACATCGCCTCGGTACGTGAGTTTCATAGTGAGTAGTTTTTGCTACTAGTATCGGTGCAGTGCTTCCGAATGGTCTGGAGGACTTTCGAAAGCTTTATTCGCTTAGTTAGTTTAAATTGTACACGTACTTTAGGAATAATTTCAAATGCAATGGATTGTTCACACCTGACGAGAATGAATACTCCACAGAATTGAATGTATCTATTTTAATATAATCACTCACAGCGGATGTTGCTTCCATTCATCATTTACATTTTCCTACCGCAGAGGTCACGGTAATAAACGGTTCAAAACCAGGCACTAGTTGTGTGTGAATTACTTCCGTTCATGTTACTGTCTGTCTAGAGAACGAGTGCATTTAATATTACCAGTATTGGAAAATGTACAGAACGTACATCGTACACTCTTGGCATATGTAATGTTAATCCTTCCCAAGTTTTCAATTTCTCACGCGAATGGTTGCCTCTAGCAAGCTGTTTTTTTGCTGCCAAGTACACGTGGAAATATGGTGCATTGGTTAAGCTCAAGATTAAAATGTGGTATTTTTTGCGAATAAATAGCAAATGGAAAAACGTCAGAATAAATTCGCAAACAGATTTTACATCTGGTGACACTCGTGGGTTAAAAAAGATTTAAATACATAACTCCGATTTTGCTATGAATTTTGATATTTCATAGATAACCATGCGTCTCCATTTGATCAAATACGATGCGGGCGCTTGGTGTTTGAAATTTATTAGCCACAACAGTTTCGTATCAAAACAAAATTATTATGAAGATGTCAATCCTGTTTTGTTATTGAACTATTTATAACTTCTATTTATTCGATAGACTCGAAATACATGAATTGGGCCCAACTAGTTTAGGATATCTTTTGATAGTTGACAAACATCATTACCACGCGCAAAACATGAAGGACACACTTTCAGGGTGGAAAAGTTTGCCGACGGTTAGGGAAAATACGTACGCACTTCGGCGAATAACGTCAAAAAGAAATAATCACGCATATTTGTGATTATTTCGGTTCGTGCTTCGATTACTCAGTCGTGGTTGTACAGAAATTATTCCTAGCACCCGTCAATTGACTAATGGAATGCGATGATTGCACGTAGTGTCATACAGCCGCAGCGGACCGGTACTGATGAGACGATGTCATATTTTTAGCTGCACAACATTTTTTTTGTTTCTTACTAATTTGACTGAAGGCTTGGCCACTGTCCAAAGTCAAGACGATTATTTTTGAGCAAAACAAAAAAAAAAATCGATAAATTGCAGTGAAACAAAAATTTATAAAATTATTGTTGTGTGTGGGTAATCTTTTTTTGTTATGAACGTAAAGTTAGCTTAATTTCATGTTTGTACTTTATGCTAAGAATAATATAACTTGATATGACAAATACGATAGAAGTAGAACTGATGCTGTCGTAGACAATAAGCAAAACTCTTTGCGGAGGAAAGTTTTCCTGAGTGAGACAGGCGTTTTAGAGATCTGAAGTTTATTATTGTCGCCTGGCCCAAATAGAAAATGAACTCATCTAAAATGCATAGTTTTAATCTGGCACCACACTTAAAATGCAAAACATTTTACATTCTTTATTTTTTTCTAGCCGAACAAAATGTTTTTAATGCTTTCAGATATTGTTAAAATCATGGTTTCGACTCTTAACTTTTTCTCAGGTTGTGTTTGTAAGTAGTGATTTTTGAATCATAGTAATTATATTCAATTACCTTCAATTTCTTCAGTATTCAAATTAATATTTTAATATGCAGATTACCCGAAAATAATTCCAAGTACTCCCTGTCAAGCAATCCCACTTAATTTCATTACCCACCTTCAATGGGTGGGTGCTATATTACTACGTGGCGACAGCAAAACAGTTCAACCGGAGACACTTAAGTGTCGTGCCAACAATATTTAGACCCAGCCGAATTGCACAACAGGCGATGATTACGGTAGCATTACGAAATGAATATTTTCATTCACAATTACGTGAACCCATTCGTATTTCGGGATAACTGATATTTGAAGTCCACAGCGGTTCTTATTCACCGACGCACACATACAGCATCATTCAGTGAATCGGTGCTCAGAAAGAACTATTTTTAGTACAATGAAAGTTCCGCTGAACTGCGGGCGGAACCGGCCAATCCCCCTAGGTAGAATGAAAAAAAAAAAACAAAAAAAAAAACAAAAATGCCACAGAACAGAGAGCAGAGATCAACCAGGAAGGAAAGCTTATGCTTTTTGACGGAAAATAGAATCGTGACAACGTTTTGGTTGAATTTTTTTGCACTTTCCATCAAGTAGCTAGTGGTGATGATGAAGTAGAAAACTTGTTAGTAGTGAACTATTCGACCTCTTTTTCAATCCTCTTTGGACGGCAAAAAAGTGGTTACTGATGCGTTTTGGTTGATCATCGAACGGATTGAAATTCATTTCCCCTCTCAGGTAAACTATTTTTAGAATGTTGGGTTGTGATGTGATGGGAACAGAAACAGTAAAAAACAACGCTATATAGAAAGAGAGTGGTTAACCATAATGCATCCATCGACTTTAAGTGTCGGTGAAACATAATAATATGTCAATCAACTCTCGGGAAAGTTAAATCAAGTCAGATCTCGGTGCCAACTTCAATCTTATTTACCTTTTTTCATGATAATCATTATAGTTAATTGGCAATTTTTCAGAAGGGAAGATTTCATCTTCCAAACAGAAATCATCCATTTATAACGTCAATTGGACAGCTCGTGTTTCCTCGCAATGGCAACGCCTTTTCGGACGTACGTGGGAAGTGGAAAAGCAGGGCAGTCTCCAATTTCCGTTAATTACAGCTACCGACTTTAGAGCCGTCGCACTGACGTTCAGCGTGCAAATAGCAGATATGGCAAACAGCAGTTTCAAACTATTTATTTTAAGCAATTCTTTACAGTCATTTTAACAGCGTAAAGGCTTGTTTTATTTTATTGCAAGAACATGTTTCAACTTAAGGAAACAACAGAAGGGATATTTTATGCTGACAGGTTTGATTAATGTTTATGTTGCGTGATGACTTGCACGAACAACAGAAGTCTTCGTCAGTACAAAGGTTGTGAGATATTGTAATGGAAGCGATACAAACTGAAATAGATTTCAATGAGCTACAAGAATTAAGAGGTCTAGGACAAGAATGTTTATTCAACGCGAAATAAGCAGTTTTGTATGGCAGCTTTCGATAGTTCAATTTAAAGAAGGCATATTGAATTGGTTTTGGGAGAATTTATTTTAGAAACAAAATCCCGACAACACTGCTTTTCGAGGCGCATCCTTTCTCAGCCCGTAAATAAAACTTATTTTTGTGTAAAACGACTACAGAATTACGTGTGATAACGGAGTGAACATTAAACCGCTTCTGGTAAAGCTAAGTATAGTGCCAACATTTTACTTAATACATTGGAAGTAATAAACAAAAAAATCGCCATGTGGTAAAAACAAAATTTAAGCAAGGGCTTGTATAAAAGCTTGTATGCATGGTTGAATGGACAAACAGTGCTGCTGGTTTCATCGGAAAAAATGTAAATGCAATGGAAGTAAATACTAATTTTTTTCTTAATGTTAAAATGGGCACTAGTGCCACCCAGTCATGTTAAATGAAAAGAGTCATGATAAATATCGAAAACCGACCATGTACATTTTGTTCATTGGCCCAGAAAATCATTTGTGCAAAATCTACCAATTTTTTTACGATGCTAAATGACTTAAAAATGCATAAAACGTCGATTTTCATGTACTTTCTCCTTGGTAGTATTTTGGGGGTTGAAAAATCACAGCTAAAGTGCTTTGAGGCACCCCTAAATTATGTCCGATTGAGCTGAAGTTTTGCCCAGATCATATTTTGTTAATAATATTGTTTTGAGGCGGGGCTTACCAAATGGAAAATGGCGCCGAAATGTACTGCAAATACTCAGTCCTTCGGTGAAATTCAATCCAAATCCAATCCAAATCCAGGCCAAATCCAATCCAAATCCAATCCAAATCCAATCCAAATCCAATCCAAATCCAATCCAAATCCAATCCAAATCTAATCCAAATCCAATCAAAATCCAATCCAAATCCAATCCAAATCCAATCCAAATTCAATCCAAATCCAATCCAAATCCATTCCAAATCCAATCCAAATCCAATCCAAATCCAATTCAAATCCAATCCAAATCCAATCCAAATCCAATCCAAATCCAATCCAAATCCAATCCAAATTCAATCCAAATCCAATCCAAATCCAATCCAAATCCAATCCAAATCCAATCCAAATCCAATCCAAATCCAATCCAAATCCAATCCAAATCCAATCCAAATCCAATCCAAATCCAATCCAAATCCAATCCAAATCCAATCCAAATCCAATCCAAATCCAATCCAAATCCAATCCAAATCCAATCCAAATCCAATCCAATTCAATCCAAATCCAATCCAAATCCAGTCCAAATCCAATCCAAATCCAATCCAAATCCAATCCAAATCCAATCCAAATCCAATCCAAATCCAATCCAAATCCAATCCAAATCCAATCCAAATCCAATCCAAATCCAATCCAAATCCAATCCAAATCCAATCCAAATCCAATCCAAATCCAATCCAAATCCAATCCAAATCCAATCCGAATCCAATCCAAATCCAATCCAAATCCAATCCAAATCCAATCCAAATCCAATCCAAATCCAATCCAAATCCAATCCAAATCCAATCCAAATCCAATCCAAATCCAATCCAAATCCAATCCAAATCCAATCCAAATCCAATCCAAATCCAATCCAAATCCAATCCAAATTCAATCCAAATCCAATCCAAATCTAATCCAAATCCAATCCAAATCCAATCCAAATCCAATCCAAATCCAATCCAAATCCAATCCAAGTCCAATTCAAATCCAATCCAAATCCAATCCAAATCCAATCCAAATCCAATTCAAATCCAAATCCAATCCAAATCCAATCCAAATCCAATCCAAATCCAATCCAAATCCAATCCAAATCCAATCCAAATCCAATCCAAATCCAAATCCTAATCCAATCCAAATCCACTCCAAATCCAATCCAAATCCAATCCAAATCCAATCCAAGTTCAATCCAAATCCAATCCAAATCCAATCCAAATCCAAATCCAATCCAAATCCAATCCAAATCCAATCCAAATCCAATCCAAATCCAATCCAAATCCAATCCAAATCCAATCCAAATCCAATCCAAATCCAATCCAAATCCAATCCAAATCCAATCCAAATCCAATCCAAATCCAATCCAAATCCAATCCAAATCCAATCCGAATCCGATCCAAATCCAATCCAAAACCAATCCAAATCCAATCCGAATCCAATCCGAATCCAATCCAAATCCAATCCAAATCCAATCCAAATCCAATCCAAATCCAATTTAATCCAAATCCAATCCAAATCCAATCCAAATCCAATCCAAATCCAATCCAAATCCAATCCAAAACCAATCCAAATCCAATCCAAATCCAATCCGAATCCAATCCAAATCAAATCCAAATCCAATCCAAATCCAATCCAAATCCAATCCAAATCCAATCCAAATCCAATCCAAATCCAATCCAAATCCAATCCAAATCCAATTCAAATCCAAATCCAATCCAAATCCAATCCAAATCCAATCCAAATCCAATCCAAATCCAATCCAAATCCAATCCAAATCCAATCCAAATCCAATCCAAATCCAATCCAAATCCAATCCAAATCCAATCCAAATCCAATCCAAATCCAATCCAAATCCAATCCGAATCCAATCCAAATCCAATCCAAATCCAATCCAAATCCAATCCAAATCCAATTCAATCCAAATCCAATCCAAATCCAATCCAAATCCAATCCAAATCCAATCCAAATCCAATCCAAATCCAATCCGAATCCAATCCAAATCCAATCCAAATCCAATCCAAATCCAATCCGAATCCAATCCAAATCCAATCCAAATCCAATCCAAATCCAATCCGAATCCAATCCAAATCCAATCCAAATCCAATCAAAATCCAATCCAAATCCAATCCAAATCCAATCCGAATCCAATCCAAACCCAATCCAAATCCAATCCAAATCCAATCCAAATCCAATCCAAATCCAATTCAATCCAAATCCAATCCAAATCCAATCCAAATCCAATCCAAATCCAATCTAAATCCAATCCGAATCCAATCCAAATCCAATCCAAATCCAATCCAAATCCAATCCGAATCCAATCCAAATCAAATCCAAATCCAATCCAAATCCAATCCAAATCCAATCCAAATCCAATCCAAATCCAATCCAAATCCAATCCAAATCCAATCCAAATCCAATCCAAATCCAATCCAAATCCAATTCGAATCCAATCCGAATCCAATCCAAATCCAATCCAAATCCAATCCAAATCCAATCCAAATCCAATACAAATCCAATCCGAATCCAATCCAAATCCAATCCAAATCCAATCCAAATCCAATCCAAATCCAATCCAAATCCAATTCAATCCAAATCCAATCCAAATCCAATCCAAATCCAATCCAAATCCAATCCAAATCCAATCCGAATCCAATTCCAATCCAATCCAAATCCAATCCAAATCCAATCCAAATCCAATCCAAATCCAATCCAAATCCAATCCAAATCCAATCCAAATCCAATCCAAATCCAATCCAAATCCAATCCAAATCCAATCCAAATCCAATCCGAATCCAAACCAAATCCAATCCAAATCCAATCCAAATCCAATCCAAATCCAATCCAAATCCAATTCAATCCAAATCCAATCCAAATCCAATCCAAATCCAATCCAAATCCAATCCAAATCCAATCCAAATCCAATCCAAATCCAATCCAAATCCAATCCAAATCCAATCCAAATCCAATCCAAATCCAATCCAAATCCAATCCAAATGCAATCCAAATTCAACCAAAATCCGAGGTGCCCAGAAGTGTTGCCAGATAAGTTATTTTTAATTTTAAATACTAACTTCGCATGTTTCGGCTAGTGCAGCCATTTTTATTGGAAATTTGATGATTGCATCGTGTTCTTTGAAAAATTTCACGTAAGAAATAACTATCACCCCGAGGTAAAATGTGTCAATCTCGATATACACCATTTATACGAAGCTAGTTTTAAGCAACAAAACAAATGATTTTTGAGATTTTTCTAGTTATTCAGGAGTCCAAAAACATCTTTCCTTTTTTGTAGTATCGTTGCCGGGTTTTTTCCCCGTTCAGTTGTTTAAAGTAAAGCCCTACGGAAATATTAAAAACTCGTAAAACTGAATAAAAGAGTAAGCTAATTGTTGTTGCGTATTTTCTTTTAATTTTTTTCCGTTTTTATTAGTTCATTCCATTATGACTGGATTAAAAAAAGTAAGTAAAATAGTAAAGTTATTTCATTTCAGTTACAAAGAAAAAAAAACTGGAAGCAATGGTGCCAGATTTGCCCTCGTTTAGTTAGTTGAATTAATGATTAAAACCTTGCGAAAATAATAAAAACACCCAAAACTAAATGAAAAAAAGTAAGCGAATTGGTGTATTTGTATCTCTTTGATATTACCGTATAATAAAACAATATAAAACAACAGAGCGAAGAAAGTGTAATGAAGAGAGAAAAATAAAAAAAAGGAAGAAAAATAAACCCATAACTTTTAGTTGTAAAATTTACTTGCTGGAAAATAATTGAGAAAAAATGGCAGCACTGCAGCAAAAAAGGAAAAATATTCCTTGATAGGCAGAAAAGTCTTGAAAATAATTTGTTGGACTCATTTTACCTCGGGGTGATAGTTGTTTCTTACGTAAACTTTTCCAAGAAACACGATGGTATTATAAAACTTGAAAACTTCAAATGGCTGCATTTGCCGAAAACTGCGATTATTTTTTAAAGTATAAATGCAAACTATCTGGCAACATTTCCGGTAAAAATATATGTTTTTTTAGTGCTTGTTTTTTATGTCATTTTTTGAAATGTGTTATTTGCAACAAAGAGGATGATCCACAGAGTGCAGGTACTCCAGTCGACACTAAAATAGGGACTTTTTTCAAAGTGAACCTAGATGAGTAATTCCCCCAACTTTGAGCCAAATCCATGATGGTCGATGTTGAGTTTGTGCTTTTTCGAGGTCACTTCGTATGGAGTGGTCCATATTGTACACGGAAAAAAATAATTAAGTTTCTACAATCAATTGATCAATCAAGTTTTAATCAAAATTCTAATATTTTGGAGCGCCAAAAGTTAAAAAAAATATTCTTGTCGAAGTGAAAATTTCTGCCTTGAAAAATTTACACCTTTAAAAAGCTTCAATTAATACTTAAAAATGTTTATAAAGATTCACAGTGATTTTTTCGAAGTTGGTCTGAAAATTAACTTGGGCACTAGAGGGTTAAGATTGTCACTGTCAATTTTTCCAAGTAAAGTATCAAAAATTTTATTTTAATTTCGTTCTCTGTTTTGGAAGTTTGAAGTTCTAAAAAGTACACTTTATATATAAATGAAATGATTAAATGATATTGTTTTAACTTTATATTTAAAATATAATCTTGACACAAATTCACATTCAGCTTAAAGCAAGGGAACAGTATCTTTCCTTACTACCTACACTAATCGATGAGGTTCGAATAAACAAGCATAATTGTTGCATATGGATAAGGCCCTCGAAAGGAAAACCAGTTTTCTAGCATATTTATTCGAAGGATGAAAATGACCTCCACCACCGAACACTGCTATTAGCGAAACGAAGGAACAGAGGCTCGACCAAGGTGCGTAGCTATAGGCTGTTATTGTGCGCATATTTTGCCGGTCATACTATTTCGTTACCCGGGAAGATTACCAAGGTGCTAGAGGCGGCATGAAAAGCCTCCGTACAGGTTCGTCCTCTGCTGAGGCGAAAACGCTACAGGTAAGAAGATGTTTGCACCCGCAGCTACGTCGAACGGCAGGAGATTGCCATTAAAAATTCATTTGGCGTAAGCGAGGGCAAATGTTGGTGAATTCTGTTTTCGCGGTGCGTACGCAAAGGCGATTCATGACCGGAGAAAATCCCTCAACCATTACGGGAAAGAAAGGTTCTATGGTTGAGAAAAGGTACGAATTTTGATCACCGTAACCTGTAAAGGTAAGAAAATCCTCACCATAAACACATTTATTAGATTTTCAGCACGCTTTGCATTTCATTTTAAATATTTAAATTTAAATGTGTGTTTATTTGTGATGAAAAGAAATGGTGAATTGATACCATTTTTGAAAACCCAACTATGACCTGTTTATTCATTATTTCCTTTTCATTCAATTGTAACATGTGTGTGTGTGTCTTTTTATTGATATCCTTGGTGGATATGAGCTTGTTTAAATATGCTTCGTGCTGTGTCTATTCGAGTGTAATAATTTACTTCAAGCCACATATTAACCACCAAGACTCTGCCACTCACTAGTTAACCGATCCCCTTGTTCTGCCCTCCCGCGACGCAGGCTCACAGCCGCGAACAGAACGGCGGCGTATCACGGAATATCCCGGGCAAGGTGGAAATTCCGTGCCGAGCGAATCTAACCCGCTCTAGCGAAGGAAATGCCGCAGCATATGGAGTCATAATGGAACGGTGAACCGCATTGGGCTGTGGCAGCTAAGCTAGTGCTGGACCGAAGGTCCTGCCCTCTCACAAACACAAATGAGCTTCAGCGTCACTCGCGGCTACAGGAAAGCTTTAGGGGGACAATCGTGCGAAGAGTAACGCACCTGTTAGATGGTTGCTCAACCATTCTTATTTTGTAATTATTTATTTTAATGATATTTTATATGTGGTTCGATATGAATATCATGTCAGATAATGAGATCTTCTCACGATGGAAAGTTGCGCCCTAAGTTTAGTAAGTGAAATGCTTTGAGGCTAGAATTTTTTTTTTCTTCATCTATAGTTTATTTGACACGGCACAAATACAATTCAATGTTTAACGGCGCCAATTATATCTGGTAGCTTACTTTCTAAAGTATCTTAATAACTAAAAGCAAATTTTTTATCCTCGCTGCCGACTACGAGCTGAAACTAAATCTAACTTAAAGCTAGAATATTTTGCATTAAAAGCACAGGTTTGCTGTTTGATGGTTTTCATTGCCATGGGTAAGCAGCATATTAAATTTGTTCCGCTGCTGGGCCAAAATATTACGGATATTGGGTTGTTTCCATCGGGCCTTGAGAGTATCGTGCGGGTCTGATTGCTGTTTCCGGATCCGGGGTCTTAACGTGTTCTTGTCGTTTGGTTGGATGTAGGCGGAAGGGGATAGGACTAAACTGGGGCGTGGATGGATTTCAGGAAAACGTATATAAGGGACATGTAGGATAGGTCACGGCTCGCCAAGACATCACGAACAGGAACAGCCGGCTGCCTACCTTCGGCCTGCAGGGAAGCTATTAATCTAGACCTGGCGTCACGGTGTATAGGGCATGACCAAACAACGTGCTCTATGTCGTGATAACCTTCACCACAGGCACAGATACCACTCTCCCCGAGCCCAACACGACGGAGATGCGCGTCAAATCTATTGTGATTGGACATAAGCCGGGACATCACGCAAATGAAATCCCGACTTACATCCAACCCCTTGAACAACGGGTTCGTCGATACTTTGGGGATTATGGAATGTAACCACCTTCCCAATTCCCTTCTGGTCCAAGCATTTTGCCAACTGATGATCGTATTCTGACGTACAAGTGCGAAAAATTCATTAAAAGCAATTGGTCTTTCATAAATATCACCGTTTGTTGCGCCCACCTTAGCCAAAAAGTCCGCTTTCTCATTACCCGGTATCGAGCAGTGAGAAGGGACCCACGCTAAGGTAATCTGAGTAGATTTTTCGGATAAAGCACTCAGATGTTCCCGTATTTTCCCCAGGAAATACGGAGAGTGCTTAACATCTTTCATCGATCGGAGAGCCTCAATGGAACTGAGACTGTCCGTAAAGATGAAATAATGGTTCGTGGGCATTTTTTCGATAATCCCTAGGGTGTACTGAATTGCAGCTAATTCTGCGACGTAAACAGAAGCAGGATTATCGAGCTTATGGGAGACGGTTAAATTGTTATTGAAGATACCGAAGCCAGTGGACCCATCAAGAAGTGATCCGTCAGTGTAGTACATATTGTCGCAGTTGATGTTTCGATATTTATTGGAAAAAATTTTAGGGATCTGCTGCACGCGTAAATGATCCGGGATTCCACGAGTTTCTACTATCATGGCTGTATCGAAAAACACAGTAGAATCAGAAGTATTTGATAAGTCGACACGATTTGGAATATTCGAAGAAGGGCTAATATTTTGGGACATGTGATGGAAATACAATGTCATAAAACGGGTTTGAGAATTAAGTTCGATTAACCTTTCAAAATTTTCAATCACGGGACGGTTCAAGACCTCACATTTGATAAGAATACGAGAAGACAGGCTCCAGAAGCGGTTTTTCAATGGTAGTACTCCAGCTAAGATCTCCAAACTCATCGTATGGGTCGATCGCATGCAACCCAAGGCGATACGCAAACAACGATATTGTATTCGCTCCAGTTTGATTAAATGTGTGTTTGCTGCGGAGCGGAAGCAGAAACACCCGTACTCAATAACAGACAGTATTGTTGTTTGGTAAAGCCTTATAAGGTCTCCTGGGTGGGCTCCCCACCATTGTCCGGTTATTGTACGAAGAAAATTCACTCTTTGTTGACATTTTTTCATCAGATACCTCACGTGACTACCCCAGGTGCCTTTAGAGTCGAACCAGACACCAAGATATTTGTGTACCAAAACCTGAGAAATCGTTTTACCCATTAGCTGTGTTTGAAGCTGAGCAGGTTCATGCTTCCTAGAAAAAACTACTATCTCAGTCTTCTCCGGAGAGAATTCGATACCTAGCTGTAAAGCCCAAGCAGACAAATTGTCCAAGGTATCTTGCAATGGTCCTTGCAAATCGGCAGCTTTGGCTCCTGTAACAGAGATTACACTGTCGTCTGCAAGTTGTCTTATCGTGCATTAGTTTGCCAGACATTCGTCGATGTCATTTACATAAAAGTTGTAAAGAAGGGGGCTTAAACATGAGTCCTGGGTAAGACCCATGTAGCTAATGCGAAAAGTTGCCAAATCGCCGTGCGTAAAATTCATGTGCTTTTCGGACAGCAAATTGTGCAAAAAATTGTTCAAAATTGGAGAAAATCCTTGTCGGTGAAGTTTACCCGAAAGAATGTCAATAGAAACGGAATCAAAAGCCCCCTTAATGTCCAAGAACGCAGACGCCATTTGTTCTTTGCGAGTGTACGCCAGCTGAATATCTGTTGAAAGCAACGCAAGACAATCATTCGTTCCTTTGGCACGGCGGAAGCCAAATTGAGTATCTGATAGTAGACCATTTGATTCGACCCAATGGTCTAAACGACGGAGTATCATTTTCTCCATCAATTTCCGGATACAGGATAGCATTGCAATCGGCCTATAAGAGTTGTGATCAGAAGCTGGTTTCCCTGGTTTTTGGATGGCGATCACCTTCACTTGCCTCCAATCCTGCGGTACAATATTTTGCTCCAGGAACTTATTGAACAAGTTCAACAAGCGCCTCTTGGCATTGCCGGGTAGATTCTTCAACAAGTTGAATTTGATTCTCTCTAACCCAGGCGCGTTATTGTTACAGGACAGGAGGGCAACTGAAAATTCTGCCATCGTAAAAGGTGATTCTATCGCGTCGTGACCCGGAGACGTATCGCGAACAAAGTTTCGCGCAGGAACAGAGTCCGGACATACTTTCCTGGCAAAATCAAATATCCACCGACTTGAAGACTCCTCGCTTTCGTTGACCGTTACGCGATTCCGCATTCTTCGGGCTGTGTTCCAAAGAGTGCTCATCGATGTCTCCCTCGACGTCTCGTTCACGAGCAGACGCCAATATCCGCGTTTCTTTGCTTTAGCCAAGCTTTTAAGCTTGGTATTAAGCTCCGAATACCGTATATAGTCGCCAGGTATACCTTTCTTCTGATAGGCCAAAAACGCGTCGGATCTTTGCGTGTAGACATCGGAGCACTCTTGGTCCCACCACGGAGTGGGAGGCCGTTCTTTGATCGTTACGCCGGGATATTTCTTCGTTTGGGCTTGCAACGCGGCGTCGAGAATCAAGCCCGCGAGAAGATTGTATTCTTCAAGCGGTGGATGATGTTGAATCGACTCGACCGCTTTTGAAATCATTTCCTCGTATAACTTCCAATCGACATTCCGAGTGAGGTCATACGGAATGTCAATTGGTCGCATGCGAGTTGACCCGTTATTAATTGAAATAAGAATAGGCAAATGGTCGCTACCGTGAGGATCGAGGATTACCTTCCATGTGCAATCCAACCGTAGCGACGTCGAACATAAGGATAGATCCAAAGCGCTTGGGCGCGCTGGAGGTTTCGGGATACGTGTCATTTCACCGTTGTTTAAAATAGTCATGTCGAAGTCATCGCAAAGGTTATAGATTAAAGAGGAGCGGTTTTCATTGTATGGGGAACCCCAAGCCACGCCATGAGAGTTGAAGTCTCCCAAAATCAAACGTGGCGAGGTAAGAAGTTCTATTAAATCAAAGAGCAACCGTTGCCCAACCTGTGCTCTGGGAGGAATATATATTGAGGCAATACAAAACTCTTTACCTTGTATTGTCATTTGACATGCGACAACTTCGATGCCTGGAATCGAGGGGAGGTTAATACGATAGAAAGAATAGCACTTTTTAATCCCTAAAAGTACTCCTCCATATGGGGTGTCTCGATCAAGGCGAATAATATTAAAATCATGGAAGTTGAGATCAATATTTGAAGTAAGCCAAGTTTCACAAAGGGAAAATGCATCGCATTTGTTTTTATTTATCAAAACTTTAAACGAATCAATTTTTGGTAAAATACTTCTACAATTCCACTGTAAGACAGAGATAGAATCCTTCATATACGCAGTTGAATTAGGCATCGAAGGATACAATCGCTGCAAGGAGGGGCCATTGGCAGAGGCTAGAATTGTTTACCACAAAATTGACATTTTGAACGAAATGATCATTGGATACAGTTTAAGTGGCTGTTAAATTTCATATTCATTAGAAAGCGAAGTTACAAGCGTCTCTGCTTCGTGTTATTTGTTAAAATTAGACTCGACCATTTGTGATATTATTGAAATATTATTTGCAAGCATCGAAACATTGTTTTCAAGAATGGTCTTTCGAAAACATGAATGTGTTTTGGCACAGAATAATTGACAAACGTTACTTGAGTATTTTTAATGCATAAAAAAACTTTCTATGTAACTCTACTATAAAAATTGGTGAAGATGTTGTTTATAAGGCATGACCACAAGGTTAACGTAAAACTACGACAATCTGTTATATGTCAATGTATTTTTTGCAATAGGTGAATACACTCGATAAGTTTTAATCAATTTAATGGTGTGAAACGGTGCATTCCAGTGACAATTCTCTTTCCACTCCATTTTAAAATAACTGATTGGTAACCTTGAAAAGTATTTCTATGCTGCCGCAAGACGTAACTCTACGTCAAAAGCGTAAACTAGGGAGTTGCAAGAGAAATAAAATATTTTCGATAACTGAACCGGTGGTGATCGAGAAATGAACTCAAAGAAAAGCAAGAGCTCAATCATACACTTTTTGCGCATTTTTTATCGTTGTCATTAAGGTTTTAGCGAATGACAGAAAAATATATTAGCTTCTTCTATTATGATTTAGGATATTTAAAAATGGTTTGGCTCTCACAATAGTGACAAGTTTGTTTGGTTTAGCATCATATTGGATTGCCATTTACCGACAACCCGAAATGATTTTAGTTCTCTTGTTATTCTCCACGCCGCGCACATTGCAAGCAAGCAAACAAGACATAACGATCATACACACACGGTACCGGCACACTGAGAGCTATTATCAGTGGCCAAATGACTTAAAGCAGACACGATGTGACTGACCCGAACAATATTACCAACATGCCGGGACATGTTTAACAATGCCCTGCAGTGCTGCGGTCCGCCGGTTAGTTCGACTGAGTTCGATTGAGTCACCTGCTTAGCCCTGTTGCTATAAAATTAGCTGTTGCTCTGCTGGCTCGCACTAATACCCAGTAGGAGTTAAACGATTTCTTGCTGCAGTAATCGGTTTTACAATGAAGCAAAGTTTTTCTTTGCATTAAATATTTTTAATTTACTTGTTGTATTGTTTTTTATACATGAGATTTTTTCAACAATGCGAGAGATCTTATTTGTATTTTTTCAACTCTGATTCAATAACAGTTTTAGTAATCATTTGCTTTAGCACCTCTTGAAGGCTAAATTTATGCATGCTAGCTTTTATACGTGACGACTGAGAGTAAAACTTTAGGTAGGCGTGTTTTCATGAACCACAACGAGTAAAACAACAACAGAAAATCAGTTACAATGTCAAATCGTTTGCATACTTCAGAGTCCGCAGTAATGAGGCCTTGTTTTAGCTTTGATAGGTCAAAACAGGCGTTCAACAAGGGTCTACATTTTTCAATAGTACAGTAGTTAGCATCACAAAATCACAATTTACCGCGTTCTGGTGAGCGCATAGGTAATTTTTGAGTCGATTTAGCAATTGAAGAATTCAGAAATTGAATACCGGCTGACTACACACAAAAAAAATCTTTTTTCAAGCCAAAATAAAATTTACTTCATATATGAAAGGTCACAAAATTGTTTCCTTTATTTTCCATTACCTAGTATAACAAATATTTGAATGCCTACGTTTGTAATATGTTTCCAAACACTGCGCACAATTTGTGAGTTCATTCATAGCAGTGATAATTTTTTTGGGAATGTCTTCAAGTGTTGATCTAATAATAGTTATGAATAATGATCTGTTTCTGCCGAATATTCTTTTCGTTATAAAAAAATTCATTCTATATGCTTTTGGCTCTTCTTCTTGTATTGGTTTGAAACATGAACGATGAATTAGCATATTTTGTTTGATCGTTATTCACTCGGCTTAGCTCTGCATGTAGTTGCAACACACAAAAGTAAAAAGGGACTCTCTTTAAACATAAGTTTTTCTAAATAACAGATTGATAAAATCAGTGATGCTAGTAAAGGTAAAGAAACTCTAGTATGAAGTTCATAGTTAAAGTGGAATTTAATTAAGCTAAGGAATTTAAATTTTTTAATTAAGAATTTTAATGTAGTTAAGCATATAATTTTAATTTAAGGAGTAAATGTAGTAATGAAGATAGAAAACTAAACTAACTGAAAATATGATTGTAGAAACTACGAAAAATATAGTTCAGCAGGTGGGACTCGAACCCACAACTTCCAATCTCCGGTCAGATGTGTTCCCGTTACACCACCGCAGAACGTTAAAGACGTAGTTCTAGAATCGAGTTTTGTATCGCTTATCCAATTCACGCACTTCGTACATTTACTCAGTAGAGACTATTATTTATAGCTGGCTATTGTTTCAACACCCTCAGTGGAAGTTGGAATGACTTAAGCATATAGCAAAAAGGGGAACTGGGAAGGTGGTTACATTCCATAATTCCCAAGGTATCGACGAACCCGTGGTTCAAGGGGTTGGATGTAGGTCGAGATTTCATTTGCGTGATGTCTCGGCTTATGTCCAACCACTATAGATTTGACGCGCATCTCCGTCGTATTGAGCTCGAAGAAAGCGGTATCTGTGCCTGTGGCGAAGGTTATCACGACATAGAGCACGTTGTTTGGTCATGCCCTGTTCACCGTGACGCCAGGTCTAAACTTGTAGCTTCCCTTCAGGCCGGAGGTAGACGGCCAGCTGTTCCTGTTCGTGATGTCTTGGCGAGCCGTGACCTACCCTACATGACCCTTATATACGTTTTCCTTAAATCTATCCATGCCCCAGTCTAGTCCCGTTCCCCTCCGTCTACACCCAACAAAACGACAAGAACACGTTTGAACCTTAAGCACAAAACCAGCAACCAGACCCCGCACAATAGAACCAGGACCCAAGGACTACGAGCCTCTGTCCCAACTCACGACATCGTGGCTTAGCAGAACGAATCCATACATGCCATTCGACGATTATCAGACGACCATTGAACAACAAAACACAGATTGGAAATTCCATGCTAGTTTTAAGTTAGACTTAATTTCAGCTCGTAGTCGGCAGCGAGGTACAAAATTTGCTTTAGTTTTTAAGTCATCAGATATAATTGGCGCCGTTAAACATTAAATTGTATTTGTGTCGTGTCAAATAAATGTTATGTGAAGAAAAAAAAGCATATAGCAAAGCTTCACAAATACAAAGCTTGTTAATATCATAATGTAATATTCGCTCTTGTAATTGGTGGAAAAATATCTCTTTCTGCCTCCAAAAGGAAATTAGGCATTTTCAGTCTAAACGGTGGAACAAAATGCTACTATGTTTTATGTCTGACGTTTCGGTCTATGGACTTGGCCTTCCTCAGGGGATATAAAGTTGTACCGTTTTTCGTTGAGCGTACAAAGCTTTACGTTAGATTGTCATAGTCATCGAAAGGTTTTGCTTCAAGGTAGCACATCACAAGGCACGATGCGTTGGTGGATTTAATTAGTTTCCTCGGGCTTTTTATCACACCTTTGATGACACCAAAATTGACTTTTTTGTATTTGCAAAATCAGATCATGTTTAAAACATGTCAAAAAATAATATTGATGAAAACCTAAGCCAAATTTTTCTCGCAACTTGCACTTTTCTATAAATTAAGAAATTACTGAGAGTTATGAAGACATTTTTAGGATAAATCTGCGACGGAAATGATAACAGTAATTCCATGCGAAAAGAATTTTTTTGCTCCGATTAGCCATTTCGAAAACGCGCCAAAAGCTCCCACCCATGCCAATTCGAACGTTAGCCATGCATCTCCTTTTGCTAAATCGATGGAGACGCTGAGTTAATCATTCGACAGCGCTCTAGGGAACGAGTTTAGGGGGAAATTTGGATCTAGAGCTTGAAAGTAATATTTTAGCGAAAAACCTTGTTCTCCAAAATTGTGCAATATGATGGAGCACATACTTTTCTGTAATCACGAATTTGGGTGGCACAAATTGTCGATGAAATCCAGCTTCTAACTTTGATATCTTTGCCGATAGAGTCAAACGATGTTCTACAATGTTGTAGTCTCGTCAAATTTGCGCAATTTTGTAGAAAAAACGGATTTAATATGAATAGTATAGCGCTTGCTTGAAGCTGGTCTTCTCATCCGTCGAAGGTAATTTACCTTAATTTATTCGAGACGAAAAAAATTACGCACGAGCAATCTAAGGGTATGCTTCAATTGTGTATACAATTGTTTCAAAATTATTCGAATACCCCTAGAAATGCAAATGATCTTTTCTTCTTTTAACATGATATAATAGGCAAAGATTGATATTGTTTGATAAGTGACTGTGTGAAAAAATTATGCATTTACTGATAAAAGATTTTGAATCTTTGATTTTGAGATGAACGGCTAATGCTACGATCCTGCAAACATTGTGAATTCTGCATACCTTGAGTTGACTGCACGAATATTTTTGGGCGATGGTGGCACACAGCTTCTGAAGGAAAATAGTCAGTCTATCTTTTATCGGAAAAGTGACATGGGACGCAATATATGAGTATGATGGGCTGCGCTTAATGAGCATATCTTTCATCCAAACTCGCAAGCTTTAACTTCAAGTCGGTTGTTTTGAAAGATAGAATTTTATTACAAAATTGTCTTAAATTATAGGAACAGCATCATTGTGGAACAATCCTTATTTCTATATACAATGATACGAAAGTAAAATTTTCGTTACCCTGGCTAGTGACAACACAAACCACCTCATCATATGTAACAAAGAAGAAAGTTTTTCTCTAGAACAGCGGTTCTCATTTCTTTGTCTGCGTACCCCTTGGCGATATTTTCCAAATCAATTGGGTTTCGAATGTTTTCGCAGATTGACAGAGAGTAGTGGTAAATCATGTTGTGGTAGTCTAGTTCAGGTTTCAAATTGAACTATGGTTTGTTTGATTGCTACAGTCATGTTTGAAAAGCAAATTTGAACAACAAATGAAGTATTACAGTCATACCTCGATATAAGGCAACTTTATTTTTATTTTTGTTACGTTATATCGAAGCAAAAAAATTTTTTTTTTAATTTATTCAAGAATGTTAATGGTTACTCAAAGATGCGCGAAAAGCTATTTCACATCACCTATCAGTAATTTTAAACCTTTCTTAGGCCCATTTAGAAATATTTTCAGAAGCAAAAAAATTTTTTTTTCAATTGATACAAGAGGTTACTCAAAGATGCGTGAAAACCTATTTCCCATCACCTATCAGTATTTTCAAACCATTCTTATGCTCATTTAGGACAATTTTCAACAAGCAAAAAAAAATTTAATTGATGCAAGACTGTTGATGGTTACTCAAAGATGCGCAGAAATCTATTTCTCATCACCTATCTGTTTTTTAAACCTCCTTTCTTATTCCGATTTAGAGAAAATTTTACCAAGCAAAAAATTTTTTTTTTTCAATTGATGCAAGACTGTGAATTGTTGCTGAAGGATGCGTGAAAACCTATTTCCCATTACCTATTAGTATTTTTAAACCTTTCTTTTGTCCATTTAGGACAATTTTCGCATTGGTTTTATTGGTTTCAAAACTTACTACAAACATTTTTCTAAAGCAATTTATACCGTAAACTGGAAATCGACCGTAATATTGATGTCGGGATATTTCGGCTCAGCGGTCTTTAATTTCAGAACCAATTATTTAATTTTGTCCAACGTTTCGACACCGGTTGGTATCTTCATCAGGGAAAACTATATGGTTTCAATAATTTACAGATTTTAAGACTATGTTATAAAAATGTGAAACCTGTTTTGAAAACTGTAAATTATTGAAACAATATAGTTTTCCCTGATGAAGATACCAACCGGTGTCGAAACGATGAACAAAACTAAATAATTGGTTCTAAAATTAAAGACCGCTGAGCCGAAATATCCCGACAGCAATTTATACCCCAAAAACAGTTGCTGTATCATTTATTTTCAGTTTCCATACATCTTTAAAAGTTACGTTATATCGAGGTAAAAGATTCGTTATATCAAGGTTGCCTTATATCGATGTATGACTGCATAAAGAAAAATTGATTTGTCCGCCATTGCTGATTTTTTTTCGCGTACCCCCTGAAGGTTTTCGCGTATTTCAGGTTGAGAACCGCTGCTCTAGAATATTACTATCGAGCTCTAGATTCAAAATTCCCAATAAACTCGTTCTTTAGAACACTGTCAAATGGTTATCTTAGCGTCTCCACTGCTTCGACAATGAAAGGAGGCGCACGGTGAACGTTAAAATAAACAAATGCTATCCAATATGAGTATCTCTGGAACCATAATGATGCAAAGAGCTAACAATTGACGTCAGGCACCATTTAAAATTGCTAAATGGCAACTTCTAGGAAACAGCCGAAAATGACCGAATAATACTCAATATGGATATTTCAGTAATCGAGATGATGCAGCTAGCCCGCTCATCTGATAATAATATTGATCAAATCGGTTGTGTAGTTTCTGAGATAATGAAGTTTGGTGATTTTCACATTTCGGTACATTACAGACGAAGTTACAATCCGATTACAGTAAAATTCAATAGGGTGTTATGAGGCAGCTAGACTTTTAATTTTACACTAATTTTGTGGAAATCGGGTCAGCCATCTCTGAGAAAAGTGAGTGAGTCCAAGTAGTCTTCGGAATATGTTCCTTTTCATAGCTGGATTTCACATTTTTAAACATAACAGGCAAAGTAATAGTCCGATTGCAAAACAAATCAATAGGGTCTTATGGGGCAATCAGACCTTCCATTTGACAGTGATTTTATGAGAATCGGTCCAGCCATCTCTAAGAAATATGAGTGAGATTAAACAGTCTTCAAAACACGTTTCTTTTCATAACTTTTGAACCACAAGTTCAATCTTCATAAAATTCAAAATTTAAGGGTATTTAAGGTAGTCCGTTCCTTTGATACTAATTTTGTTCAAATCGGTAGGGTAGCTTTTGAGATAATGATGTTTCA
The DNA here is from genome assembly GCF_029784165.1 of Wyeomyia smithii. NCBI lineage: Eukaryota > Metazoa > Arthropoda > Insecta > Diptera > Culicidae > Wyeomyia > Wyeomyia smithii. Next base: position 235,581,788 of record NC_073695.1, on the reverse strand, counting down.
TGATTTTTACATTTTGATACATAACCTCTAAACTAAAAATCCGATCACAATGAAATTTAATAGGGTCTTATGGGGCACCAAGACCTTTTATTTTCAATTAATTTCATGGAAATCGGTCTAGCCATCTCTGAGAAAAGTGAGTGAGAATAAAAATCTGCACATACACACACACACACATATACATACAGAAAATACTCAGCTCGTCGAGCTGAGTCGAGTGAGATATGCTATTCGGCCCTTTGGAGCACTTTATACTTTCGGTTTTGCAAGTGATTGCTATACCTCTCCAGGAGAAAGGCAAAAATAAATGACATAAACCAGTTTATCGGCTCAAATAAAGATTTCATACAGATTTGTAATTTATATGCGTTTTTTTTTTTAAACAGATAGAATATTATCACATTACGTCGAAAAATGGAAACGTACCTGAACAACCACTCGACTCCAACGAATCTACTTTAATGACATCGGTAGAATCAAGAGATGCATTCGAAAAGTCGATGTAAAGACCGTAAAACGCTCATATTGCGGTATCATGAAAAAACTTCTTCGGAAGGCCGGTAATGGACCTTTCTCAAATGTTTTTTTTTTAGTTCATAATGAATGTATCTTTACGAGAAAAAAATCTGTTTTTCTTTAAGTCCACCCACCTTTTTTTTGACTGCAGTAGAAAAAAAATCCAAATTTTCAGTTGTCCCCCGTTAGAATACTGTCGAAAGATTCACCAAGCGTCTCCACCGATTTATCAGTTAAAGGAGACGCACGGCTATCTTTGTGTTGGAGTGGATGTGCTTTTGACGCGTTTTCAAAATAACTAGGGGCACCAAAATTCACAGGAATGGTTAAATAGCTACAATCTTTCTTTTTTTCCCAGTTTTAGTTCCGTTTTTCGATATCTGAATTTTTCAATGTTTTATGAATTTTCAAATAGTGATTTTTCACGTAAAAAGTATTTTTTTTACTAAATTGACAGCCATTATGGCAATTTTTGGTATTTGAGAAAATGGCTATGTAACAAGTTAGATAATCCATTTCTACAAGCCAAAAAATATTTTGCTGATTTTGCGGTTCGATAGATGCTGAGAGGAACGTACCACTGAATACTTCACTTTACTCTAAATATCCGAAAAAAATTAAAAACATTAATTATTTTTCGAACTTCCAGAGTAGGATCCCATTTTGTTTGTTTGTTTGTTTATTGCCAGTGGTGTATAGGAACTCTTTTTAAAATTGCTACCTTTGATGTCGCGCGGGATCACATACAATGTCAACTTATTAATATCTATTTAACTTATTAATATCATTTTAAGCATAAAGACCTGCGTGACCAGTGTTATTCATGAAATTTACCGTTTCAAAAAATTGCTGTAGTATTTCTACATTACCTTTGTGATCATGTCTCATACACAATCTTTTCACCATTTTTTAGATTCTTCGAGAAATTTAACATGAAATATAGAATTTCATGTTACCATGCGTCTCCAATGTTACCATGCGTCTCCAATAGAGAAAAGCTGTGCAATAGTATTAAACGACAGGACTAGTTGAACCTTCCAAAACAGCAAAATATGATTTGTATCATGATACTGTATTGCAGTATGAAGCTGTTTGCAAATAAGCCAGATAGTTCAAAAACATGCAGGTAATGCAGAAAATTGAAAGTTTTTAAGGAAACGTCAATAAAATGATTCGGTACGAGAATTATTCGAGGATAAAACATTCGATTTTCACAAGTCGATAAGTGAGATCAGTTTAAAACATCCTTGTTTTTGTGTAGAAATAATTCAATAATTAAAATTGAAATGACCGCTAGAAGCAGATCAATAAAAAAAATAGTGAAATCGTTTTGTGCTGTACAGGAATCTAGTGGCTACGGAGTGGAGTTAGACATTTATTTCGTCAGAATAGCTGCCAGTCTGAAATGAATCGAACCACTCGAAAAGTAATCGGAAAAACAAGAACGTGGAGCTCAATTTTAAAATAAAACATAAAACTAAGTGCATATTTCAGTTTTTTTTTATGCAGAACATATGACGAATATCACCGAACCAAACATATCGAAACTTACCAGGTTATTCGCGAAACCGTCACATCACTACTACCCATTTTTACAGCGCTCAAACACAAGACAAATCTCACATTTGATTATAACTGATTGAGTAACAGCATTTTAGTATTTTTTTAACAGCCAGCAATTCCTTCCACAACACACAGATTCATTGTACGCACTCTAACTAGCTTAAACCGGTGCTCACAGTTTGCTGCGATATGCAGCTGAGCGTGTCACATTTCCTGCGAATAACCTCTCATCGCCTCACAATTGAACAAATCCTGACGATTCACGATACATATTTTTACATTTTCTTTTGTCAACTTTTGCTCCCATCTTTCACAAGTGGCTGATATACGTAGATATTCATTAATTTAGTAATCATTCGATTACTCTTGTGAACTCATATTCCTTCTTTCTGCTGTTCACACAAACATGTACAGCACAGGGCATCACGCGTTCGCACGCAGCGATCGAAAGGTGCGCGCGCCGCAGTTCTGTTGCCTTCTCGATCGCACACTCACAGTCGAAGTATTTTTTCACTGCCAGGCGAAAAATTTTCTTCCTGGGGTCATTTATTCTCTTTATGGTAATATTCACTCATTTCGATGATTCATGGAACTGATTTGAAAAAACTTTTTCTATTCTTGATTTTCTCCTTGAATCTGCTTTGGTTGCGTTTTCTAGCCAATCAATTCCAGATTATCGATTCTAGAACTTTCTAGCACTACACCTCTGAAACTTACTAGATCCACCCACCACTGATATCCGTCGTTTCGCAATCACGATTTACGATTCGCGAGTGTTTCGGAGCGGTTGCCCTCCAGGCAAAGCTTTTCGACTGGATAGCTGCAAAAACCGTAATCCACGGCCCGGTTTTTGCAGGAACTTTGCTAGTTTCACGATGTTCAACTACGACTGGTCTACGGACGGCGATCAACTGGTGAGCGCTCGCACAGTCGAGGCGATATTTTAAGATCCGAGCAACAGCGCACTAAAATATCACTTAGCCGACCCGGGAAAAAATGAAATCTTTTCACTGAAGGTACACGTTTGCCCATTCAATTTTCCTTTATTCCCATCGGAGCTGCTTACTTTACTAACTTTAATTCACTTGTATGCACTTGATGAAATGGAGAACTTACACTTTTGGATAGCAGAAAGCTGAATCACTGGTTTGAATGGATTTTTTTCTAGCACCTAAAAGGAGAAACCACACGAGGAAAGGACTGCAGCACGAGAAAATCGTTCGTTTCGGAGTGGCGGTTTCGTCGGTTCTGCTCCCTGCAGCTAAATTTATACGGCCGCAGGCAAAAAGGGATCGCTCACGAGTGACGATTTTTCTTTACTTACTTACTTCTTTTGTATTTAGCGAAGGAAAGAGGGAATAATTTGTTGACGACCCCTGAGAAGCTGATGATCTACGGCTGAAAGACACTCACACACACACACACACACACACACACACACACACACAAATACACACCTAGAGGCACGATGCTGCTACCGAAAAACTGTTGAGCTGCAGAACAAAATCCCGCTACACCTTTGATGGTGTTCGTGAAGCTGAAGGGAGAATGCAGACGGAAAATTGCACGCGCTTTTCCCACCTCCAGCGGAGGCGAGTCGGTGAAAATTAGCTCACTTCACTATGAAGGTTGAACCGAGACTGCGAATGCGGCACACGGTGCGGATCGGCTAGGTTCTGTACTTGATGCTTGGCAGCGTTGTTTCAGGGCTGCGAAAGGTTTTTCGAATATCCAATTTTACTTAGTTTATGTTAGTTTTATGCTTAAAAGTCTGTGTTAACATCATCATTCAATAGTCAATTTTACTTCTTCAATGTTATATATTGCAAATTACGTTCTAATAGATAATAAACACGCAACATTCCCTGATTTTTTTCTTACCAAGTGATGATTAACATTGAATTCGAAATAAGTACAAGCGAAAGTATTTTATTAGTTTTATGCGAGTACGAAGGTGATTGAGAAAAGTCTCAACAGAGAATTAAAAAGTTGACATTCTCAAATGACAACACTTATCATTTGGCTAACATTAGTTACGATTGTCATTCGCAGCCTTGTTTTTTGTCAAACGATGACAACATTTCGAAAAAGTGACTGCTCGTTTCGCTCACATTTTCCGCGTGCTCGAACGATAATAGCGAAAATCTTCGTGCTACATTCGGTTTTGCCGAAGAATCGCAATGTTTTCAAACTGTTTCCGTTTGTGTGAGTTTGTTGTTGAGCGATTGAATATGTTTTGGTGTTTTCCACCATATTTCTATGCCGAACGACGCATGCGGAAAATTCGCTGTAACTTTTCTTGGTGAGAGTATCTTTTGGTGTGAGTTTCGTGATCCTCAATATTTTACCGATAGTGTATAATCAAAACATTAGTTGTTTGGCAGTGAATGTTTACTGAAAGTGAAGTGTTGTTTACTCTAGTTTGCTATTTGCGTATCTACTGGTACCATGAAGAGTTTTAGTAAACTAAAAACAACCGGCTGACACCGGCAACAGGTGGCTTGGGCAACCCGTGTTTGGCACGGTTCTCATGTTTTCATGCAGGCATCCTTAACAACCACCAGCGCAGGGTTTAACTTGTTGGTAATACATACTATCTGTTGATACTGCCGAGATTCGTTTAGTATGAGTTGCTTAATTTTCCCACCGACGGAATCTCGAGCATGGTGTAGTCTCATCTCTCACTCTCAGACTGTTTTTTTTTGCTCTAAAGATCCGAATAATCATTTCGGATTTCACGAATTTTCTTAATCAACATGTGATTTAGCGTTCTTTGTTTAGCGCGGCTATTCTCGCGACCTGAACCCCTGTTTAATCGGTTAGACAAAAGTATTATTGGCTCTAGAGTTTGAAATTGTTGGCCTTTGTTAGTGCTTCAATGTCACCGGGTGCATTGCTGAGGCCGGTGACTATTCTTAGCGTATTATTGGTTAGGATCGTCGGATTGTCAGGATTGTTGTTGTTTTATTTATTTATTCAACTTTAATTGGGGTACTTCAATAGACAGTGAGTCAATTGGTTTTTGCAAACTTGAAATGGGACAATTACATTGTAAAATATAAAATTATTAAAAGGTTTTAGATCTTTTCTAAGGAAATATAAAACGTTTCTGTATAATCCCACATGGTCTAGTGGCTAGGATATCTGGCTTTCACCCAGAAGGCCCGGGTTCGATTCCCGGTGTGGGAATAGTTTTTTATGGTACATACATGGTATTGGTGGAAATCTATGTCAGATAACTCGCCACACAAGAAACACTGTCTGAAAAAATAAATGAAATTCTATAAAAATAATAAAAATTCTGTGTAACTTCCAGTACCTAATCAAAAACTCATACTTTTTATCAATTTTGCGATAAAAACAAAAACCTCACTCCAGTTTTTTATATCTCATGCTCAGTACACTTGTGTGTGTTCTACTTAGGAACTCTAAAACTTGCAGCTGTTTGTAGAAAACACGGTTTTTTTGGTTTACGAATTTCCACCATGAAGAAATTACCTTCCGTTTTTTCGAATCACTGTATAAGGGTTTTTCCTGATTCTTTTGTTTGTCTATTTGACATATGAAACAATAACTGCAAAATCTACATGATACAACTGAAATGAATTCTCCTATATTTCTAAATAAGACCCAATTCAATATAAATTTTCATAAAAGTTCAATAAATGTTTTTCATAAAAAAGTCTCCAAAATCCGATTGCGAGAGTTTCAAAATGTTCATTACAAGTGAGCAATTCCAAGAAAAATGTTGTTGGTTCATATTTCCTTTCTATTTTCATTTTTGATTTGTTTGAAGCTATGCACTGATTTCCTTATTGGCTAAACATTTCATTTTGTGCAAAGTTGTAGGTAATAATTTTGTTTTTTCGAGAAAACACCGTAAATTTCATTTTGTTCAAGAAAATATAATAAATATGAAAAAATAAAATTTAAAATTAATTGCCCTTTCAGAAAAAGTTATACACCGTAAAAAGGAAACAATAAACTTTAGGAGAAAAAATGCAAAAATATTAGTATGAATTAAATATGTACTGACAATGATTGTAGGGAAAAAATCTCATCATCAAATGCGAAAAGCCGACCAGCTACATTCCGATCCATGGCTGCTCGTCGCCACTCTTGCAGACTGCGTAGACTGTGGAGATCTCCTTCCACTTGGTCGATCCACTTGCACGTTGAGCGCCAAAACATTTAGGGGTGTCTCAAAGCGCTCAAAGTTGTGATTTTTCGACCGAAATCTACCAAGGATGGAGTACATGAAGATGGGAAAATCGAAATTTTTTTTTCGATGCCAAATTTCTTAAAAATGCATAAAACGTCGAGATCTGGTGTTATTTAGAAAAAAAAAAAATTTACCGGAAATGGACCTTTTGGCAACTACGAGAACTATTAAATTTTATGAAAGTCAAAGGAAAAAGAAACCTAAGCTTTTATACCTCCATTGCACCACCCTTACGGAAACTGGGTTGTTCCATCTTTGTGGTACATCAAGTATAAGATGTCAAATAGGCAAATAAATATGAGCATTTTTTCTACTAAACCACTTCAAATCAAATTCTCTTCAAATTTTAATTGCTTTTGAAACCCTTCTAGTAGAAAATAAATGAACCACTCTAATGAAAATCGAGGGGAAAGGAGCTTAGTGGCCGCAAGGTTACAGAGTCCACTTTGGTAAGTAGGTGGTCGTGGGTTGAATCTTAGTAGAATCAGGTCATTTGGTTGTCAAAGGACTTTAACATGGGTTTATTCTCAGGCTCTCCACTACATACCCTTTCTTCAAGCTGAATTCTATAGCACCCCTACTGACTTTTATCTTAACAAAAATAAGTCAGTCTTATAATAAAACTGGTCTGACTAACGTATAATAATTCTATTCAGGGTATTGTAATTATGACGCGGTCTTGGCTGGAAGAACGAGAATTCGATAAGACTCCTTCAGCTTGACAAAATAAAAGTCCTAGGGTAATCGCTCTATTATTCATCTCAACAGCTTGGTGCACCTATATTCATCTTATTTCTCTCATTTGTCCAATGTACCGTAAAATTTCTACAAATTTTTGAAAGTAAATCTGTTTGTTTTTCTCAAGTGGCTGAAAGTTTTACGTTGAAAATATGATAAAATTTGACGATAAATTGATCAAAAAGGCGTGATGAGATGAATATAGGTACTGAGATGAATAAAGGAGCGACTACCCTACTTATAATAAAATTGACCAGAGGTGAAGCATTAAGTGCCTCTATAGGGAATTGTGATTGTGACGCGATGTTGGTAGGAGGAACGAGGTTTCGATAAGACTCCTTTCTCTTGACATAATTAGTCCCTCTTAGAATTTACCTGGCCAGAGAGCAACGTAAGGTGTAGTCTTACTCCAGGGATTTGTTATTTGGCGATATTGGTGGGATAGAAAGGGGCTCGGTATAGTAAAGCAGTGAAAAGCGTATCATTTACTTCATTAATGATATTGCCAATAATCTGGAGTGCGGGAAGTATGAGACACCTTATGAGCATTAAAATAATTTACATCTGGTTTGGAACGAATTGTGAGTCATTCTAGAAGCAAAATCTAAAATATTCCATATTGAGCCTTCAGTTGCCCAAAAATTCCCAGAAGGTCGATTTTCGGTCAAATTTTTTTTCCGAGATAACAACAGATCTTGACGTTTTTTTATTTATTTATTTCTTTATTTGCTCTCAACCAACAGACATATATTGTCCAAATGGTGCATTTGCAAGACACTTGGCATCGAAAAAAAATTTCGATTTTCCCAATTTCCTGTACTCCCTCATGCAGACTTCCTGAAATCTCGCTCGTACAAAAAAGAGACAATGCGCTTTGCGCTACAAGTCTCGTTTCTCATTCAGTCGTTTTGTGCTGTGCGCCACATGCGAGCGAGAGAACTTGCAATACGCACGAGCCATGTCTCGTCGCATGGAATTTCTTTTGCGACGTACACGAAGATATCTCGTCTCTCAACGTAACGAGCGCGGGGCATGGGCGTTGCGCACACGAGACAGCTTGCGCGCAAATTCTCGTGAGCTCGTCTCGCGAGCTAGTTTCACATATTGCTTTGCGCTGATGGCGCAAGGAAGAAATTGATTTTGCCCAGAGGGATGAAGGCAGGACATTTTATGTGATTCATTATTTACGGTGTTATAGAAACTTGCGTCAGAGCACCGTTTGAATAATGAATGGTGTGTAAACTAATTCATTTGTTTATCAATTCATATGTTGATTAATCCGAATTTTGTTAACAATAATGAAGAACGTTTTGTTACCATATTTATATATTATTATTTTCTTTGCGAACGGTATAAAATGCATGGTATTTTTAACTGAAACAAATATATTAGATGCAGAGTGTTATGTTGGTTAACGTGTCATTGACTATTATATAATAGAAACCATTCCAAAGAAAATCATATTCAGTTTTGTACTTATAAGATTAGATGTGATTTTTAATTCGAGTACAAGCCTTTCGGGAGTTAAAAATAACAGAACCACTAAACCAATATAATCAATTTTATATTTTTCAATACATGTTGGGGGTAAAGGTGTTGGATAGAATTTTCAAATAAGGTATAGATATTGCAAATCAGATATATGATTCTAAAGCCACATTAACTCTAGTGCGACTATATATACTCGTATTTATAGTAATCTGATCTTTTTTTGCTGTTAGGGGAATATTACCTTGTGCAACGATGTGAACTTTTGTAATAATCTTAGTAAAATGCAATTCAATGCTACGGTGTTATATTATCTAGTAAATATATGTTTTATAATGTGCAACATGGAATTTATGAATGAATTTCAACCATTTCAACGTTCGATTCGTCAAATGCGGAGTGTTAATCCTAGAAAGATAGTCTGCATCAATTTGAGTCCTGAGTGTTATCATGCCAAATGTCCTATCATCATCGAATATCTACCATTTTTGATTTGGCTGAATCTCAGCACACGTACCTGACTTAACAAACTGAATATTTTTCGCGGACGGGCAATTTTTTCAGACTCAAGAGAATTTTTTTAAAAGAACATAAGTATTTTGGTATATGTTTGATTCAAAGCATTGTAGCTCAGAATCCTTCAGTTGTACAAAATAAACTGTCTGAGAATGGATTGCAGGGAACTAATAATGCTTACAAAAAAAAATACACTGCAAAAAAACCTTTTTTGGTCAAAATAAATTATAAACAAAGACCTTATCTTAATTGACAAACAAAAATTAAGAGTTAATTTTTTTCTCATTTTCTTTTCGAAGAAATCCGAAGTTATAACAAAATTTCTGGTTTAAATTTCAGGATGGTGGAATGAAATGTAAATATTTTCATTGAAGGTAAAGTTTTATAAAAAAATCAAATTAAACATTTTGCAAACCATTCATGCTCTCATGATTTTAGGTGGAGGCGGGCATCGCACTTTTTGGACTAAAATGTCTATCTAAATAACTTATTTTGAGAAAAAAAGAACTGAGAAATCCGATTTTGTAACCCTTTCCCGTTCACATGATTTAAAAATACTTTCGGGTTAAATTATGCAAAATGCTTTGTAGACCAATTAAAGTGAGTGTAAAATATTGCATTTTGAAGAAAAAAGTTAAATTTGAAATGGTGCTTCAGGGCATCTTTAAGCACAGCAGGGACTTTTTTATTCATGACTCAAAATTTTATCGCTAATATTTAACTATTTGAAGTATTTATTAAAAAGGATTTAAAAACGGAAGAAAACCAGATGTAATTTTCCAAGAAAAAAATAATATTCATGATTTTAAGAGGTTTTAGTAAACATTTTCAATCAAAAAGTTCGACCAGCTTTTGTTGTCAAAGCATTTGTCTATAAGGTTTAGCAGAATGAACAAAATCTTAGAACATCTTAGAACCGTCGGAACATTACAGAAAAAGTTATGGACAATAAACTAATTTTGAGGGGTATTTTCCTTTTATTCAGTACTCGGTTGGATACAACTAGAAACAGTTGAACTCTTATGAGTAATACATTTCTTTCGACAAACTTTCAAATGCATACAGTCTGGTTTGCTACTATCTGCAACCTTCGCAGAAATATGAACTCAAAGTATGGTTATTTTTAGCAAAAAAACTAGAAATATCTTTACAACAAATAAAAATAGCAAACCAATATATTCTACAGAAATGCAAGGTTTAGCAGAATGAACAAAATCTTAGAACATTTTGAATTGTTTCGACGATTACAGAAAAAGTTATGGCTGAAAAATTATTTTGAGGAGTGTTCCTCGTAAAACTCTGCTTTGTCATATCAGACGTACAGTTAGAAGATTACAGTGTTCAGCAATTCTTTGCTGGAGAAAGTAATCTGGTATTTTGAAAATTAGAAAAAATAGTTTTTATATCTAGCTACTAGGGGGATTGATAAGAAAACCGAAAATGCCAAAAGAAAGGCCTTGTTATATGGAATAAACTTGCTGAAAACACTGGGTACATACAATCAATATTTCACAGTCGAATCTAAAACTATCACGGTTTTTCGAGTTTAGACCACTGTGGGTTGCTTTGAAAAAAATTTACTATTTAACTTTATTTTTTGCTAACCAAGATCTAGTGTTCATTAACAATTCACTCTGGCCCAAAAAGTTCAAAAAAATACACAGTTTGCCAAGTCAAACACGAGTGCAAAGTTCCATTTAAATCGAATAAAATTGACTTTCCCTCAAAATAAGCATTGAGAGGACTGGCAACATGGCCAATAAAACAAACGTACATTGAATCGGTCCGTAAATTTCTAATAAAATTCACGTGTATTTTCGCACTAGAGGTCATGAAAGGTTGTAAATTTTCAAGTATATCGGGTGTCGCGTGTGTAAGATACAAATTAGTTAGAGTGGAGTGAAAATTAGAAGATCAAAAATGGAAGTGATTATGCAGTGTAAATTGGCACAGAAGATATAGTTCGCCATTCGTGTACGTTTTGAAAAGAGAGTGGAAGCCGTAAAGAAGGAATGAGGTTCAACACGTCCTCTCCACTGACATCGATTGGGTTTGTGTGTTTTTTTTTTTATCTTCCGCTGAGCTTTGCGCGCAGCGAAGTGCAAAGCTTTCTTGCATTTGTGGTTCCTGCTGCTGGCTCGCAAAATGCAACTGGAGACACAGGAAACAGAAGCTAAGTATTGGTTTTGGTGATATTTCACGTCGTGTTTGAAACGGGATCAGAGTGAAATTGTGACTACCTATGTTAACGCACACAGCTTTTCTTCCATTCGATTTGAACGGCATGTGAGCGAGAGAGAATTTGTTTTTTTTTCTGCCTTTTCTGCTGCTTACGACCGCAGAGGCACCTTTTTTTTTTTTTTTTTTCTTCACATAACATTTATTTGACACGGCACAAATACAATTTAATGTTTAACGGCGCCAATTATATCTGATGACTTAAAAACTAAAGCAAATTTTTTATCCTCGCTGCCGACTACGAGCTGAAATTAAGTCTAACTTAAAACTAGCATGGGATTTCCAATCAGTGTTTTGTTGTTCAATGGTCGTCTGATAATCGTCGAATGGCATGTATGGATTCGTTCTGCTGAGCCACGATGTCGTGAGTTGGGACAGAGGCTCGTAGTCCTTGGGTCCTGGTTCTGTTGTGCGGGGTCTGGTTGCTGGTTTTGTGCTTAAGGTTCAAACGTGTTCTTGTCGTTTTGTTGGGTGTAGACGGAGGGGAACGGGACAGAGGCACCTTCGAAGATGCCGATTTTCTGATTCTTTCTCTCTCGATCACTTGCTGTGTGTGTTTGGTAGCGCGTTCATGTGTTCATGATTTTTTTTTACGTTGCATCAACTTGCAAGTTGCAGTAGGCTGACATGAGAATGTGTGTTCAGCAAATAGACCATCGCACGGTGACGTCGCGCACTAGCGTTTGACGTTTGGTTGCTTTGTTTGCCTACGGGCGATGCAGTTTGGTTCTAAATTATAGCAGATCATTTCAGTTGTGACCAGTGATGCCACATATATAGATTTGTCTGCTTTTATACAGATTTCTTGCGTATTTTTCATACAGATATCTGCATGCAGATTGCAGATTTTCTGGAAATAATACAGATTTTTTTTGGTTTTCATGGGGTAGTAAATTGAACTTCTTGATGTGGTTGAAAAGCGGAGATTGGCTCGGATGCGGTTCAGCGTGTCGTAGGTTTTACTATATTTATATGCTACTATAAATCTTTGAACACGCTAACTTTCACAAGATCGAATTGATAGTTTTACAATAGAGTTTGATCATCTATCATTCACACGCGACAAATATCTAAGTGCTTCGTCTGTCATGAAGAGTTCTGATCGGTTACGGTCATTTAACCATATTTAACCCTATTATTTTTATGATTTTCCTAGCTTTTGGACAAATGTTGATACACTTGAATTTTTTTTTTATTCAATAATGTTTAAATCTTGTTGGATGCAATTTTTTGTTTTTGAATTTTAAGGACTTTGGATGCATGTAAATTTGCCAGTTTTTGAATTCATTGGGATACTTAGTTCATTCCAAATTATATTACAAGAGAAAAACGCGTTGTAGATCTTATACCCTCTAAAATTGCGGTCGGCTTACAGTTTCCGAATAAAGTTTAACGTCTTACGAAATAAAGCTACTCATTGATTCGTGAATGGGTAAATTAAGGTGTTCATGAGCAGAAACGCGTAGAGTCGTACGATACGTAAGGTAACCGAAATTACTTAACCTCCACGATTCGCTTGTATCCCGTCACTGCAAATATGATGAGGTTTCAAACATGTTGGCACCTGGCGCGCTTTCGTGAGTTCATATATCGAAGATCGCACCACTAACCTCGGCAGAGTGCGTGCACGTCGGGTTCAAAATTGGAAGGGTCGGTCAGTTCCTCTTTTAGTACAAAGCTCGTTATTCCCGTCGTTCTCCTAAAATCAATGAAACAAAACGTCTTAGATACATAGAAGATAGGTTCGCGAAAAATATCTTAGTGGACGAGGGCCCATAAATACCGCCAAGAGTTTTATCGTATGTAGAGAAGAAACGCGACAAACAACTAACACAAAATTCCTATACCCGTGGTGCTTGTGGAGTGTGCAGGAGTATATCCGGCCTCTAGTAACAACAAGTATCGAACTAACACCCCTTTCCTTCCTTCCTTTGATCTACGTTCTGGACCGGCAGGCGTCGGTACTGATCAGCATGCAGGGGTTATTGGAGATGCACATCGAAAAGCTAAATCCCAAGCAGGAATCACTAAATTCGATTTACAACTCCAATCGATCCTGATCAGTAACGAAGTGGCAACCGGTGGATCAATCAAGCTCAAGCTCAAGCTCAAGCTCAGAACAGCACAAAATAAGTATTACTTTGAGCCTGGTACACGAGAAAGTCTCACGAGCTCTGGCGCACGAGCTGTATCATGTATGTACAGCACAGGCGTCTCGCTCAATTCGTAGTGCGACGAAACATTGCTTGCGCATCGCACGTCTCGTCGCACGTACATGGAAATTCTACGAGCGAGCGAAAGATTTCTCTCGTCGCTTGAGAAAAAAGCACGTGCACAGTGAGTCATGGTAGATTTTCGAGGGTCGAAAAATCACAACTTTGAGCGCACCCCTAAATCATGTCTCATTGAGCTGAAATTTTGCACAGATGACTTTTTTGGGCAAATAAACAATGTACATGGTCGGTTTTTGAAATTCGATGAAAATTTTTTTGAAACACGCATTTCCACCCTAATGTCCATGTTTTGTGGCCGTAGAGAACTACCGCGGTCTAATAAGTGTTTTGTAGATGATCAACTTTGTAGAGCGGCTAATTTCGTTGTCTTGCTACTCAGCGACTTTAAGGAGTACTTGACTAGGAGGAGTGCTTGAAAACGAAAATGCTTTCTTCATTTACCCGGTTTTGCTTCGTGCACCGACAGCCGAAAGTGGGCGAAGAATCTGTAAAGTATCGCATACTGGGACGTATAGGGTATCGGACTGCTTTGGTAAGTTTTCAGCAGTCTAATGCAAAACCAGCCGAAGCAAACCGCTACCGAAGTAGTTGTCCCTCCGCAACCATCGCAATGCATCTTGAAACAATTGTCTTCGGCTGGTTGTGCTCGCGAGTAGGGGAGTACACGCAAGTAGTAGAGTAGGCGCGAGTGGGTGATCTCGGGAACGAGTGCTAGCAAGAAAAACAGCGAAAAAGAACGACAAATAGCTTGAATGGAAAATACTCCAGTGTGTGATATCGGTGGCAACGAGAACGAGGTGCTGCAAGCTGTTCATGAGCGAGACAAATAACACTGATTAGAATCTGTGAATGTAACGTGTTTGCTAAGATTTCCGCCTGCTGTCAAAATTTCAATGGGGACGTGTTTACAGATTTCTCATGTGTGAAGACATATGAAGACATTCTTTCGTGGAGTGTTAGGATATTTGAAAAATGCCTAGGTATCCCTGTGTCATGATTTTCTCAAAACAGGGGTGCCTTTTAATCACTTACGGTTGTTAAATTTGAAAATCGATGTTTTCAATTGTTCTGCTTTTAAGAGTAAAAAAAGTCATCGGAATGTTTTTCGTTTGAAATTTCCTATCAAATAGAATAGTAATATACATACCCCTAAAATACCCAATTGCACAAGTGCCACAGCAAAAATAATTCAAATTTTATTGTTTATGTAAACGTGATGTAAAAATTTTCAACCTTTTTAGGAATGAACACATATAGGGGAACTGCTCCATTATTTAACTCATTAAGCCGATATTCACGAAGAATGCACGGATTAAACACCAAATGTTCACGGAATCATTGCACAAACAAACTAAATATGCTTACGTACTCTTATGGAATCGTTTAGCATTGTATATTTAGTAAAATTTTTAAACCATTTTCATATATTTCTGCTAATTCAAGCTTGTTTTAGGAAATTTGAGGTGAACATTTCAAAGATTGAGTATTTTTGGTGTAGTGAGTGATTTTGTTTAGTGATTGAAATAAAAAGTGGTCCGCTATTGATGAAAAAAACTTTGGTTGGCTGCTGAACCAGTCCGGTTGTAGTCGTATAGAACGATGCGCGGATTTTGTTTTCTGAGGTAGGTGATTGAATTAAATGAGTTTTCGAGTGCAGATGCCTGACTATAATATCAAATTTAGTGCTTTTAGTTGTGTTTTTGGGGATTATACTTATTGAGGAATCTAAAATGAACTAAGCAGAATTCATTCCATGGATTATCAGATTGGTTTAGGAAGAAAATATGCGTTTTTTCCTGTTTCCAATTTTGTTTACATGTTGAATGAGATGAATATAAGGGCTGAGATGAATAATGGAGCAGTTCCCCTATAGCGTTGCATAACTTTTCGATAACTTTTGAGCAAAGGCTTTCAGATTTTTTTTTCATATAGGAGCCTATGACCACTGCTATCATTAGTTACATATATAGTGGTGTACTCCGCGTTAATTTATATGCACTGTCAGTTCGTTCCATCACTATGGGTATCAGTGATAGTCGCACCCAGACTTTGCATTTCACCCCAAGAAGGTATGACTTCTTTGATGAAGTTCCTTACCTTCATTAGTTCAGCAGACCATATCTCGTTAAGCGTAAGGATACCTTTTCCAAGAATACGCAGTCTTTGCTGAATTAATGCGCTGCATTGGTACAGTAAATGTTCCGAGGTTTCTACTTCAGAATTACGAAAACGACATAAGTCATCTGTCAGTTTACCTTATTTTATAAGGAGATACTTTACTTACTCGGACAGTGTCTAGTCAGTAGGTCAGTTAACGTACTCAGATCAGCTTTATTCATACTGAGTAGGTACCGTGTGACTCTATTACATGGTGTAATGAATAGTTCAGATTGCCTTGCTTTGGAGTAAGCTTTCCAGTTGGCATCAATCATCATTGATTCCCAGCCTCTGAGCTCAGATTTCAAACAGGATAAAGATACCCCACAGAATGGCTCCGGATACTAGAATAAATTAGCATTACCCCTGAACCCAGCTAGGGTTTGCAATATTCCCGAGAATAGATTTCCCGGGAAACGGGAATGAAAAATCTCATTTCCCGGGAATTCTCGGAAACCGGGAAAGGAAAAAATCCTTAGCAAAAATGAGGTTTCAAATAATGTTTATTAATAAAAAGTTTCAAACAATCGTTTACAATTTAATTATCAATTGAAGAACAAAATTTATTCAAGTTCACTCCAGAAATTCCTGAACAATCGTTTTTCAATCGTCTCAGTTCCACTGACAATTTTTCGTTAGGCCCAAATAATGTAGTTCCCTTCTGTAAAACTTTGCTTAAGATCGCTGAATCACCTCTGGTGTCTGATTCCTAAAATACTTCTAAATCACCGATTCCAGCTCTTGCTACATTTAATTAGAAACTGAAGAGTCCAATACTTTTAGTTTGTTGAAGATAAAGCTGACAATTTTAGAGCATTTGAATGCCTTTGTAATTAATGTGAAATCGCGGCCACGACCCAAGTTACACTAACTGAGTTTTATTAATTTATTTATTTCTGGTCGCATTGATTTACGGGTTTCAATTTTTTTTTTATCAATTTACAGGTTTCAAAATTTTCTGTCAATAATCAAAGAAAAAATCAAGCAACTATCCGCTTAGTAGTAAACTCATTAGCAAAAAATATTTCTTAATTTATCGTTTACTGAATAAGACAGCATATATTTTTGACAAATAGATTAAGCAAATAATTTGATACTACACGGCAAGCAAATATTGATCGTCGTTTCAAGCAAATATTTGCTTCGTATAATGCACACAATGAAGCTGCTCTACACTTCTACGACGTAAGTTTCGTGTTTTGTTACGATATTTAGTTTTATTGCATTATTGTAAGGAAAATTTTCCGAGGAGCTCGGGAATCCCGGGAAAAGGCAATTCCCGGGAAATCGTTCCCGGGATTGCAAACCCTAAACCCAACTGAGCTGTGTTTCGACAAAACAATCGTCCTGTTGTATATGAGACGCGACTAAAATTTGACGTAGAATTACGTCAGCATGCCTGATGTCAATGTATATTAAAAATAGAATAGGCAATACACTCGATTGGGATCAATCAATCTTCAATGGTATTGGACGGTAAATCTCGTAAACGCTAAGATTACGATGGACTATTTTGTATTAATACCTTAATGTTAGTAACTTTCATCCAATCAAAGTCTCTGAAAATAATGAGAAAGATTTAAAATGCTAACTGGTGTTTACGGCCTCTCGATTTCATCTCGGTTTCGGAAATACTCATTTTAGATTGTTTTTCGGCCATTTAGGGCAGTTTTCTTAAGATTGAAGTCACCATCGCGGAGATTAATTTCTGGTAATTTCATACTATTTTTCAGAAACCGGAAGTTGCAGTCATGGATTTCAAAATTGGAGTTCGGTTTCTTCCGGAACCAATCATATTAGGTGGTGTTAGGGTATTTGTTCAAAACAAGCTCTACATTTTTCAAAAGTACAGTCAGCTTCATAAAATCAGAATTCTCCACAACTTGGTGAAGACTTATCTAATATTACAATCGATTGCCTCAAAAGTGAAGAAAATTCATTGAAAACCGACTGATATATTTGCGTTTGTAATTGGACAATCTTTGAGACACTCTCAATGTTTTCGGTATTTAAATTTGCACCCTCCTGCCAGAATGTTACAGTACTTGCTGACTGCAAATGCACTGCCACGAACGCAATCCAGCAGCAAAAAAATATTGGCGCTCTTGGGTCTCAACCTATCGGTTTCTGATTTTCTACAATGCTTCTTTGTATAGTTAGTATTTAGCTTAGATGCTGTAGCGCCATATTTGCTGCAAAAAAAAAATTAAGTTAAGCATCCAAGTTGAAGCTCTAACTACACCAAGAATCGTTGTGGAAGTCCTGAAATCGATTGGATGAGTTCTAAGAGCGCTAATAGTTTTTTTTTTATCAAAACGTTTATTTGACACGACACTATACATTTTGTCCTCGCTTCCGACGACAAGCTCAAACTAAGTCTAGAACTAAAACTAGCATGTTTTTTTTATCGATGGTTCAGTTTGTTGGCATTGTTATATGAGTACCCTTATGCTTTTCAAATAGCCATAGATCAGCATCAAGTATGAAGTGTTCCGTTGGGCCAAGATATCACGAACCGGGACGTAAGGTTGTATTATTCGGGCCCTGGGAGTATTCAAAAGTAAGGATCTGGCGTCACGGAACAGGGTTGATATTTGTTGACACTCTTGAGTGAAAGTGAAAAGAAGCATCCATAAACGTTATTTTTTTACAATCCTTTCAGAGTTCTCCCTTTCCGCTTTTTGTATGGAAGTGAACTGTCAAAACACCTCATTATATTTCATGCGATGAAAGCAAGACAACAAAATCAGTTTATCAGTTAACGAAGATTGTCAAGGCATCGGTCAGTGTGAGCGAAAAAGTGTTTCGGTGAGGTTCATTTCGGTTGAGTGGACTGTTTGTTTTTCTTTTTCGCTTTGAAGTGAAGATCATTTGGTAAGATTTGTCGTCAAGGTTTATTCCGTAACCGTGAACGATGCGCGCGAACTATTTCAGCCGAGTATGACAGCACGTTACTAGGACGAAAATCAGTATATCTGAAAGAGTGTTGCGGTCATTGGAAGTGAAAATTGAAAATGAATGGCTGTAATTTGCTGGGGAAAATGACTTTTATCAGCACTGTCACGGAATTTAGCACACACCCAAACTACGTGTTCGATGTCATGATACCCCGATCCACAAACGCAATGATTACTGTCCGTGAGCCCAACACGCAGTAGATGTGCGTCTAACCCGTAGTGGTTGGACATAAGCGCTAATAGTTATCTCCTACTAGATTTCATTCTTATTCCAATGTGCACTGCAGTTAATACACCAAGTCAATGTAAAACAATTGAAGAAAGGTGTTTCTTAACATTTGGATGTTAATTCAATATTTTACTACTCCAGTGGAAAGCAGATGGTAACCTATAAATAGCTCTTCAAGATTAACCCCATCCACCCCATTTGTTGAGAAGGTCAGAAGCTGCACCCGCCGTAAATGCAACACGCAACAGGTTTCCTACGGACATGCGCTGCAGTGCATTCGTCGTCGGTAGTGCAGCATGGGTGTTTGATCGTGATATCTTGTTTGCGTGAAAGGTTAAACTCTTTCGATATAATTTGTAATGAAAAATAATTAAATTTATTAAAAATTATTTAATGTGTATATATTTGACAGAAAATTTGTTTTTTTTTTTATCGTCTTCCTCGTCTTCGACATTCTTTGCTTCGCTAGCAGTTGCATTTTCGTTCTTTTTTTTATCAGATTTTCTTTTTTGTTACCATGTTTCTTCAATCTCTCGGCTGTTCGTCGGAGCCTTCCTAACTGCTTTATTTTACAAGTTTTTTTTTGTGTTTACTTTGTTTAGAAATTGATTTCGTTTGTTTTTTCTCTCGGTTCTGTTCTGTACAATGGTTTCAGTTGCCTTCTTTTGCGGATAATTCTTTACGTTTTTTTTTGTTTTCATCAGTATGCGTGAGCCCGTTGGATGAAATAAACGTTAATCGACTGGGTTGATTTTGTTTTTTTTTCTTTTCCGAAGCCGGCGGCACACGAAACGGCAAAGATGTCCTAAACTAGGAGGCTACTGGTTCAGTTGCAGTAATTTTTTATCGTTCGTTTTTTTTTGTTGTTGTCGTAACAATTTAAAGCTGAATGTGATGGGAGTGCTCTGTTCGTCTTGTCTAATTTGGCTCAGCGTTTCCGTTGTTTGATTGTAAATTGTTTTGTTTTCACTCTGAGCGGATTATTGGATTTTTTTTTGTTTTCTTTGACTATCTAAGAGGATTGGATGATTTTGTTCGTATTTCGTTTCCGTTACTATAATACAAGGGTTTTTGAGTTGTTTTTTTTTCACTCGGGGGCTACTTGAGGATTTTATTCCATGTAACAACAAAGAGAAGGTATGTAGGGCGTGTTCTCAGGAGCTATGGACTCGTAATTGTGTGGATTATGAGATCATTTTGAACAAAATTTAACTGGAGAATATCAAGGAAAAATAAATTATTCGTTTCGTTTTCTTTCCCTTTGTGTCGCAAAGTTAAATGGGGTTGCTTAAATTAAAATTAGCGAACTGGTCACTTATCTTTACGAGTATTTTAGTACGGTTAAGCTCTCGGTTTGTGTCAGCAACTTAAATAAACAGAAGAATTACGTTGGTATCGCTTATCGTGTATTGACTAAATGTAAATTTCTAAATAAACTTATCTAAGAGAGTTTGATTCGGCTGCTTGTTTTTTCTTCCACACACAAATCATAAAATTGACAACATTATGTAATGTTTTCTCTTTGGCAAACAATTTGATGGAGCGGCTTTTGCATTTGCGTACAGTTTTCCTTAAAGCAACTTGGTGTAGGCTGTATATTTACAAACAATAACGTCCTTATTGGCAAAACAAAAAAAAAAAAAAAGAAACTGAAAACTAAAAAAAAATGCTGATAATTGTACGATTATTGCCTGACTGTTGCAAACATTTTGATTCCGGATCAGACCTGTTTCGCGCGACTGCAAATTTGAGGTATCTTCTTTCGAGTGTATATTCAGTTTCGCATTGTCCAAACTCAAGATTGAATCGTGATGATTTCGCTCGAAAATCCAGCACAGAACCTGTCAGGTATTCAGTGGTGTTGCCCCGTTAATACTGGAATCGAACTCGGAATTTGCTCGTATCTTTCCACACAGTTCTGCCCTCGTTAGTTGATTATTGTCTAAGAAGTTAATAAATTTGCTAATCATAGTGCACTGCTTTTATGGGAAAGAGAGTTCTTATATATGAGACTCAACTGAAGTTTTTAGATATTTTTTTTTGCGTTTTTCATCGAAAGGGGAACAGTTTATGGTTGCAAGCTTGCGAATTCATACTGATGACGAACTGCTAGGTTTTAGTGTATTATTCCATGAATTTATCCCTGATTTTAGCATTTTAATTTTCCGCCTTCTGCTTTCACCCAGCTTCGTTTGAGTTTGGATTAGGTTGAAAGTTTAAATTAAACCTGCACTGCCACCTTCCAGTACATTACATGTATATAAATTTTGCTCTCCGTTTCAGCTTAAAAAACTTTTTGAAAGTAATTTTTATTATATTTATAGAGTCAATAATATAATACAAGAGATATTTACAGTTCTTATCCTCTCATATGAGCGAGTTGACTCAACATTCCAGTGTTTGCTGTTACTGTCTAACGTTTGTTTTTAAGATTTAAAAAATCAATTATCATACCTTCAATAACTTTATCTATAAATAAAAGACTTTACTCTCGGCTATTCGGCCTCCGGCCGGTGCTCTTCTTTCACCTGTTTTGCTTTCTCCTAATTTTTTTTTCATAATCCATCTTGCTTGGCGGAGTTTATTCACAAGCTTCGTTTTTAATGTAATTTTTTTTTATCAATTTTGTTTTTCGTCATATTTTACCCAGAATTTTACTTAAATGCTTGATTTAAACTCCTGTTTTAAACTTAATAATTGGCATAATGTGAGTTTTGTTTTGCCGTCGCTCTGTTCGCTGCTTACTCTTTTTTTAGCTCCCTCTGCAGCAACCTCTCGTGGACTTAAATCACAACGATATATACTTTGTTTGTGTGTATTTTCTTGCTATGTTTTATAAAGTTTTTCTCTGCATTCTCTCCAACAAACAGACAGCGACGTTTAGACACTTAAAATCGTTTTACGTTTCACTCTTTGTTGTTTCGGGCTTTGTTGGCTGACTGGTGACAGAGACATGACATGTACTGGGTTCTGCAGGGTTTGCCACCTGTTTCTTGTTGGCTTTTGTAACACCGAAAATTGAGCTTAGACGTCTGTTTATTTCGAACCGTTTTGTTTACTTTCTCTTAGTTATGATTTTTTTTTTGCTGATTAGTTCTAATTTGATTTTTGTTTTTACCTTTTTTTATAATTCAAATTTGATAAATTTCAATCTCTTACTCTCTTTTTATATTTCTGAATTAAATTGCGAACTTCGTATTCTCTCTGCTTTAATTTAGATATTTTTTGATCGATAACTAGATTTGCTTTAACTACATTTCGGCTCCTTGCGTTTGACCATCGTTCTCGTTCTCGCCACTTTCGTGAAGTTTCTTACGTTAAAATCAACTGTCTGGGGCAAGTGAGTCCCAAAGTGGGACAGAAAAGGTTGCTTCAATCACATTTAATCCGGGTTCCGAGGTTAATTCCACAGCATGTCGTATCAACTTTCTGCCTGATCAACCTCGAAGAACTCGTCATATGTTCAACAGAAATGGCTTACGTATATGAAGATCTAACTGCCTTGGGTAAACTTAAAAACGAATCACTTGCAACTGAGCAGACTTCAGTTTCAATCACCCGTTCATTCACACACCTTAGCTGGAGACTCTCCAATCAAGATCGGACGCCTGAGCGCTGTGGACTAGATCCGCCACGCAAAAAATACTCCACTGTTTCTACACCTCTTAGCGTAAAAGATCACCAAACACACGCACAAGCATGCACACATCATGTTTAAAACTCAACAATTTAATTGTTAATAATATAATTACTTTAAGGTTAAAAAGATTGTTTTAATAGAATTATCTTTGTCTTAATTCTCTTTGTGTTTCTGTTCACGACCGTCCTCCCGGGACGGGAGGAAAGTTTCTTCCCTTCTCTACTCTCACCATTAGTCTGTTGCTTGTTCTTATCGAATCGTAATCCATTAAACTTTGCTCATTCCGTCTGATAGCTGTTTCCTAGCTTTCTTCTTCCTCTGGCTCTTCCTACAGCCGCGTTGCACATTCGCGCCTAGGCTACTGAACTAGTAATTATTATTATCTTAAGAATTGCCTACACTAGGTGTCCGTCGGCGTCCGTGTAGCCGAGCGACGCGTTGAAGGAGCTTAGATTCGTACTGCTCGGATCGTACGTTCCGATGAGCAAATTGTTACCTAAACTACTGCCCCCGGGCACCAGGGAGCCGCTGGCGCTAACTGCCACCAGACCGGGGCCCATCGGCACCGGTGAAGGGTTCTGAACGCCCAACATCTGCAGCCCACCGCCGATGCTGTTCAGATGGTTCAGACCGGTTTGCTGCTGCTGTTGTTGCTGCTGCTGTTGTTGTTGCTGCTGTTGGTTGCGTTTGTTTGGATCCTTCAGAATACCTTGAGGCTGTTTGGGTGTGGACTGTGACACTTGGGAGATGTTCATCAGCCCTCCGGATGAGGCGGAACTATCGTGCAGTGATTTGACCGTGTGCTGAGTGTGATGGGTTACGTCCGGAGGCGGGACCATCGCTCGGGTGCCCCTCCGCAGGGTACCGTTGGTGTTGGCTGGCAGGGCTGGTATCACCGGCAGTGGTGGGGTGGAGAATTCCATCGGGGGGTAGTCCTGGAAGGGAAAGAAAAAATGATATATTGGCATATTCCTCATTCTTTACATTAACGCTAGTTTAAATCAATATTTAGTGTTGTGATTTTAGTTTTCTAAAGTTCAATTGTTTCAGGATATTTTTGACGTATTGTTAGCAAGCTTGTTTCGGCTGGTTGTGAGGTAGTCGTGTTCGAAGTGAAAGGTAACTTACAGATTGAAGTCTGAAGTCCTGGTAGTAACTTTCGGGACTTCAGACTTTGTGTGTGGGGAAACTTTTGGATCGTTTGCACCTTGAAGTGCAGTGAAATGATGTATTTATCACGATACTTTTTGGATTGGAGTTGAACTGAAAAATAGGGGTTGCGTCTGAGACACGACCGCATTACTTCAGAATATTTAATTGGATATTCTGTAAACCGTACAGTACAAAACTTTATTGCCATTTTCATGTCGAATAAATAGATTTATCCGGAAATGGTTATGTTATGGGAAATTGTTTTTTTTTGGGATATTCTCGTCGAAAAAACTCTGGGATGCACTACTAACAGGTGACAACTAAAATGTTGGAATTTTTTTCTATTGCTGTCAAAAAAAGGTAAATATACCTTAAGAAAAACTGATTTATTTCTCATAATAACACATTCATTATACAAGGTTTCGCCCTAGAGCTCAAACTGGAAAAATAATAAAAAATTATAGCTTTTTACCAATTCCTGTGAATTTTGGTGCCTCTAGTAAACATAACTTTTTCAAAGACTTAAGTGAGTTTTCCTGTAAGTCAACGTAGAAGCGATTTTGACACACTTTTGTATACACTAGCGGCTCCAAAAATCACAGGAATGGTTGGAAAGCTATGAACTTTTTGGGGCAACTATTTTAAACTTTAAGGCGATAACATGTTGCCTTTTGTCGAATAGTGTTACCAACAAAAAATTATGAACATTTGAGAAAGGTCCGTAACCGGCCTTCAAAATGTTCTAAGATTTTATTTTTTCAACTAAGCTTTCCTCACGACTGTATAAAATTTATTGTTTGGACAATCACAGGAAAAGTTATAGACAAAAAACTAATTTTAAGGAGGGGTGTTGCACAAAAAAAAATCTATTTGGTCGTGTACAATGTACGGATAGGACATCGCAGTATTTAGCAATTGTTTTTCGTTTAAATTTTTCTACAAATTTGCTAAAGCAATCTGGTATATTGAAAATAAGAATAAATATAATTTTCACCTAATTGTTAGGTGGATCGATCAACAAACCGAAAACGCCAAAAGTATGGCCTTGTTCTATGCAACAATTTTGCTGAAGACATCAAGTACATAAAATCAATTTTTTACAGTCAAATTTAAAGCGATCACGATTTTTCTCGAATTTAGATTACTGTGCACTGTGGGATTTTCAAATAAGTCTTTTCACCATATGTTAATGTCTTGAAATATAATACTTGGAATGTGTAGAAACTATTTTGGAAGTTATTTCATAAAATGGTGGTTGAAAAACGTGCTTTACAACAAGTATTTCGTCGTTTTTATATCACTTTTTTGTACTGGACGACCTTTAAAAGGGCATTACTCAAAATGTATCGTACGATGATTTTGAAATTTTGACCAGAGATTCTGGACATCATAATGAATCGAATGGTACACTCAGATTCTTTGGTGCATTTTTTTATAATAACGGTCTGTGAGAGCACCGTGAGCCCGTTACATGAGCTGATAAGTCTTTGGCCTGCCACAGAGGTGCCATTGCAAATAAAAGATCTATAGGGTTGCTAATCATACTAACCTTAAAAAGAATATTGTCAAAATTTCATGACATGTTATTTACTCGTCCTCTATCTATCAAAACAACGAGTAATCATGCTAAATGACAGCAAAGTGGAATTGGACGCGCTGGTTAAGACCGTAGGCATATCGTTCGAATGTGTTGGTTATATCAATCTCGTACACATGATGAAGGGTGTGTGCGATGGGTGCCGCGTTTCTTAACAATCGATCAGAAAGAAAAAAGCGTCTATCTATCGATGCAGAATCTGGAATCGGTTACGAGTAATAGGAAGAATTTTCGCATAAGTTGTTGTTTTTTGAAAAATTCTGGAGCAGTGTTGGTTTGTTTGGCTCTTCAGGGTGAGACTTTTCGTTATAGGGTTGCCCAGAAGTCGACACTTTGAAATTTTCAATCTAAAAAAAAATGTAACTTTTGAGCCGTTTAACCGAGTTTGAATCTATCCATATCAAATTTAAGGTAATCAATGGGCTTCACATCCTCCCAGATGGTCTCGAGACACGATGCCGGCCTATCAAGCCAGTTGTCGCAGGTTCGAGTCTCGGCTCGAGAGAGACTGTTAGTGTAAGTAGGATCGTCTAGCCTCGCAATTGTCCTGTACACTAAACAGTCGGCTGCGAAGTCTGTGTATTAATAAACAGAAGGTCAAGTTCCGAATCGTAATGTAGCACCAAGACTTTGCTTTTTTATGGGCCTTACGAAAAAAAATTCCAAACTGTACAATAACTTACACTGTACATGCGGAAATTATGATCTAAACCGTTTTCTGTCGGTTTGGAGGGTTTGAGACCGTGGAGACTCTATCGTTTAGTATATTTAGGATTCCTCACGAAATTTCACAGAAAA